>NC_134400.1:194829553-195157834 GCF_050003625.1 Haematobia irritans | reverse complement strand
TACAAACACCGACATTCCGTCCGGAATAACTGATAGTCTGTAAAGCGCATAACGTCAAATTTCATATTTTTCAGCGTTACGAAGTAGTTAGTGTATGAAAAAGCGTGTTCATGTTATGCGGTGTTCACGTTACCGCGAGTGCACTGTATGGCTTGTTTTCGTTTAGTACTGGATAGCCAAATGTGCCATCCAGACCAGAGAATGAAGCAGCCGAATCGCACCGACGATTTCAGTCGACGCCGCCGTCGAATATGTCGACTCATATTGACTAAAATTTAGCCGCCAATTAATCACAAATATCGGTTAAAATCAGAAAAATCTATTAATAATTGTCGTATTTTTTGCCAAAATGTGGAACCTTTCCTCCACAATCAATCAAATTTAAGCTGCTGTAATAATAATTTTGCAAAAATTTAGCCCAGAAAATTTGAATGAAATGTAAATTGTTAGATTAGTTGTACTAATCTCATTACCATTCGAATAACATCAAAGTAATTTTATATTGGATAATTGTCTGCCGCCGAATAGACAAATTTATATCGGCTTATTCATCAAACCGCTGCCTAAATAATGCTTAGTACTAAGTTCGTTTCTGCGAAAAACGAATATCTTCATCTATCTCTGTAAATAGGGTCTCAAACCCAGGGATGTTAACTTATTTCTGCGAAATAATATGCCTGACTATTTTTTCGTGCGAAAAATCCAAGGTTGTATAAATGTGTATCTGAAAATACTCAAAACAAAGATTTCGCATTTATTCCGCGCTAACGTTTTTTATATGGAGTATAATAGTTTTTCGTCGAAAACGTGATCTTAGTACTAGGCTTATGCTATGTTCCCATCGACTCATTTTCCTCATTCGTTTTTCCAAAACATTTCGCCGTTCACACCGCGTTGAGATGTTTTAGTTTGAGAGTTACCATGGAAACTAGAAATTCACATTTAAGGTGAGTATTAAGTTCGAGTTTAGCCGCTAAAATCGTCATTTTTTCACGATTTCTTTTCTTTAATAATCCATTTTAAGGAATACAAACTTTGTGAACATTTGCGTTGGCCAATTCCCCATCAAGTTATAATAAAATTTGCCACAAATATGTATAATTTTATGCATCTTTTTTACTGATTTAGTTTTCACTTTAGAGATTTTAGCGGCTAAACTCGAACTTAATACTCACGTTTACTCGAAATTCACATATATGCAACCTATGTCCAAATAATTACCGCGACCGCAAAGGGAAAAAATTTTTTATGTTATTTTCATATGTCCATGTTCTTAAAAGCCTTCGTTTATTCTTTTTTTTCTATGAAACTTATTTCAATATTTTGGCATATATTGGGAATGGGGTATGTTATTCGGGGTGTATTCCAAATTAGGTGGTTTCACATTCTAAAATTGACGTGTTTTGGAGGAAAACTTGTGTTTTGAACTTGTTTTTTAGTATGGCGAAAACGACTCGTTTTGAAGTGCTTATAAAGGGAGAACATTTCAAACCCCAAAACATGCTTGGTGAGAACACCGTATTAAAGCAAAAATTTGGTGTCAGCCGCCGACGACAAAAAATGGGCAGGCTTCATTCTCTGTTCATTTTGATGGATTATGCGCCGTTCAGACTATAAGTTTATCCCGACGGAATGTCTGTGTTTGTAAAAAATCTTACAGTGTGGCCAATAGCTGGGAATTGTCGGCAATGATTAAATAATCGATAAATGTATTATCGATCCCATTAAAGGGCACCTTATACGGTCGGATAAACCCTGCGACACAACACGTTGCGGCGACAAGTCCGCTAGTATAAGGCCATGTTCGCGTGTTGCAGGGACGTGTTGGCATAAAATCAAAGCAACTTTGATTTTTTCCGGTTGAGAGGCACAAATCTTCACGTGTAAGGAGATGTTAGCCAAACATTAGCAAAAACAAATTTATTTTCATAATTAAAACAAGCATTTCTGCAATGAAATTAATGACGGATCGCTAATTCAGCTTGGAATTTTTATTGTTTCTTCCATTTTTACTAAAAATGGCTTTACACCTAACTTTTCGTCCATCTTCATTGTTTGTGTTTATGCTTCTTCTTATTTCTTCATGTTGTTATCATAATTGTTCGTGCAGTGTGAGGGTAAAACTTGAACGAACACACAACAAATAGCCGAACCTCTGTCGTAGTGTTTATCCGACCGTGTAAGGTCCGCTTAACAAGCTGCGATATCCATTATGTCTTCGGACATAACTTATAGTGTGGCCAAAATATCTGGGATATCTTCGACACGAGCACTGTCGTCCAGAAAAACATGTCCAAGAATGTGCAGCGCTGGCATCAGCTGTTTACAAATTGTTATCATAGACCAATTCACAGCGCTGTAGTTTTTCTACACACTCTTTTTCGTTTGCAATTGAGTGATTTTTTAATTTGTTTTCTTTCCTTTGTTTCTTGTTGAAACACCAAATTTTGTAAAAGCTTATAAAATTCTTACCATCCACAACATTTTTGTAATGCAAATTGACTTATTTGTACGGTTATTCTCGTTTTGCAAAAAGAAATTGAGTCACTTGACTGCGAAATTGAGTGGAATGACTGCGCACTGCAAATAAACAAAACCATGGTGAATTATCAAAGTATGCTTAATTGGTCTATGATTCTTATTGTGAATTGAAGAAAGGTCACTTAAACACTTAAAACGCGATCTCTTATCACCGACGCCATTTGCACTGATGAAATGCTGTGGATAGAACACCAGTGCAACGATGTTCTGGATCAGAGAATGAAGCCGCCGAGTCGTGCCGCCGATTCTAGCCGTCGCCGACCCGTTTTTAGCAGTCGACGCCGCCGCCGAATATGTCGACTCATCTCGACTCAAATGTAGCCGCCAATTAATCTAAAATATTGATTTATATCAGAAAAATTTAATAATATTTGTTATAGTTTTTGCCAAAATTTTGAACTTTCCACTTTAAATCAATTAGTATCAAGTTCCTATAATAGTTTTACAAAAATTTAGCTCAAAAAAATTTGAATGAAATGTAAATTTGATTGTAAGATTGGTTGTAAAACTAATCTCATTACAATTCGGAAAACTTCAAATTGATTTTATAATAGATAATTTTGCGCCGCCGAGCAGACAATTTTTTATCGGCTTAATCGTCAAGCCGCCGCCGGAGGCAAAATTTTAGTGTTAGCCGCCGCCGACAAAAATGGTTCGGCTTCATTCGCTGTTCTGGATAGCTCATATTAATGTGACATGCATTACTGAAAGAAGGCAGGCCTATTATTTTATAATAAAGGCCTCACATTAACGGCACCATAATAATCCACACTGACTAGTATCTAAATGGAAGAGGCTTGTACTCTGAAACAAATGTGAACTTTCTATTTATAACAACTATATTTCAAAACAGATAAACAATAATCCAAGAAACAACAACAAGTAATTATGTTTTTTTTTTGTAAGAGAATATAGATTTATGATTCAATTTATTTCAATAGATATTTTTGTTATTTAGTATTTTAAACTATGTTTTTGTGTACTTAAAGACAACAATTGTACATAATATGCAAGTATGTGTGTGTGTGTTTTTTTAATTCGTACTAATATGTATTTTTGTTTAGATACAATATTTAAAAATAAACTAAAAAAAATACAACAATTAAAAAAACCAAATAAAATATATTTAAATAATTCGAATTGAAAGACGACAACAGACTACAATTAACTTCAACAATACCAGAGCTCATAAACAAACAAATTATAGTGTATATAACATTTAAGGAAACTAAACAAAACTGATTATGAGATTAAATAGAAACAAATATAATATGTATGTTTATAAATAAGACTACATGCAGACTACAAGATACACTTAAAACAATCTACTATACATTGAATAAATTGAGTGTTGTTCTTTGTTGTGTTAAACAATTACAGTTTTGTGTTCTAACACGATCACAAGTTTAAGGAAATTATGTTTCGTTTCGTTTTTTTGTTTTTACTTTCAGAATGTGGTAGGCCTATTTTTTTCACTTGGTAAATTTATTTAAAAATATGTATGTATGTATATATAATAAAATAGTTTTTATGTTTTGCGAATATATCTAATGAACAAGGCGATTTTTATGGATTTTTTGTTTTATTAAGATTTTTTGTTTTATTAAAAACGTGAATATGAGTTCTGGGCTGTAGATATCATGATTTTCTCATCACCAAATCAAATCAATCAAACTCTATGGAGGATTAATGTCAATCAACGACATCCCTAATATATCAGCTGTTAAAATCATTAATGGAATCATGCCTGAACAAGAAGGTTAAATCATGGGACCATATGATTACAATTTTTTTCATAGACCAAGGAAGGTATAGACAACGAAAGTGAATTCACAGCGCTGTAGTTTGTCTGCACACCGTAGATGGGCCTTTTTCGTCTGCAATTGGGTGATTTTTTAATTCAGCTTTAATTTATTTTCTTTCCTTTGTTTTCTTGATGAAACACCAAATATTGTAAAAGCATATAAAATTCTATACATCCACACCTTTTTTATAATGCAAATGGACTGATTTGCATGGTAATTCTCGTTTTCCAAAAAGAAATTGAGTCACTTGACTACGCAATTGAGTGGAATGACTGCGCATTGCAAATAAACAAAACCATGGTGCATTATTAAGGTATGTCTCTATTTTAATTGGTCTATGTTTTTTTATTTCGACAAAATTTTAAGATGTCAATATCATATGTTAATGGTGGTTGCAGCTCTCCTAATGACACTGTATAGCAAATGCATCTAAACCAACTCATGCATTCATAGCTGGAGAATTATTCGAAGATGACTTTAGTATCTTGCTAACATATTCACGTCGCAAAATACCACGCACATCACTTTTTAAAGTGCATAATGAACTGCCCAGCAAAAAAGCGTCGCCAAAAAAGTAGTGAATATGTTCTTTTTGCATCCAGAAGTAGTGCAAAATTGGCACAGAAGCGATGAATTTAACATGGGCTTGTCATAGGACGGATGTCCACCATTTCAACAGCCGTTGCACTGAATTTGCTTCACTTCTTACGCTGTGATTCGAATTCAGTGTTTTGGATGTGAATTAAAAAATGTTGTCATATTTTGCCAAATAAAAAAAATTTATAATTTTGTTAAGATTTTTAATGCATTCTAACGCTTGGGTGAACGTTTGAATTAAAATATTTTGAAAAATTCGCAATATTTCTTGAATGGATTTAGATTTTTTTTTCGACAAATTTTCAATAATTTGAATCATTTTATTAATGCTTACTCAGTTTTTAACCTTTTTGAAAAAAAAAAAAAAAACAAAATTAAATTTACCCATTAAAAATAAGAAAAAAAGCGAGTTATAAATAATTGAATTAAAAGAACTTCCTGTGTAGTTAAAATAAAGGACATCTTTGGGAATACATCTTTTGGATGTGCTTTTAAAGCTGTGCCTTTGGAGGAACTTCCAAATTTTTTGCTGGGTGTTTTTGTTAATAGCTGGCAAGGAGCCATTTGACTGACTTCCATTCTTAACTTTGGTGGGTATTATAGTCTTATTTGTCTCATATCGGCGTTCCTCGGATGAATTATCCACTTCACAATCACTCATAGGTCAAGCAATTAAGTTTGAACCTTCATTTTTCTCTGGGTTGGAATTATTTCTTTTTCCGGATAATTGAAAGAATACATAATTACCACTTTTAACAATGCCATACGATTCTTTTATCAGCCGATTTTGACTTCTTAAAATTGTAAACAACATATTGACATTTTTGTTTTTGTAATCGGATTCAACCTCTTTATTCAGCCATGAATGGAATGTTCAGATCAGGGTTGATAAAATTGACACTTTTACGCTTTTTTGATACATTTCGAAAAGCACCGTGGCACAACCGCAAGACATTTGGTACTTTTTCATCACCTTTTCCACTTTTGAAAAAATTTTCTATAGAAATAAAATTTTGACAACATTTTCTATAGAAATAAAATTTTGACAAAATTTCCTATAGAAATAAAATTTTGCCAAAATTTTCTATAGAAATAAAATTTTGACAAAATTTTGTATAGAAATAAAATTTTGCCAAAATTTTCTATAGAACTAAAATTTTTGATAAAATTTTCTATAGATATAAAATTTTGACAAAATTTTCTATAGAAATAAAATGTTGCCAAAATTTCCTATAGAAATGAAATTTTGACAAAATTTCCTATAGAAATAAAATTTTGTCAAAATTTTCTATAAAAATAAAATTTTGACAAAATTTTCTATGGAAATAAAATTTTGACAAAATTTTCTATGGAAATAAAATTTTGACAAAAATTTCTATAGAAATAAAAATTTTGATAAAATTTTCTATAGAAATAAAATTTTAACAAAATTTTCGCAGAAATAAAAATTTGACAAAGTTTTCTATAGAAATAAAATTTTGACAAAATTTTTCATAGAAATAAAATTTTGAATTTTTCTACAAAAATAAATTTTTGACAAATTTTTCTATAGACATAAAGTTTTGACAAAATTTTCTATGGAAATAAAATTTTGTCATTTTCTATAGAAATAAAATTTTGCCAAAATTTTCTATAAAAATAAAATTTTGACAAAATTTTCTATAGAAAAAAAAATTTTGACAAAATTTTCTATAGAAAAAAAATTTACAAAATTTTTACCAACATTTTCTATAGAAATAAAATTTTGACAAAATTTTCGCAGAAATAAAACTATGACAAAGTTTTCTATAGAAATAAAATTTTGACAAAATTTCCCATAGAAATTAAATTTTGTCAAAATTTTCGCAGAAATAAAATTTTAACAAAATTTTCGCAGAAATAAAAATTTGACAAAGTTTTCTATAGAAATAAAATTTTGACAAAATTTTTCATAGAAATAAAATTTTGAATTTTTCTACAAAAATAAATTTTTGACAAATTTTTCTATAGACATAAAGTTTTGACAAAATTTTCTATGGAAATAAAATTTTGTCATTTTCTATAGAAATAAAATTTTGCCAAAATTTTCTATAGAACTAAAATTTTTGATAAAATTTTCTATAGAAATAAAATTTTGACAAAATTTTCTATAAAAATAAATTTTTGACAAAATTTTCTATAGAAAAAAAAATTGACAAAATTTTTACCAACATTTTCTATAGAAATAAAATTTTGACAAAATTTTCGCAGAAATAAAACTATGACAAAGTTTTCTATAGAAATAAAATTTTGACAAAATTTCCCATAGAAATTAAATTTTGTCAAAATTTTCGCAGAAATAAAATGTTGACAAAATTTTCTATAGAAATAAAATTTTGACATTTTCTATAGAAATAAAATTTTGACAAAATTTTCGCAGAAATAAAACTTTGACAAGGTTTTCTATAGAAATAAAATTTTGACAAAATTTCCCATAGAAATAAAATTTTGTCAAAATTTTCGCAGAAATAAAATTTTGACAAAATTGTCTATAGAAATAAAATTTTGTCAAAATTTTCTATAGAAATAAAATCTTGACAAAATTTCTATGGAAGTAAAATTTTTGATAAAATTTTCTATAGAAATAAAATTTTGACGAGGTTTTCTACATGTACAAAATTTTAAAATTTTCTATAGAAATAAAATTTTGACAAAATTTTCTATAGAAATAAAATTTTGACAAAATTTTCTACAGAAATAAAATTTTGACAGAATTTTCTATGGAAATAAAATTTTGACAAAATTTTCTATAGAACTAAAATTTTTGATAAAATTTTCTATAGAAATAAAATTTTGACAAAAATTTCTATAAAAATAAAATTTTGACAAAATTTTCTATAAAAATAAAATTTTGACAAAATTTTCTATAGAAAAAATAAATTGACAAAATTTTCATCAACATTTTCTATAGAAATAAAATTTTGACAAAATTTTCGCAGAAATAAAACTATGACAAAGTTTTCTATAGAAATAAAATTTTGACAAAATTTTCTATAGAAATAAAATTTTGACAAAATTTTCTATGGAAATAAAATTTTGACAAAATTTTGACATTTTCTATAGAAATAAAATTTTGACAAAATTTTGACATTTTCTATAGAAATAAAATTTTGACAAAATTTTCTATAGAAATAAAATTTTGAATTATTCTATAGAAATAAAATTGTGACAAAATTTTCTATAGAAATAAAATTGTGACAAAATTTTCTAAAGAAATAAAATTTTGACAAAATTTTCAATAGAAATAAAATTTTGACAAAATTTTCTATAGAAATAAAATTTTGACAAAATTTTGACATTTTCTATAGAAATAAAATTTTGACAAAATTTTGACATTTTCTATAGAAATAACATTTTGGCAAAATTTTGACATTTTCTATAGAAATAACATTTTGACAAACTTTTCTTATAGAAATAAAATATTGACAAAATTTCCTATAGAAATAAAATTTTGACAAAGTTTTCTATAGAAATTTTTGAAGACTTTTAAAGAATGATTGTTTGGCGGCTACATTTCCATCGAGAAGAGGCGGATTCGAATGGTTAAACTCTATGACGTTGGCTGAAGTCGGCGGCGCGATACAGCGACTGTTCAAAATATCCAGCGGCACGGTTCAGCAGCTTAGTTCTCTGTGCATATCCGTTTCATGAAACCTTTTTTATTTTAATTTTTTTCATGTACGAATGTATGGCGAAATTCGCGACTTAGAGCCTCTACTAAAATGTTTGTTGCACAAACCAAATATATAGCTACTTTGGTTAACGGCCGGTATGTGCCTCTTGCGGAGAGTGCTTTTACCTGTTGTCGAAATAAATAGCTGCTTTTGCTTGCGAAATTGGTTAATGTTATCGATATTTTCCCCAACCAGAAACACCTGTGTCTTGGCATACAAAAGAAATTTCTGCCACCGAAATACAATGCTAAAGAAAATTCTTGAAGAGATTATTATCGACTGCTTACATTTAACTCCCAATGATAATTATACGACAAAACTGTGGGAATAGTGATCGAAATTTTCATTAGAAGATCGTACCTTGATGTTTGAAAATTCCCCGCATTATCGACATAAACGATTTTCCGTAGGTATTTTCAGAACTCCGTTTTTATTTTGTTATCGATATGCTAAACAAAATATGTTATTGAATAGCGAACGAAATTTTCACTAGAAAATCATACCGAGTTATTTACAAACGAAACACTTTGTGAAACTGTATTACCAACACAAAGCTGATATGTTTGTTAGACGTGTGGCGTTTTATGTAACCTATCTGCAATTAGACAATCAGAACTCCATTGTTATTTTGTCATCGGCATTGCAACAAAATGTGCTATTGAATTGCGATCGTGGGATAACTGCATTACCGACGTAAATGTGATATTGGATTGCGAACGTAATTTCCGCTAGAATAATATAACGTAGGTTTTTTCTTTACAAATGAAACATTTGCTAACTGCATTACCGATACAAATGTGCTGCTTTCGTTAAATATATAGCTGTAGTTTTGTACGAAACTTATGCACTTTACAGACTATCAGTTATTCCAGACGACAGTACTCGTTTCGAACATATCCCATATATTGTGCACATTATAATTAAATTCCGAAGGCATAATCGATACTGCTGCATGTTTATGGGATCGATAACACATTGGTCGATTATTTAGTCATCGCCGACAAGTCGTATCGATCCGACACACTGTAAGATTCTTTACAAACACCGACATTCCGCCCGGAATAACTGATAGTCTATAAAGCGCATTATATATAGTTAGCTAGCCAGAACTCCGTTATCGACAGATATCGGCTATTAATGTTCTCAATATTTTAAATATCAATTTGTTCACATTTAATAATTTCTAGGTAATATAGGAAAGTAATCGCCCTGTCATCGATATAATTTCATTTTACGATTTATCATTAAAGCATTGTAGGTAGAATTAAGTGTAATGTGGTTTATTCTGGATAGAGAAAAAAGAAATGCTTCATAAAGACGAGATTTTGTTGTTTACAAAACTATTTCAAGGGGGCTATACAAATTTCATTATTCCCTCATAATCAATTGTATCTTATCCATTAACCAAATGATTTTTGTTTTTTGTTATAAATAAATTAAAAATTTCCCATTTTGAGTACAAAAATAAATAAACATTTTTGAATTAATTAATTGATGAAACCCCCCGTTTTTCTTTTATGTAGACTATTCTCAATGTACAACATTATAGGGATTAACCTAAATCTTTAACAAACTATAAATTTAAATTAAAAATTATCACTAAATATATGTATATAGATTTGTATATGTATAATAATAAGAGATTTACAAGTTTTTGTTTTGTGAATTCAACAAATCTTAAACTCCTCTTGAGGAATATTACAATTAGGCTATCTTCAAGCCTAAGCCTTTTTTTAGTATTTAATGCCGCTTATTTAATTTCGTATATATAGACGAAACGCTATTCACTTGGATTGTGAGGATATTTCATAAGCCTCAGGGGGAAATAAGCTTTTTGTTTGTCATTTCTCGTGTGTGTATTTCAGCTTAGGGGTGAGGGGGAAGTGTTTAAATGTTGAGATTTTTGGATTTTTGTTTTTATGGTAATTTCTTTCCTAAGATTTATAAACTAATGTGCAAAAAGCATTTACTTGCCTTCTACAGGCCTATTGGCAAATAATTGCTCCACTATGGACTCATCGGCCAGCGTTGAAATATCACCGACATTACGATCATTTACAGCTACTTTACGTAATACTCGACGCATAATCTTACCCGACCTTGTTTTGGGCAAACCTGGAGCATGTTGTACAACATCGGGCATCGCAAAGGGTCCAATGCGTTCGCGTACCAATTTCTTTAGTTCGGCTACCATTTTTCCATCGAAGGATTCATTTTCATTGGGTGTAATGAAACAATACAAACATTGGCCCTTGACGGGATGAGGACGGGCCACTACCGCTGATTCAGCTACACGAGGATGTTCTGTTAGCACTGATTCCACTTCCGCGGTGGACATAAGATGGCCGGAAACATTTAACATATCATCAACACGTCCTGTAATCCATAGATAACCATCTGAATCGCGGCGAGCTCCATCGCCAGTACAATAGAAACCGGGAAATTTTGAGAAATATGTTTCCTCATAGCGGGCATGGTTATTGAATAAGCTACGCATCATTCCGGGCCATGGTTGTGAGAAAACTAAATAACCTTCTCCCTCGCCTTTGATCTCAATACCTGCCTCATCCAAAAGTATGGGCTTCACGCCGAAGAACGGGAAGGACTAAAGGAAGAAAATAGACAATAAATATTCCATGCTATCTCAGCAACTGCACGCAATGATAACTTACCGCTGATCCTGGTTTCATTGGTGTACATCCTGGTAAAGGTGTAATAACATGACCACCGGTTTCTGTCTGCCAGAAAGTATCAACTATTGAGCATCTTTCCTTGCCTATAACGCGATAATACCAGAGCCAAGCCTCAGGATTAATTGGTTCTCCCACACTACCCAAAACTCTGTAATTGTAGAAACATTATAGATATTAATTAAAATTAAAAGTTAAAAATAAATTTTCAGGATTTCTCTTAGGTTAGGTGGCAGTCCGATGTATCAGGCTCACTTAGACTATTGAGTCCATTGTGATACCACATTGGTGAACTTCTCTCTTATCACTGAATGCTGCCCGATTCCATGTTAAGCTCAATGACAAGGGACCTCCTTTTTAAAGCCGAGTCCGAACGGCGTTCCACATTGCAGTGAAACCACTTAGAGAAAATTTGAAACCCTCAGAAATGTCACCAGCATTACTGAGGTGGGATAATCCTTTTTGGTGTTCGGTCGAAGCAGGAATCGAACCCACGACCTTGTGTATGCAAGGCGGGCATGCTAACCATTGCACCACGGTGGCTTCTCTTAGTACCGGATAATTACAGCATGAGGGATTAAAAGAAAACCCATGACACATATAACTTGGCAAAATTGATTTAGATGATTTTGCCGTACTTTATTCAATCTAAATCACCCAACCTTTGTTAATCAAAGGCAAACTCGGGTAGGCGATTGACTGAGATACTGAACAAAACCAAGACCTTACTGTATACAGATACTTGGTAATCGTTTTACGGGCAGCCGCCTCGCTTATCATTTTGCTCGTGGTTCGGTTATGTTTTTGGCATTGTCCGAGGAATTTATTCCCCAGACGCACAATAAATAATACCACAGAGGCTTTACGGCCCACTGTTCCACCACAAAGACATCGGGCCTACTGTGTCATCACAGAGACCTTCAGGCGTATTTTTCTGTCACTTAGACCTTCTTGCAACAACAACAACAAATACTTTCGGGTCTACTGTTCCACCACTTAGACCTATAGTAGGCCCGTTCCAAACAGATACCATCAGGGGTACGTTTCCACCACAGAGACCTCAGTCCTACTGTTCCACCACAAATGCCATCGGGCCTATTGTTCCATCACTGAGACCCATGCGCCTACTGTTCCCCATAGAGACCTCCAGTCGTACGTTTCCATCACATAGACCTTCATACACGCAGAGAGGGAATATGATCACCTCAAACATGTTTCAAGAGCAAAATATTATTTTTGTGTGATGACCATGTAACATGTTTGTCACTAAAATGTTATTTTCTCGTCAAATATAACCTGCTTGTCGAAATCAGATACATGATTTCCGAGAAAATAACTTGGTTGCAAAAACCATGTTACATGGTCACCACCCAAAAACAAGATTTTGCTCTTAAAACATGTTTGAGGTGATCATATTCCTTCTCTGGGTGTACCTACTGTTCCACCACAGAAACTTTCGGGTCTACTGTCCCCCCACAGCTACCTTCGGGCCTACTGCTCCACCACTGAGACCTACCGATCTACTGTTCCCACCAAATATCTTCAGGCGTACGTGTCCAACACTGAGACCTACGGGCCTACTGTTCCTATAGTGGCAGCCCGATATTTTAGGCTCGCTTAGACTATTCAGTCCATTGCGATAGCACAGTGGTGAACTTCTCTCTTATAATTGAATGCTGCCTGATTCTATGTTAAGCTCAATGACAAGGGACCTCCTTTTTATAACCGGCGTTCCACATTGCGGTGAAAACACTTAGAGACCCTTTGAAATACTCAGCCACCAGCATTACTGAGAGCGGATAATTCACCGCTGAAAAATGTGTTGGTGTTCGGTCACAATTGGTTTTGAACTTACGACACTATACATGCCAGACGGGCATGCTAACCATTTTGGTGACTCCCACCACAGAGACCTTCGGCGCTACTGTTCGCCACAGATAACTTCGAGCCTACAGTTCCACCACAGAGACCTTCGGCGCTACTGTTCGCCACAGATAACTTCGAGCCTACAGTTCCACCACAGAGACCATCGGGCCTACTGTTTCACCACTTTGAACTTCGGGCGTACTGTTCCACCACAGAGGATAGGTTAGGTTAGGTATAGTGGCAGTCCGATATTTCAGGCTCACTTAGACTATTCAGTCCATTGTCATACCACAGTTGAAAATCTCTCTATATTTTTGAGTGTTAGCCGATTCTATTTTTAGCTCAATGACAAGGGACCTACTTTTTATAGCCGAGTCCGAATGGCGTTCCCCATTGCGGTGCAACAGTCAGAAATGTCACCAACATAACTGAGAGCTGATAATCCAACGCACGGTCGAAACACGGATTGAACTCACGACCATATGTATGCAAGCATTGCACCACGGTGGCTCCTACCACAGAGACCTTCGAGGCTACTGTTCCACCACTGAGACGTACGGGCCTATTATTCCCCACAGAGACCTTCGAGGCTACTATTTCACCACTGAGACGTACGGGCCTATTATTCCCCACAGAGACCTTCGTGTGTACAGTTCTTAGACAAACTAGCAGAGTAGTTTGCATGGTAGACGTCAGTGAAACTAAAACCGAGCGTAAACTCTTGACTACCCCGGACGACTATCACACCTCTACTGATACCACGCCACCTCTGTAACAATCAACTGTAGCAGCACTAGCAACCGTCTGAAACCCGAAGATCTATCATCTACAAATCGACGAATACACAACTTCCCAATCGCCAACGAACCGAACTACGCAACAACGACCAATCATCTAAGTTCCAACTAAAGCTACTTCTACTTTTCAATGAACCATCAACTACCGATCATAGACGAACCGAAGTTTTCATCCGCTACCGATCATCAACGTACCGACGTTCTCTTCCATTGCCGATTATCAACGAACAGTATTTCTCACCTCCACTGCCGATTATAAACTGCTCATCAACTACAGAACATCAATAAGGTGACGTTCCCATCACTACTGATCATCAACGAAAGGAATTTCCCATCGACTACCAATAATCAACGAACCGTAGTTCTCATCAACTACCAATCATCGACGAATTGACCTGTTCCTCCACTAACAATTATAAAGAGCCGAACTACTCTACAGAACATCGATAAACTGACGTTTCCATCATTACTGATCATCAACGAACCAAACTCTCAATATACAATTGCTCAACAATGAGCCATCGCACTCATCAACGAAATTGGTCTCTCATCAAATACCGAGCATTAAGCAACCGAATAATTGAAGTAGGTACAACTTGCCGTTTATATACGAATCGAATTCCTTCTTTATCTCAGCGAAGATGCCAGTTGCCGATTATCTACAAATTGATGACTTCTCGAATGCCTGCTCCCATCAAAACCAGAGCATATTAGAGAGATTGTCATATATCATACATCATGACGAAACGACATTCTCTTCCATTATCGTACAGTATTTCTCATTAACGAACCGATTGATGTTCACCCCCAACTGCCGATTATAAACCAACCGAACTTCTCATCAACTACAGAACATCGATAAGCCGACGTTCCCATCACTACTGCTCATCAATGAACCGAATTTCTCATCGACTACCAATCATCATCGAACCGTATTTTTCATCAACTACCGATAATCGACGAACTGACAATTTTCTCCATTACCGACTCTAAACGAACCGAATTTGTCTACAGAATTTCGATAAACCGACGTTACGCGTCATTACTGACCATCGACGAACCGAACTCTCAATCTACTACCGCACAACTATGAGCCGACGCTCTCATCAACAAAGTTGATCTCTCATCAAGCAACCGAGGAATCAAAGTACATACAACCTGCAGGTAATCTACGAACCGAATTCGATTATCTACAAATTGACGATATCACGAATGCCTTCGAAAATTCTTATGCGCCGTCCAGACCTACAGTTCCCCACAAATACCTTCAGGCGTACGTTTCCACCACTTAGACCTTCAGTTCCACCACAGAGATCTTCCGGCCTACTGTTCCACCACAGAGGTTAGGTGTATTGGCAGTCCGATATTTCACGCTCACTTAAAGGGTGATACGGTAAAAATTTGGTCAAGGGAAAACGCGTGTAAATCGGTGAAATCGTTTATTTAAAAAATCAAATTAAATTTCTTTTTCAAGTTCAATTAGTATAAAATTCAGGAAAAATATTCAGTTAGGCTTTCGCTTTTCCAAATCCGAATTGCCGGGCCTCACGCTTGACACCTGCCATCAGATTTTGTACAGCCACCTTGTCCACCTTCTTCGCCGCAGAAAGCCAGTTTGCCTTGAACTGCTGCTCGTCCTTAGCAGCTTTTTTGGTCTTCTTTAGGTTCCGCTTGACAATAGCCCAGTATTTCTCAATTGGGCGGAGCTCTGGCGTGTTGGGAGGGTTCTTGTCCTTGGGAACCACCTGCACGTTGTTGGCGGCGTACCACTCCATGGCCTTTTTACCGTAATGGCAAGATGCCAAATCCGGCCAAAACAGTACGGAGCAACCGTGTTTCTTCAGGAAAGGCAGCAGACGTTTATTCAAACACTCTTTCACGTAAGTTTCTTGGTTGACAGTCCCGGAAGCTATGAAAATGCTGCTTTTCAAGCCACAGGTACAGATGGCTTGCCAAACCAGATATTTCTTTGCGAACTTTAACAGTTTTATGTGCTTGAACATATCTGCTACCTTTCCCCTTCCTTTTGCCGTATAAAACTCCTGTCCCGGAAGCTGCTTGCAGTCGGCTTTGACATAGGTTTCGTCGTCCATTACCACGCAGTCAAACTTTGTCAGCATCGTCGTGTACAGCTTCCGGGATCGCGCTTTGGCCGTCGTATTTTGTTTATCATCGCGATTTGGAGTCAATACCTTCTTGTAAGTCGATAGTCCGGCTCGTTTTTTGGCTCGATGCACGGTTGTAGACGATACACCCAGCTTATTTGCGGCATCTCGGAGAGAGAGGTTAGGGTTTCGCTTGAAACTACCGGCAACTCTCTTTGTCGTCTAAGCGGCTTCCGGTTTTCGATTTCCCCCCGATCCAGACTTCCTGGCTGTCGACAAACGTTCCCCAAACACTTTAGTTACATTTGTAACGGTTGATTTGGCAACTTTTAGCGATTTTGCCAGCTTTGCGTGCGAGTAGCTCGGATTTTCGCGATGCGTGAGCAAAATTTTGATACGCTGCTCTTCTTGCTTGGACGGCATTTTGACAACTGAAGAGTGAATTCCAAAATCAAAATAGGAGCAACATTCTAAACACACACACCTTCAAAATGTGGGGTGTTCAGGTTTTTTAAATGCAAAATTGAAAGAAATACGTCAAGTTTATATTGACCAAATTTTGACCGTATCACCCTTTAGACTGTTCAGTCCATTGTGATACCACTGAGTACTGTCCGATTCTATGTTTAACTCAATGACAAGAGACTTTTTTTAGAAGTTTAAGGTGATTATTAAGTTCGAGTTTAGCCGCGAAAATTGCTAAAGTGAAAACTAAGTCATTAAAAAAATGGCATAAAATTATACATATTTGTTGCAAATTTTATTATAACTTGATGGGGAATAGCCCAAAGCAAATTTTCACGAAGTTTGTATTACTTAAAGTGGATTAATTAAGAAAAGTAATCGTGAAAAAATAGCCGCTAACTAAACTCGAACTTAATACCCACCTTTATCCGGACGACAGTGGACGTTTCAAACATATTCCAGATGTTGGTCACACTATAAGTTATGCCTGACGGCATAATCGATACTGCTGCTTGTTAATGTGATCGATAACACATTTAACGATTATGTAGTCATCACCAATAATTCGTATCGATTGGCCACACTGTATGATTCGTTAAGGTGTGTACTATGTTCGTTTTTCGAGTTGAAAATCACTATATTTTCGCGATTACTTTTCCTGAAATAATCAAAATTATAAATGAAAACAAACATATTCCCGTAAAGTCATGCCAAAATCTATAGGAACAAGAAATTGCGCATCAATTGAGTTAATTTATCTGCTTTATATTGCATTGTTTTAGTAAAGTAACCGCGAACATTTCAACTCGAAAAACGAACATAGTATTTACCTTTACACAGACATTCCGTCCGGATAAACTCATAGTCTGAACAGCGCATTAATGTTTGGTCACATTCTAATACTACGATCGCACTAGACACGAAATCTCTCTATTTAGAACTAAAATCTCGTTACAAATCTCAAGTGTTCGGACTGGCAAAATAACGAGATTTCGTAGATTTGAGGATTTAACAGCTGTTTGTAAATATATCAATACAAAGCCGTATGTGCACACGGACACACACGAGGAAAATTGGGTCAGGGTTGCAAAAAGAGCATTTTTAGTACTAAAACCACAGTTGTACAAGGCAGTATAGGGGATTTTGAAAGTGATTTTGTTGAAATCATCTACGAGCCAGAAGGATTTCGTCCAAAATTCTCGTTTACGAGGATTTTGTGTCTAGTGCGAACGTAGTATAAGATTATTTACAACACACAGACATTTCGTCCGGCTAAAAATATTGTTCAAGCGGCATATTCCACCTGATTTCAAATAGAAACTTACTTCAAATGATCCAATTTATGTTTTGTAACCAAACCATCACCAAATTTCATCAAAGCTCGAATGGCAGTAGGGGCTGTATAGAATTGGGTAACCTTGTACTTATCGATAACACTCCAATATCGATCATTATCGGGATAGAATGGGGTACCTTCAAACTGAAATATAACGGAAATTAGTAAAGAATATTTTCCATCGTATTTTGGAAACCTACAATAACCGAAGAAGCTCCATTAGCCAAAGGACCATAGACAACATATGTATGACCGGTAATCCAACCAATATCGGCAGTACACCAGTATATGTCACCGGGCTTATAATCGAAAACAATTTTGAATGTTGTGGCTGCATACAGTAAATAACCAGCTGTTGTATGCAATACACCTTTGGGTTTACCAGTCGATCCACTGGTATATAACATGAACAAGGGATCCTCAGCATCCATCCATTCAGGATAACAGGCTGGCTCTTTATCTTCCATTTCTTCATGCCACCAAAAATCACGATCTTCAGTCCAGGGAATATCCTGTTCCACATGATTCTCCTGACAAGGTGTCACACGTTTCAAATGTGACACAACGATACACTTCTCCACAACATGACCCATTTCTTCGGCTTTTTCCATGGCTATATCACATAAAGCTTTCAGGTACAAAGGTTTCTCACCACGCCATGCTCCATCGGCAGTTATTAAAATTTTCGCTTGACAATCGACCATACGTTCGGCCAATGAGTCCGAAGAGAAACCGGCAAAAACTATCGAATGGACCGCTCCAATTCGAGCACAAGCCAACATGGCAATGGGTAATTCTAAAATCATGGGCATATAAATGGATACACGGTCACCCTTTTGGATGCCATGATCTTTGAGGACATTGGCGAAACGGCAAACTTCCTCTAATAATTTCCGATAGGTTAAACCACGTGAATAGTCATCTGGATGATTGCCTTCCCTGGAAGAGAGAGAAACAGACAGAAATTATTTCAATTAGCTAAATGATATGCGGAGGAAGGTTACATTCATGATTTTTCGTAATCACATTTCTTATCCACACTTGGATCCATGTCAATAAAGCTTTTAGCTCATCTATGATAATTTCCTAATTTAAAGTACTTTAGATTTTCTAATTATAATTGTCATCAAATAACAAATTGTCTTAGATCTCCCACGCATGGGGAGCAATAAATGCTTGAAACAGGGACAAAATCATAAAATAATCAGTTTAGCTAGTCGGTTGATCAGAGTATAGGGCGGATAACATGAATATGGGTATAAGTAATGTCATAAACATCATTTTGGTTTATGAAATATCCATTTTTATTGTAAATGCTGCTATTGAAGACACAGGATAAAAATTTTAGCATATTTTGACTTTAGGTCGATAATGCAGAGCAAAGATGATCTTCTAAAGGGTATGAAATATGAACCATAGTTGATTTTGACAAAATTGTCTATAGAAATAAAATTTTGACAAAATTTTCTATAGAAATAAAATGTTGAGAAAATTTTCTATAGAAATAAAATTTTAATAATTTTTTTATAGAAATAAAATTTTGGCAAAACTTTTCTATAGAAATAAAATTTTGACAAAATGTTCTAAAGAAATAACATTTTGACAAAATTTTCTATTGCAATACAATGTTGAAAAAATTTTCTATAGAAATACAAGTTTGCCAAAATTTTCTATAGAAATAAAATGTTGATAAAATTTTCTATAGAAATAACATTTTGACAAATTTTTCTATAGAAATAAAATTTTGACAAAATTTTCTATTGAAATTAAATTTTGAGAAAATTTTCTATAGAAATAAAATTTTGACAAAATTGTCCATGAATTTAAAATTGTGTTGTTGTTTTTTTTTGTGATTTCATTTTAAAACTATGCATTGACAAAACTACAAGTGTAGCTTAACCAACAGAGGAAAAGAATGGTTATCAAATTTATTTGGGCAAAGCCCTATAGACTGCAAGATGGTTGGATGGACGCACGTTTCGGAATTACCACATTCCTCATCAGCATCCTCTGCTTGCAGCAAAACTATCAACCAATTATCAGAATAAATTCAGACAGTTCATTAAACCCAACAATGAACCACACTTGAACCTTCCGAAAAAAGGTTTTACATTGATAGCCGGCTTTTGCCGAAATAATTTCGTACAAACATCTCCCTTTTCCTTTGCCACCGTCAAATCATCGATTTGAGTGCAGTTGGCTGGGTTTATTTTGAGCGTGCTTCCTCTTCTTTCTTTCATTCGTTTTGTTTTGTTATTGTTGGTTTTGTTCTTTAATCATTAGTTGGTTAAGCTACACTTGTAGTTTAGTCAATGCATGGTTTTAAGCTGATATAATAATAAAAAAAAACAACAACAATAATTAAAGAACAAAACCAACAATAACAAAACAAAACGAATGAAAAAAAATAAAATTTTGACAAAATGTTCTATAGAAATAAAATTCGGCCAAATTTTGTATATATATAAAATTCGGCAAAATTTTCTATAGAATGAAAAATTCAGACAAAATTTTCTATAGAAATAAAATTTTGACAAAATTTTCTATAGAATTAAAATTTTGACAAAACTTTTCTATAGAAATACAATTTTGACAATATTTTCTATAGAATTAAAATTTTGATAAAATTTTCTATAGAAATAAAATTTGCTATAAAGAAAAAATTTTTACAAAATTTTCCATGGAAATAAAATTTTTACAAAATTTTCTATAGAAATAAAATTTGGACAAAATTTTCTATAGAAATAAAATTGTGACAAAATTTTCTATAGAAATAAAATTTCGACAAAATTTTCTATAGAAATAAAATTTTGACAAAATTTTGTATAGAAATAAAATTTTGACAAAATTTTCTATAGAAATAAAATTTTGATAATTTTTTTTTATAGAAATAAAATTTTGACAATTTTTTCTATAGAAATAAAATTTTGACAAAATTTTTTATAGAAATAAAATTTTGACAAAATTTTCTATAGAAATAAAATTTTGACAAAATTTTCTATAGAAATAAAATTGTGACAAAATTTTCTATAGAAATAAAATTTTGACAAAATTTTCTATAGAAATAAAATGTTGAAAAAATTTTCTATAGAAATAAAATGTTGAAAAAATTTTCTATAGAAATAAAATTTTGACAAAATTTTCTATAGAAATAAAATTGTGACAAAATTTTCTATAGAAATAAAATTTTGACAAAATTTTCTATAGAAATAAAATGTTGACAAAATTTTCTATAGAAATACAAGTTTGCCAAAATTTTCTATAGAAATAAAATGTTGAAAACATTTTCTATAGAAATAAAATTTTGACACAATTTTCTACATAAATAAAATTTTTACAAAATTTTCTATAGGAATAAAATTTTTACAAAATTTTCTATAGGAATAAAATTTTGACAAAATTTTCTATAGAAAAAATGTTGATAAAATTTTCTAGAGAAATAAAATTTTGACAAAACTTTTCTATAGGAATCAAATTTTGAAAAAATTTTCTATAGAATTAAAATTTTGATAAAATTTTCTATAAAAATAAAATTTTAACAAAATTTTCTATAGAAATAAAATTTGACAAAATTTCCTATAGAGATAAAATGTTTACAAAATTTTCCATATAAATAAAATGTTGACATTTTCTATAGAAATAAAATTTTGAAAAAATTTTCTATAGAAATAAAATTTTAACAAAATTTTCTATAGAAATAATTTTTTTACAAAATGTTCTACAGAAATAAAATGTTGACAAAATTTTCTATAGAAATTAAATTTTAACAAAATCTTCTATAGAAAAACTGTTGATAAAATTTTCTATAGAAATACAAGTTTGACAAAATTTCCTATAGAAATAAAATGTTGACAAAATTTTCTTAAATATTAAATTTTGACAAAATTTTTATTGAAATTAAATTTTGAGAAAATTTTCTATTGAAATAAAATTTTGACAAAATTTTCTTAAATATAAAATTTTGACAAAATTTTCTATTGAAATGAAATTTTGAGAAAAGTTTCTATAGAAATAAAATTTTGACAAAATTTTCTATGAAAATAAAATTCGGCAAAATTTTGTGTAGAAATAAAATTCGGCAAAATTCTGTATAGAAACAAATTGTTCTATAGAATGAAATAATCAGACAAAATTTTCTATAGAAATAAAATTTTGACAAAACTTTTCTATAGGAATAAAATTTTGACAAAATTTTCGATAGAAATAAAATTTTGACACAATTTTCTATAGAAATAAAATTTTTGGCAAAATTTTCTATAGAAATAAAATTTGCTATAAAGAAAAAATTTTTCCAAAATTTTCCATGGAAATAAAATGTTTACAAAATTTTCTATAGAAATAAAATTTGGGCAAAATTTTCTATAGAAATAAAATTGTGACAAAATTTTCTATAGAAATAAAATTTCGACAAAATTTTCCATGGAAATAAAATTTTTACAAAATTTTCTATAGAAATAAAATTCGGCCAAATTTTGTATAGATATAAAATTCGGCAAAATTTTGTATAGAAAAAAATTTTCTATAGAATGAAAAATTCAGACAAATTTTCTATAGAATGAAAAATTTTGACAAAATTTTCTATAGAATTAAAATTTTGACAAAACTTTTCTATAGAAATACAATTTTGACAATATTTTCTATAGAATTAAAATTTTGATAAAAATTTCTATAGAAATAAAATTTGCTATAAAGAAAAAATTTTTACAAAATTTTCCATGGAAATAAAATTTTTACAAAATTTTCTATAGAAATAAAATTTGGACAAAATTTTCTATAGAAATAAAATTGTGACAAAATTTTCTATAGAAATAAAATTTCGACAAAATTTTCTATAGAAATAAAATTTTGACAAAATTTTGTATAGAAATAAAATTTTGACAAAATTTTCTATAGAAATAAAATTTTGATAATTTTTTTTTATAGAAATAAAATTTTGACAAATTTTTCTATAGAAATAAAATTTTGACAAAATTTTTTATAGAAATAAAATTTTGACAAAATTTTTTATAGAAATAAAATTTTGACAAAATTTTCTATAGAAATAAAATTTTGACAAAATTTTCTATAGAAATAAAATTGTGACAAAATTTTCTATAGAAATAAAATTTTGACAAAATTTTCTATAGAAATAAAATGTTGACAAAATTTTCTATAGAAATACAAGTTTGCCAAAATTTTCTATAGAAATAAAATGTTGAAAAAATTTTCTATAGAAATAAAATGTTGAAAAAATTTTCTATAGAAATAAAATTTTGACAAAATTTTCTATAGAAATAAAATTGTGACAAAATTTTCTATAGAAATAAAAATTTGACAAAATTTTCTATAGAAATAAAATGTTGACAAAATTTTCTATAGAAATACAAGTTTGCCAAAATTTTCTATAGAAATAAAATGTTGAAAAAATTTTCTAGAGAAATAAAATTTTGACAAAACTTTTCTATAGGAATAAAATTTTGACAAAATTTTCTATAGAATTAAAATTTTGATAAAATTTTCTATAAAAATAAAATTTTAACAAAATTTTCTATAGAAATAAAATTTGACAAAATTTCCTATAGAGATAAAATGTTGACAAAATTTTCCACATAAATAAAATATTGACATTTTCTATAGAAATACAATTTTTGAAAAAATTTTCTATAGAAATAAAATTTTAACAAAATTTTCTATAGAAATAATTTTTTTACAAAATTTTCTATAGAAATAATTTTTTTACAAAATTTTCTACAGAAATAAAATGTTGACAAAATTTTCTATAGAAATTAAATTTTAACAAAATCTTCTATAGAAAAACTGTTGATAAAGTTTTCTATAGAAATACAAGTTTGACAAAATTTCCTACAGAAATAAAAAGTTGACAAAATTTTCTTAAATATTAAATTTTGAGAAAATTTTCTATAGAAATAAAATTTTGACAAAATTTTCTATAGAAATAAAATTGTGACAAAATTTTCTATAGAAATAAAAATTTGACAAAATTTTCTATAGAAATAAAATGTTGACAAAATTTTCTATAGAAATACAAGTTTGCCAAAATTTTCTATAGAAATAAAATGTTGAAAAAATTTTCTAGAGAAATAAAATTTTGACAAAACTTTTCTATAGGAATAAAATTTTGACAAAATTTTCTATAGAATTAAAATTTTGATAAAATTTTCTATAAAAATAAAATTTTAACAAAATTTTCTATAGAAATAAAATTTGACAAAATTTCCTATAGAGATAAAATGTTGACAAAATTTTCCACATAAATAAAATATTGACATTTTCTATAGAAATACAATTTTTGAAAAAATTTTCTATAGAAATAAAATTTTAACAAAATTTTCTATAGAAATAATTTTTTTACAAAATTTTCTATAGAAATAATTTTTTTACAAAATTTTCTACAGAAATAAAATGTTGACAAAATTTTCTATAGAAATTAAATTTTAACAAAATCTTCTATAGAAAAACTGTTGATAAAGTTTTCTATAGAAATACAAGTTTGACAAAATTTCCTATAGAAATAAAAAGTTGACAAAATTTTCTTAAATATTAAATTTTGAGAAAATTTTCTATAGAAATAAAATTTTGACAAAATTTTCTATGAAAATAAAATTCGGCAAAATTTTGTATAGAAATAAAATTCGGCAAAATTCTGTATAGAAACAAATTGTTCTATAGAATGAAATAATCAGACAAAATTTTCTATAGAAATAAAATTTTGACAAAACTTTTCTATAGGAATAAAATTTTGACAAAATTTTCTATAGAATTAAAATTTTGATAAAATTTTCTATAAAAATAAAATTTTAACAAAATTTGCTATAGAGATAAAATGTTGACAAAATTTTCCATATAAATAAAATATTCATACAATTTTCTATAGAATTAAAAATTTTATTTATTTACTATATTTACTGTAGATATAAAATTTTAAAAAAATTTTCTATAGAAATAAAATTTTGACAGAATTTTCTTTGGCAATTAAATGTTGACAAAATTTTCCATAGAAATAAAATTTTGACAAAATTTTCTATAGAAATAAAATTTGGACAAAATTTTCTTTAGAAATTAAAATTTGACAAAATTTCTATAGAAATTAAAATTTTACAAAATTTTCAATAGAAATTAAATTTGGACAACATTTTCTATAGAAATAAAATTTGGACAACTTTTTCTATACAAATATATCTATAATTAATTTTTTTTAAATTTTGTTTCATATAAATCTCCACCAACTCATTGGTCTCACTACGTCCCTGTTTTGTTGCGGTATTATTTCCGAGTTATATGAATTGTAGAATAATTGGTGTTAAATGCATATAAAATAAAAAACAAATACTCAAACCAAAATAAATAAAAATAAGAAAAAAGTCAAACTTAATACAATCGATAGTACAAATACAGAAAAGACGGAATTGCATAAAGGAGTGTTGGATCACAATGAGCAAAAAAATTTCCAATTCATAGTAGGTAATTCTTTCATATATACCTGTTCTACACTATGCAATACTTTAGTGTTGATTGCCCTGAATAAATGACAAAAAATCGTGACTTTGCAGATAAACGAACGACAACGCTTGTCGTGAAGTCGTTTCGAATTCACTTTATAGTTTAGGGGTTAATAGCAAATTAATAAATCCAGAATGTTAATTTAAGTCGATAATATATATTAGAATAAGTAAAATTCTTTGAAAAAGAAAAAAGTAATACACATTATAAATTGGAAATGTAATATGTAAAGGTGGAAAAGGCCTTTGTTCGAACAGGTGTGGATAAAAATGATTTCAATGATTACGAATGGCATCATTAACCGGAAGTAAAAGTCCACAAAAATAAAATTAACTTATTTTTTCGAAAGTGAAATTCATGATATTATTTCGATTGTTAGAAGATAAGCTTTGGATCAGAGTTGCTGTTGGGAATTTCTAAAAAGTTTCAACATTTCATTTCTATAGGAAATTTTGTCAAAATAGCATTCCTATAGGAAACTTTGTCAAAATTTCATTTCTATAGGAAATTTTATCAACATTTCATTCTATTTCTATAGGAAATTTTGTCAAAATTTCATTTCTATAGGAAATTTTGCCAAAATTTAATTTCTATAGGAAATTTTGCCAAAATTTAATTTCTATAGGAAATTTTGTCAAAATATCATTTCTATAGGAAATTTTGTGAAAATATCATTTCTATGGGAAATTTTGTCAAAATATCATTTCTATAGGAAATTTTGCCAAAATTTCATTTCTATAGGAAATTTTGCCAAAATTTCATTTCTATAGGAAATTTTGCCAAAATTTAATTTCTATAGGAAATTTTGTCAAAATATCATTTCTATAGGAAATTTTGTGAAAATATCATTTCTATGGGAAATTTTGTCAAAATATCATTTCTATAGGAAATTTTGCCAAAATTTCATTTCTATAGGAAATTTTGCCAAAATTTCATTTCTATAGGAAATTTTGCCAAAATTTCATTTTTATAGGAAATTTTGTGAAAATATCATTTCTATGGGAAATTTTGTGAAAATATCATTTCTATGGGAAATTTTGCCAAAATTTCATTTCTATAGGAAATTTGGTCAAAATTTCATTTCTATAGGAAATTTGGTCAAAATTTCATTTCTATGGAAAATTTTGTCAAAATTTCATTTCTATGGGAAATTTTGTCAAAATTTCATTTCATTGCCAAAATTTCATTTCTATAGGAAATTTTGCCAAAATTTCATTTCTATAGGAAATTTTGCCAAAATTTCATTTCTATAGGAAATTTTGCCAAAATTTCATTTCTATAGGAAATTTTGCCAAAATTTCATTTCTATAGGAAATTTTGCCAAAATTTCATTTCTATAGGAAATTTTGCCAAAATTTCATTTCTATAGGAAATTTTGTGAAAATATAATTTCTATGGGAAATTTTGCCAAAATTTTATTTCTATAGGAAATTTGGTCAAAATTTCATTTCTATGGGAAATTTTGTCAAAATTTCATTTCTATAGGAAATTTTGCCAAAATTTCATTTCTATAGGAAATTTTGTCTAAATTTAATTTCTATAGCAAATTTTATCAAAATTTCGTTTCTACAGAAAACTTTGTCAAAATTTCATTTCTATAGGAAATTTTGTGAAAATGTCATTTCTATAGGAAATTTTGCGAAAATATTATTTCTATAGGAAATTTTGTGAAAATATCATTTCTATGGGAAATTTTATAAAAATTTCATTTCTATAAGAAATTTTGCCAAAATTTCATTTCTATAGGAAATTTTATCAAAATTTCATTTCTATAGAAAATTGTATCAAAATTTCATTTCTTTAGGAAATTTTATCAAAATTTCATTTCTATAGGAAATTTTGCCAAAATTTCATTTCTATAGGAAATTTTTTCAAAATTTCATATCTATGGGAAATTTTGTCAAAATTGCATTATAAAACGGAAATGTTGCCAAAATGCATAGCAAAAATATTAACAAAACTGCTTTATTGGTATTATTGCAATATTGCAATATTTTTGAAACTCAAAATTTCATTTCTTTAGGAAATTTTATCAAAATTTCATTTCTTTAGGAAATTTTATCAAAATTTCATTTCATAGGAAATTTTGTCAAAATTTCATTTCTATAGGAAATTTTTTTCAAAATTTCATTTCTTTAGGAAATTTTATCAAAATTTCATTTCTATAGGAAATTTTTTCTAAATTTCACATCTATGGGAAATTTTGTCAAAATTTCATTTCTATAGGAATTTTTTTCAAAATTTCATTATAAAAAGGAAATGTTGTCCAAATGCATAGCAAAAATATTAACACAACTGCTTTAACGGTATTATAACCTAATTATGTTTAATATCGACATGCACCAATTGCAATATTTGTGGAACTCAAGAGAAAACTTGTGACAAATTGTATTAACTAAAACCATATTATTTGTACAATCAGCACTGCAGTATCGATAGTTGAATTAATCCTAAAGGAACATACATACATGCAGGCTTTATTCACATTTTGAGGCTAATGACTGTCAGAAGCTCTCTCGAAAGTCCCTATTACATGCCGATAAAACTGTTCCGTTTATTTATTACGACAGCAAAATGTAAAAAATCGATAACACGACCTTACGGAATTTTTAGTAGCAAAAATACCAATGAATTTCTTAAAGGTAACGTGAATTTCGTTACAGGTGAATATCAGACTTTAGACAAATTGTTGGCTTACAAACCGAAAAGACTGTATTTATAATGCCGGTGTGCACCTAGCGGAAATTTCCTTTGCATACCAATAAGAACAGTTTTGTAATGCATGCACTTGTTATGCGAACAGAATGTAAACAATTATTAAACAATTCCTAACGGAATATTCGGTGGCAAAAATATATATGCATTTCTTACGAATAGAAAATGTAATAAGTCGATAATAATGTAGCTTGCTATTTTCTCTGGAAGTTTCTGAATAATTTCAATCCTGTATGCAGCTCTAATGGAAATTTCTTCCAAACATAGGAAAACATTGCTTTGATTTCCGAAGGAAAATTCCCTGATACGCTATTACCGATTGTTAACATTTTTCAACCCATAAGAAATAAATGGCAAAATAATTTTAATGGCATATTAACGATATTTCCGCTAGAGGTGTGTGGTGCCCACTTAGACTATATTGGTCTGTGCTTGTATGAACAAAATGCCGTAAAGTTTTCCTTTTTAAATATCGATAACATTGTCTTCAAAAAAATTCACTAACAAATGTATGCATTTCTGTAACAAGTAGCAAACATTTTATTTAAGTGTTATTCCAGGCTAAATAGGTAGTAATAATTTTGCTAAAAGTTGTTACCGATCATTATCTGGAATTCGCAAATGGTCCACTAAATGTAGTTGAATTTTCTACTATAATCGTATATATTTACAAGTTGTGGTATGAACTACATATATGACGCAAATACTTAAAGCATTTAATATATATTAACGTAATATTAACCTTGTGTAAAATCAAAAGTCATAGAAAAAAATTATATATTTGATTGCAGTAATGCCATTCACCTTTTGTGGAATAAACAAATGCGCAAGTTTTCCGGTTTTTTGCAGAAAGAAACTGGTCTACGTAAATATATCCCAATTTAATTTGGAAAAACAAATAACGAAATTAGTCAAAACGTGTTCAGAACAATGGTAATTAAAGGCAAATTTTGAAAATATGTATGCAGATACATGCAAGTGCTTTTGGGTAGATACACTGAAAACAGTTCAATAAAATTTTCTTTTTTATAAAAATAGCCACTTTTCAGTCGAATCACTTAATTATAAGACTTAATTGAAAAGTTTATCGACAAGGAAAAATCTTTGTATCATAGAAATTCGCGTTCTTTGCTAAGCAAAACTCGCATACGTATTTTATTATCTTTTTGTCATATTTATTATTAAATTGATTAAATTTAAAAAAAATTAAAATTAAAAAAAATATATATATGTACATTTTTTTGTTAGTGTACGTTTAATGGCTTTTGTATTATTCACCACTTTGGGCTTTTTGTTTTACGATTATTTTCGCTGAGCCGCTATTTTAAATCCAGAAATGATAACTCCCAAAATTGTTTCTATGTTCAAAAATAACAATGCGTATTTAAAAGTGATAATAAAGATTATCGGAAGATTTAAAGAAAAAATGCGAAAATTGATTAGAACCTAATGCAAGGTTATCGCAAGACCTTTGGCGGATTTTTTGGCAGTGAGATGAAATTTGAGTTCGCTCACACTAATATGAGACAAATTCTTCCTTGTCCTCCATGTTTTTAAACTATTTTTTGGTCCATCGCAATCACGGGATATTGTTATTGTTATTTTCCAGAGAAATACAATTTTGACAAAATTGTCTATAGAAATAAAATTTTGACATAAGTTTGTATAGAACTAAAATTTTGAAAAAATTCTCTATAGAAATAAAATTTTGACAAAAGTTTGTATAGATATAAAATTTTGACAAAATTTGAATAGAAATAAAATTTTGACATAATTTTCTACAGAAATAAAATTTTGACAAAATTTTCTATAGAAATAAAATTTTGACAACATTTTCTATAGAAATAAAATTTTGACAAAATTTTCTATAGAAATAAAATTTTGACATAAATAAAATTTTGACATAAGTTTCTATAGAAATAAAATTTTGTCAACATTCTCTATAGAAATAAAATTTTGACAAAATTGCCTATTGAAATAAAATTTTGACAAAATTTTCTATAGAAATAAAATTTTGACAAAATTTTTTATAGACATAAAATTTTGAAAAAAATTTGAGTAGACATACAATTTAGACAAAATGTTATATAGAAATAAAATTTTTGACAAAATTTTCTATAGAAATACAATTTTGAAAAAAAATTCTATAGAAATAAAAAGTTGACAATATTTTCTATAGAAATAAAGTGTTGACAAAATTTTCTATAGAAATAAAATTTTGACAAAATTTTTTATAGAAATAAAATTTTGAAAAAAATTTGAGTAGAAATACAATTTAGACAAAATTTCTATAGAAATAAAATTTTTACAATATTTTCTATATAAATAAAATTTTGACAATATTTTCTATAGAAATAAAGTGTTGACAAAATTTTCTATAGAAATAAAATTTTGCAAAATTTCCTATAGAAAGAAAATTTTGACAAAACTTTCTAAAGGAAAAAATTTTTGCAAATTTTTCTATACAAATAAAATTTTTACTAAATTTTCCATAGAAATACAATTTTGAACACATTTTCCATAGAAAAAAAAAATTAACAACATTTTCTATAAAAATCATATTTTGACAAAATTTTCTATAGAAATAAAATTTTGACAAAATTTTCTATAGAAATAAAATTTTGACAAAATTTTCTATAGAAATAAAATTTTAACAAAATTTTCTATAGAAATAAAATTTTGACAAAATTTTCTACAGAAATAAAATTTTGACAAAATTTTCTATTAAAAAAAATTTGACAAAATTTTCTATCGAAATAAAATTTTGACAAAATTTTTTATAGAAATAAAATTTTGAAAAAAATTGAGTAGACATACAATTTAGACAAAATTTCTATAGAAATAAAATTTTGACAATATATTCTATAGAAATAAAATTTTGACATAATTTTCTATAGAAATAAAATTTATGACAAAATTTTCAATAGAAATACAATTTTGAAAAAAATTTCTATAGAAATAAAATTTTGATAATATTTTCTATAGAAATAAAGTGTTGACAAAATTCTCTATAGAAATAAAATTTTGGACAAATTTTCTACAGAAATAAAATTTGGCAAAATCAAATTTTGTCAATTTTTTTTCTTAGAAATGTTGACAAACTTTTCTATCGCAATAAAATGTTGAAAAAATTTTCTATAGAAATAAAATTTTGACAAAATTTGAATAGAACTAAATTTTGACAAAATTTTCTATAAAAGTAAAATTTTGACAAAATTTTCTATAAAAGTAAAATTTTGACAAAATTTTCTATAGAAATAAAATTTTGAAAAAATTTTCTACAGCAATAAAATTTTGAAAAAATGTTCTATAGAAATAAAATTTTGAAAAAATTTTCTATAGCAATAAAATTTTGAAAAAATGTTCTATAGAAATAAAATTTTGACAAAATTTTCTATAGAAATAAAATTTTGACAAAATTTCCTATAGAAATAAAATTTTGTCAACATTTTCGATTGAAATAAAATTTTGACAACATTTTCTATAGAAATAAAATTTTCACAAAAATTTGAGTAGAAATAAAATTTTGACAAAATTTTCTATAGAAATAAAATTTTGACAAAAATATCTACAGAAATAAATTTTTGACAAATTTTCTTAAATATAAAATTTTGACATAACTTTCTATAGAAATAAATTTTTGTCAACATTTTCTATAGAAATAAAATTTTTACAAAATTGTCTATAGAAATAAAATTTTGACAAAATTTTCTATAAAAATAAAATTTTGACAAAAATATCTACAGAAATAAATTTTGACAAAATTTTCTACAGAAATAAAATTTCGAAAAAATTGTCTATAGAAATAATTTTGACAAAATTTTCTATAGAAATAAAATTTTGACAAAATTTTCTATAAAAATAAAATTTTGACAAAATTTTCTATAGAAATAAAATTTTGACAAATTTTTCTATAGAAATAAAATTTTGACAATATTTTCTATAGAAAAAAAATTTTGACAAAATTATCTACAGAAATAAAATGTTGACAAAATTTTCTGTAAAAATAAAATTTTGACAAAATTTTCTTGAATATAAAATTTTGACAAAATTTTTTTTAAAAATAAAATTTTAAAATTTTTATAGAAATAAAATTTTGACAAAATTTCCTATAGAAATAAAATTTTGTCAACATTTTCTATTGAAATAAAATATTGACAAAATTTTCTATAGAAATAAAATTTTGACAAAAATTTGAGTAGAAATAACATTTTGACAAAATTTTCTATAGAAATAAAATTTTGACAAAAATATCTACAGAAATACATTTTTGACAAATTTTCTTAAATATAAAATTTTGACAAAATTTTCTATAGAAATAGCATTTTTACAAAATTTTCTATAGAAATAAAATTTTGACAAAATTTTCTATAGAAATAAGATGTTGACAAGATTTTCTTAAATATAAAATTTTGCGAATTTTTCTTTAAAAATAAAATTTTGACAAAATTTTCTATAGCAATAAAATTTTGACAAAACTTTCTATAGATATAAAATTTTGTCAACATTTTCTATGGAAATAAAATTTTCTATAGAAATAAAATTTTGACAAAATTTTCTACAGAAATAAAATTTTGACAAAATTGTCTATAGAAATAATTTTGACAAAATTTTCTCTAGAAATAAAATTTTGACAAAATTTTCTATAAAACTAAAATTTTCACAAAATTTTCAATAGAAATAAAAATTTTGGCAAAATTTTCTATAGAAATAAAATGTTGACAAAATTGTCTATAGAAATAATATTTTGACAATATATTCTATAGAAATAAAATTTTGACAAAATTTTCTACAGAAATAAAATTTTGACAAATTTTTCTATAGAAATAACATTTTGACAAAATTTTCTAGAGAAATAAAATTTTGACAACATTTTCTACAGAAATAAGATTTTGACAAAATTTGAATAGAACCAAATTTTGTCAAATTTTTCTACAGATATAATTTTTTTCTGTGTCAGCGTTTGTTATACGGTTTAGTTAAAATTTTCTAAAAATAATCTAAATTTTTCTTCCTAGTGAGTTCACTGTTTTTTTTTTAGTGTAAAGATGTTTGACTGTGAAGCAAAACACGAAACATGCTCCAGCTGTATAAATCAGTGTTGCCAGAAAGATAATAGCTAAAATATTACCCTTTAGATATATGTATGTGCATATAAATTTATTTCGGATTGTCACTAAAACAGTATCTCGACCCTATCTAATGTACACAGTACCTCAATTTTATCTACCACAATGAAAAGATCATATGTGCTGTTGCCGGCATTTATGACGCTGTTACTGAGTGAATTCATTCATATGAGATTTGTGTGTATAACTTGGAGTTGAATTTATCTATAACCGATCTCTCTTCTATTTTACATTTTTGCAAAGCTCTTTTTTTCTGTTGTTTTGGGAACTTAGAGATAAGCGTTGTTGGTAAGCGTGAACAGCTGTTTAATATCGTATGTTTTGAGAGTGTTAAGACACCGACATACCCCTGCCACACAAAAAAAACCATAGTCGCCAATTGGCTTGTGGTTATTATCAGGCCATTGGTGGCATAGTGATCGCGTGACTCTTCGCATATTCTTTGGCGCAATGAAATAGCATTGAACTTGTTCGTTCATATCAACGAATTTTGCGAAGTGAGCATACCTCCATAGAATTTTATAGGTTTTTGCGTAAAAATCACAAGAAAATTTATAAATTATTGAATTACAAGTTTACTCAATCAAATCAATGGTTAATGATTTTGTAATAAAATAAATTAAAACTCACTTTTACACGTGTTGCCACGTTCCTAGAATATTTTGTTTTTTCCGTTTTTTTTACCGTTTGTTAATTTTGTCTAGTCGTCATGTCATAGGTATTGTAACATGTATATATACAGACAGGCATATATTACATTGTCAATACATTATAGAAAATTGTGTTTCTACGCAAGACTATAGCGTCATTTGGAATACTATAGAAATCATTCACGTTACTAGCAATCAGAGAGATGATTGGGTAGCCAAATTAATGGGGAATATTTAAAGAAAACTGCAACTAGCCAACGACTTGCTACTTTCGTTATAACATGGAAGAAAATTCAAATAAGGCTAATATTTGTTTAAATGCAACCCGGTTTTTTAATGTATTTCTTATTGGAGTAAAATGCAAACAATCGATAATAACGTCTCACGGAATGTTTGCTAGCAAATATAGCGAAATTTTGGTGACATATCAGCTGTTTTTTGTTTACAAACACACATACCCGCAAAACACAAACAAAGTTTTTTTATTGAAATTTCTATAGAAATTATTTTAACATTAACATTTTATTTTTATAGAAAATTTTGTGAAAATTTTATTTCTATAGAAATATTTGTAAAAATTTTATTCCAATAGAAAATTTTGTCAAAATTTTATTCCAATAGAAAATTTTGTCCAAATTTTAGTTCTATTGAAAATTTTGTCAACATTTTATTTCTATAGAAAGTTGTCAACATTTTATATCTATAGAACATTTTCTCAAAATTTTATTTCTATAGAAAATTTTGTCAAAATTTTATTTCTATAGAAAATTTTGTCAAAATTTTATTTCTATAGAATAGTTTGTCAAAATTTTATTTCTATGGAAAATTTTGTCAAATTTTTATTTCTTTACAAAATTTTGTCAAAATTTTATTTCAATAGAAAATGTTGACAAATTTTTATATCTATAGAAAGTTTTATCAACATTTTATTGCTATAGAAAATTTGGCAAAATTTCATGTTTAAAGAAAATTTCGTCAAAATTTTATTTTTAAAGAAAATTTCGTCAACATGTTATATTTAAGCAAATTTTGTCAAATTTTTATTTCTTTAGAAAATTTTGTCAAAATTTTATTTCAATAGAAAATGTTGACAAAATTTTATATCTATAGAAAGTGTTGTCAAAATTTTATTGCTATAGAAAATTTTGTCAAAATTTTTATTTTTAAAGAAAATTTCGTTAAAATTTTATATTTAGGAAAATTTTGTCAAAATTTTATTTCTATAAAAAATTTTGTCAAAATTTTATTTCTATAGAAAATTTTGTCAAAATTTTATTTCTATAGAAAATGTTGACAAAATTTTATTTCTATAGAAAATGTTGACAAAATTTTATTTCTGTAGAAAGTTATGTTAAAATTTTATTTGTATTGAAAATTTTGTCAAAATTTTATTTCTATAGACAATTTTGTCAAAATTTTGTTTGTATAGAAAATTTTGTCAACATTTTATTTGTATCAAAAATTTTGTCAATATTTTATTTCTATAGAAAATTGTTGATAAAATTTTAATTCAATAGAACTTTTTGTTAATATTATATTTCTATAGGCAATTTTGTCAACATTTTTTCTATAGAAACTTTTGCCAAAATTATTTTCGATAGAAAATTTTGTTAAAGTTTTATTTTTTTTAAAAAAATATTAAAAAAATATAACTATAGAAAAATTAGTCAAAATTTTATTTATATAGAAAATTTTGTTAAAATTTTATTTCTATAGAAAATTTTGTAAAAATTTTATTTCTATAGAAAATGTTGACAAAATTTTATTTCTATAGAAAGTTATGTCAAAATTTTATTGCGATAGAAAATTTTTGTCACAATTTTATATCTATAGAAAATATTGTCAAAATTTTATTTCTATAAACAATTTTGTACACATTTTGTTTGTATAGAAAAGTTTGTCAAAATTTTATTTGTATCAAAAATTTTGTCAATATTTTATTTCTATAGAAAATTGTTGATAAAATGTTAATTCTATAGAAACTTTTGTTAAAATTTTACTTCTATAGACAATTTTGTTAACAATTTTTATACCCTGCGCCACACTGTGGAATAGGGTATTATAAGTTAGTGCATATGTTTGCAACACCCAGAAGGAGACGAGATAGACACATGGTGTCTTTGGCAATAATGCTCAGGGTGGGCTCCTGAGTCCATATAGCCATGTCCGTCTGTCCGTGAACACATTTTTGTAATCAAAGTCTAGGTCGCAGTTTTAGTCTAATCGACTTCAAATTTGGCACAAGTATGTGTTTTGGCTCAAAATAGAACCCTATTGATTTTGGAAGAAATCGGTTCAGATTTAGATATGGCTCCCATATATATATTTCGCCCGATATGGACTTATATGGCCCCAGAAGCCAGAGTTTTACCCTAATTTGGTTTAAATTGTGCACTAGGAGAACAATTAGTAATATAGTCATATGTGCCAAATTTGATTGAAATCGGTTCAGATTTAGATATAGCTCCCATATATATGTTTTTCTGATTTCGACAAAAATGCTCAAAATACCAACATTTTCCTTTGAAAATCGCCACTGCTTAGTCGAAAAGTTGTAAAAATGACTTTAATTTTCCTAAACTTCTAAGACATATATATCGAGCGATAAATCATAAATAATGCGAAGTTTCCTTAAAATTGCTTCAGATTTAAATGTTTCCCATATTTTTTTTACTAACATTGTGTTCCACCCTAGTGCATTAGCCGACTTAAAATTTGGGTCTATAGATTTTGTAGAAGTCTATGAACTTCTGTCCAAATTGAGTGATATTTAAATGTATGTATTTGGGACAAACCTTTATATATAGCACCCAACACATTTGACGGATGTGATATGGTATCGGAAATTTAGATCTACAAAGTGGTGCAGGGTATAATATAGTCGGCCCCGCCCGACTTTAGACTTTCCTCACTTGTTTTTCTATAGAAACTTTTGCCAAAATTTTTTTCGATAGAAAATTTAGTTAAAATTTTATTTTTTTAGAAAAATTTGTAAAAAAAATTATATCTATAGAAAAATTAGTCAAATTTTTATTTCTATAGACCATTTTGTCAACATTTTTTTCTATAGAAACTTTTGCCAAAATTTTTTCGATAGAAAATTTAGTTTTTGTTTTTAGAAAATTTTGTCAAAATTTTATTTCTTTTATTTAGTGGAAAAGTAGGCACTTATTACCTATTGGTACAACGATTCAACCCAATCTAATAGTTTTTGTTTATAGATTTTTGCAAGTAAAACTTACATATACACAAACAATGTTTATAATACACTTCCATACACAAATTATTTTACTATACCCAAAATGGTATAAGACGCATCATGAGTAATAGTAATATAGAAAAAATGTACAACAGATTCCAGACATAGCAACAATAGCCATATGCCAAAATGCTTAATTTCCCATACATAACTACAACTGATAGTATTGAATACTTGAGGAAAGTTTCGTCCATACTTTTTGTGATAATGAGAAATGGCGCGATGCTCTTTTTTTATAGCAGCTGTCAGCTATTTGTAAGTAGCAGGTGATCGCAAATATTTATTACCTAATTGTTGTAGTTTATAAACAAATTACTTGGTTGAAGAACTGTTCATGTTATGCGGCTCTTTAGACAATGTTGTCGTCCTATAGTAGTTTTGGATCAGGCCATCATGGTCATTTATGTTCATCGTAGAGAGTCCAAAAACCGTTTTATTAAATTTCGATTTATTCGAAAATCCCATTTTATTAAAATTGGGTTTAACCAAAAGTGGTTACACTGAAAAAACAGTGAACCCACCAGGAAAGATAACTTTCGATTAAATTTAGAAAATTTGGAACTTTTTTAGAAAATTTTAACTAAACGGTATTACAAGCGCTGGCATCACTCCGATATGGCAAAAATAAGTAAATATTTTTCGACAAATTCAAGAAAATTTATTAGACATAACTAAATTTTTTCAGTAGTTAAAGAAAATTTTGTAGTTTTAAGAGAAATCTTGGAGTTCAAAATTGCAAGAATGTCTTTAGTGACATACGAAGTTCACGATGGACACATTTTTGGTAAAATTTACAAATTTAAAGAAATAATGAACTATTTTGTAAGAAATAAGAATTAGGAAATCTTTATGCTTTATTTGTGTATAACTTTTTCCCGTTTTTTAGTTCATTTAACTAACATACGCAAAAAATTATTTGACTAAAATAAACTTTTTCCAAACATAATGATTCTATGAACTAATATAAAGTTAATATGGCTTTAGTGAAATAGAGAGTTCACTTTTTTTTGAGTGTAAAATCGAATAAATATCAATCAGTGAAAATAAGTCTTAAACATTTGCTTTTTTCATAAAAAATAAAAAAAATAATAATACTAACAATCTATTGTAACAAGATTAAAATTTGAAAATGTTGACAAAATTTTCTATAGGAATAAAATTTTGACAAAATTTTCTATAGAAATAAAATTTAAACAAAATTTTCCATAGCAATAAAATGTTAACAAAATTTTCTATTGAAATAAAATTTTGACAAAATTTTCTATAGAAATAAAATTTTGACAAAATTTTCTATAGAAATAAAATTTTGACAAAATTTTCTATAGAAATAAAAATTTGACAAAATTTTCTATAGAAATAAAACTTTGACAAAATTTTCTATAGAAATAAAATTTTGACAAAATTTTCTATAGAAATAAAATTTTGACAAAATTTTCTATAGAAATAAAATTTTAACAAAATTTTCTATTGAAATAAAATTTTGACAAAATTTTCTATAGAAATAAAATGTTGACAAAATTTTCTATAGGAATAAAATTTTGACAAAATTTTCTATACAAATAAAATTTTGACAAAATTTTCTATAGGAATAAAATTTTGACAAAAATTGCTATAGAAATAAAATTTTGACAAATTGTTGACAAAATTTTCTATAGAAATAAAATTTTGACAAAATTTTTTGTAGAAATAAAATTTTGACAAAATTTTTTGTAGAAATAAAATTTTGACAAAATTTTCTATAGAAATAAAATTTTGACAAACTTTTCTATAGAAATAAAATTTTGACAAAATTTTCTATAAAAATAAAATTTTTCTACAGAAATAAAATTATGACAAAATTTTCTATAGAAATCAAATTTTGACAAAATTATCTATAGAAATAAAATTTGGACAAAATTTTCAACAGAAATAAAATTTGGACAAAATTTTCTATAGAAATAAAATTTTGACAAAATTTTCTATAGAAATAACATGTTGACAAAATTTTTTATAGATATAAAATGTTGACAAAATTTTCTATAGAAATAAAATTTTGACAACATTTTCTATAGAAATAAAATTTTGACAAAATTTTCCATAGAAATAAAATTTTAACAAAATTTTCTATTGAAATAAAATTTTAACAAAATTTTCTATTGAAATAAAATTTTGACAAAATTTTCTAATGCAATAAAATTTTGAAAACATTTTCTATAGAAATAAAATTTTGACAAAATTTCCTATAGGAATAAAATTTTGACAAGATTTTCTATAGAAATAAAATTTTAACAAAATTTTCTATAGAAATAAAATTTTGACAAAATTTTCTAAAGCAATAAAATTTTGACAAATTTTCTATAGACATAAAATTTTGACAAAAATTTCTATAGAAATAAAATTTTCCAAAGCTATAAAACTTTGACAAAATTTTCTATAGAAATAAAATTTTGACAAAATTTTCTATAGAAATAAAATTTTGACGAAATTTTCTATAGAAATAAAATTTTGACAAAATTTTCTATAGGAATAAAATTTTGACAAAATTTTATATAGGAATAAAATTTTGACAAAATTTTCTATACAAATAAAATTTGACAACATTTTCTATAAAGTAACATGTTGACAAAATTTTCTATTGAAAATCCATTAAGTAGTACATTGAGACAGATAATATTTTTTATGTGATTTTGACAAAATTTTCTATAGAAATAAAGTTTTGACAAAATTTCTAGAATAGTAAAGCCTTCCAATTTTTTTTATGTGATTTTGACAAAATTTTCTATAGAAACAAAATTTTGGTAAAATTTTCTATAGAAATAAATTTTTGACAAAACTTTTGTATAGATATACATTTTTGACAAAATTTTCTATAAAAATAAAATTTTAACAAAATTTTCTATAGAAACAAAATTTTGACAAAATTTTCTATAGAAATAAAATTTTGACAAAATTGTCTATAGAAATACAATTTTAACAAAATTTTCTATAGAAATAAAATTTTAACAAAATTTTCTTTAGAAATAAAATTTTGACAAAATTTCCATAGAAATAAAATTTTGACAAAATCTTCTATAGAAATACATTTTTGACAAAATTTTCTATCGAAATAAATTTTTTACAAATTTGTCTATAGAAATAAAATGTTGACAAAATTTTCTATAGAAATAAAATTTCGACAAAATTTTCTATAGTATTAAAATTTTAACAAAATTTTCTATAGAAATAAAATTTTTTTTTTTTTGTTTTGTTATTGTTGGTTTTGTTCTTTAAGCATTGTCGTTGTTTTTTTATTTCAGCTTAAAACCATACATTGACTAAACTACAAGAGTAGCTTAACCAACAGAGGAAAAGAATGTTTGTCAAATTTATTTGGGCAAAGCCCTATAGACTGCAAGATGGTTGGATGGACGCACGTTTCGGAATTACCACATTCCTCATCAGCATCCTCTACTTGCAGCAAAACTTCTTTTCCTCTGTTGGTTAAGCTACTCTTGTAGTTTAGTCAATGTATGGTTTTAAGCTGAAATAAAAAAACAACGACAATGCTTAAAGAACAAAACCAACAATAACAAAACAAAACAAATGGAAAAAGAAGAGGAGGCACGCTCAAAATAAACCCAGCCATGTGAATTCAAATCGATGATTTGACAGTGGCATAGGAAAAGAGATATGTTTGTTTCGAGTTTATTTCGGCATAAGCCGGCTATCAATGTAAAACCTTTTTTCGGAGGGTTCAAGTGTGGTTTTTGTTGGGTTTAATAAACTGCCTGAATTTATTCTGATAATTGGTTGATAGTTTTGCTGCAAGTAGAGGATGCTGATGAGGAATGTGGTAATTCCGAAACGTGCGTCCATCCAACCATCTTGCAGTCTATAGGGCTTTGCCCAAATAAATTTGACAAACATTCTTTTCCTCTGTTGGTTAAGCTACTCTTGTAGTTTAGTCAATGTATGGTTTTAAGCTGAAATAAAAAAACAACGACAATGCTTAAAGAACAAAACCAACAATAACAAAACAAAACAAATGGAAAAAGAAGAGGAGGCACGCTCAAAATAAACCCAGTCATGTGAATTCAAATCGATGATTTGACAGTGGCATAGGAAAAGAGATATGTTTGTTTCGAGTTTATTTCGGCATAAGCCGGCTATCAATGTAAAACCTTTTTTCGGAGGGTTCAAGTGTGGTTTTTGTTGGGTTTAATAAACTGCCTGAATTTATTCTGATAATTGGTTGATAGTTTTGCTGCAAGTAGAGGATGCTGATGAGGAATGTGGTAATTCCGAAACGTGCGTCCATCCAACCATCTTGCAGTCTATAGGGCTTTGCCCAAATAAATTTGACAAACATTCTTTTCCTCTGTTGGTTAAGCTACTCTTGTAGTTTAGTCAATGTATGGTTTTAAGCTGAAATAAAAAAACAACGACAATGCGAAATAAAATTTTAACAAAACTTTCTATAGGAATAAAATTCTGACAAAATTTCTAGAAAAATAAAACTTTTGCAAAATTTCGTTAAAAAATAAAATCTTGACAACATTTTCGTTAGACAAAAAATATTTTAAAATAAGATTTTTCGTGTTTTAATATAAGATAATATTTTTAGTGTTTTGGTAAAAATTTCTCCAAATTTTTGTAGATTAGTTTTGGCTCGATTGGCAACCGTGGTATAATTTACGAGTACCTCGGCTATTAATCCATTTAAAGTAGCGAAAGGTATGTGGTTGTTTACCCTTTTGCCGCAATTAAGCGAGCACGAATGAAGCCCCACGTGGATAAATAATAAAGTTTATAGATTTAAAGCGGGGTAATTAAACGGAAATTAGTGTATTTCTGAATTCATTTGAAAAATACAAAATATAAAAATAAAAATCAATGAGAAAAAACTTTAAAAAAATATTTTTTGTTAATATTTTACTATTATCTAAATATTTTCCAATCGAAATTATTCAACACGCTTATATATCTATGTATGTGAGACAGCGAACCATGTTTCCAGACAAAAATTAAGTTTACATTGCATTATCTAAAATAAAAATATATTGTACTTAGAATATAGTTATATAGCAAAACTCTTCATTACTGCAAACAAAGCGATTTTTTGCAGTTAGTATTAGATAACATTCTCATAACCACGGCAAATGGAAGATGATAATAACGATAGCGATTTCGCAAAACTTTGGGCAAATATAAATTTAAATACGTACACACAAATATACATATGTATGTACACAGTATATTATTTCCCATAATTAACTGCAATATCAATAGGTTGATATGTTATTTATCGATATTATCTACATATGTATCTATATTTGTTATATTTATTTGTTTAATTTTTATCACTTATTGAGAAAACTATGGGTGTATAAATTATATGGTTGATATGAAAATAAATACTAATTTATTAAGAATTTGGTAATATTTCCATTCGATGTATTCCAAACATTCCGGAAATTCCAAAGCCTATAGACCATGAGAGTATAATATATTTCATTTATTTATTATATAGACAAATATTGGGATATTAAATTAAAAATATGTAATGTTCAGTATGCAGCATAGATACTTCTGCTAACAGTGTTACCAGATTTTTTTGGAACGCTCTGGGCCCCATTTTAAATTATAATTCCTCACAAAAATTCCCAATACATTTTCAAAATGGTTTTATGGAAAAAAATAAAGAATTATGTTCAGTTGTAGTAAATCAGTAATAAGTTAAAAATAAAACAAGTATATACGGCCGTAAGTTCGGTACCTAGGTACCCTATGCACCCTCCACTATGGATTGCGTAAAAACTTCTACTACAGACTGTCATCCACAATCGAATTACTTGGGTTGCGGTAACACTTGCGAAGGCAAGGTATCTTAAACCCGTCTTTTCAATTGTAAGTTAGTCCATACGGGGTATATATTAAACAAAAAACAAGTAAGGAAAGTCTACAGTCGGACGGGGCTGACTAAATTATACCCTGCACCACTTTGTAGATCTAAGTTTTCGATACCATATCACATCCGTCAAATGTGTTGGGGCCTATATATAAAGGTCTGTCCCAAATATATACATTTAAATATCACTCGATCTGAACAGAATTTGATAGACTTCTACAAAATATATAGACTCAAAATTTAAGTCGGCTAATGCACTAGGGTGGAACACAATGTTAGTAAAAAAATATGGGAAACATTTAAATCTGAAGCAATTTTAAAGAAACTGCGCAAAACTTTATTTATGATTTATCGCTCGATAGGTATGTATTAGAAGTTTAGGAAAATTAGAGTCATTTTTACAACTTTTCGACTAAGCAGTAGCGATTTTACAAGGAAAATGTTGGTATTTTGACCATTTTTGTCGAAATCAGAAAAACATATATATGGGAGCTATATCTAAATCTGAACCGATTTCAACCAAACTTGGCAGGCATAGCAACAATGCTAATTCTACTCCCTGTGCAAAATTTCAACTAAATCGGAGCAAAAAATTGGCCTCTGTGGTCATATGAGTGTAAATCGGCCGAAAGCTATATATTGGAGCTATATCTAAATCTGAACCGATTTCAACCAAACTTGGCACGCATAGCAACAATGCTAATTCTACTCCCTGTGCAAAATTTCAACTAAATCGGAGTTAAAAATTGGCCTCTGTGGTCATATGAGTGTAAATCGGGCGAAAGCTATATATGGGAGATATATCTACATCTGAACCGATTCCAACCAAATTTGGCACGCATAGCTACAATGCTAATTCTACTCCCTGTGCAAAATTTCAACTAAATCGGAGCAAAAAATTGGCCTCTGTGGTCATATGAGTGTAAATCGGCCGAAAGCTATATATTGGAGCTATATCTAAATCTGAACCGATTTCAACCAAATTTGACACGCATAGCTATAATGCTAATTCTACTCCCTGTGCAAAATTTCAACCAAATTGGGGTAAAACTCTGGCTTCTGGGACCGTATTAGTCCATATCGGGCGAAATATATATGGGAGCTATATCTAAATCTCAACCGATTTCTTCCAAAATCAATTGGGATCTATTCTGAGCCAAAACACATACTTGTGCCAAATTTGAAGTCGATTGGACTAAAGCTGCGACCTAGACTTTGATTACAAAAATGTGTTCACGGACAGACGGACATCGCTATATCGATTGAAGAGCCCATCCTGAGCAGTTTTGCTAAAGACACCATGTGTCTATCTCGTCCCCTTCTGGGTGTTGCAAACATATGCACTAACTTATAATACCCTGTTCCACAGTGTGGAGCAGGGTATAAAAAAAGCCGATTAAATACGTATATAATTCAGTTTGACAAAATTTTCTATAGAAATAAAATTTTGACAAAATTGTCTATAGAAATAAAATTTTGACAAAATTTTCTATAGAAATCAAATGTTGACAAAATTTTCTATAGAAATAAAATTTTGACAAAATTTTCTATAGAAATAAAATCTTGAACAAATTATACAAAATTTTCTATAGTAATAAATTTTGACAAAATTTTCTATAGAAATAACATTTTGGTATATGGACCAATTTTGGCATGGTTATTAGCGGCCATATACTAGCGCAATGTACCAAATTTCACCACGTACCAAATTTCAACCGGATCGGATGAATTTTGCTCCTCCAAGAGCTACGGAGGTTAAATCTGGGAATCGGTTTAAATGGGGGTTATATATAATTAAGACCGGTATGGACCAATTTTTGCATGGTTGTTAGAGACCATATACTAACACCACATACCAAATTTCAACCGGATCAGGGGCTTCGGAGTCAAATCTGGGGATCGATTTGTATGGGGCCTATATATAATTATGGACCGATTTCGACCAATTTTTGCATGGTTGTTAGAGACCATATACAAATGCCATGTACCAAATTTCAGCCGGTTCGGATAAAATTTGCTTCTCTTAGAGGCCTCGCAAGCCAAATCGAGGGATCGGTTTATATGGGGGCTATATATAATTATGGACCGATGTGGACCAATTTTTACATGGTTGTTAGAGACCATATACTAACACCATGTACCAAATTTCAGCCGGATCGGATGAAATTTGCTTCTCTTAGAGGCCTCGCAAGACAAATCGGGGGATCGGTTTATATGGGGGCTATATATAATTATGGACCGATATGGACCAATTTCTGCATGGTTGTTAGAGACCATAAACTAACATCATATACCAAATTTCAATCGAATCGGATGAATTTTGCTCATCCATGAGGCTACGGAGGTCAAATCTGGGGACCGGTTTATATAGTGGCTATATATAATTATGTTATGGACCGATGTGGACCAATTTTTGCATGGTTGTTAGAGACCATATACTAACACCACGTACCAAATTTCAACTGGATCAGGTGAATTTTGGTCTTCCAAGAGGCTTCGGAGTCAAATCTGGGGATCGATTTGTATGGGGGCTACATATAATTATGGACCGATATGGACAAATTCCTGCATGGTTGTTAGAGACCATAAACTAACATCACGTACCAAATTTCAATCGAATCGGATGAATTTTGCTCCTCCATGAGGCTCCGCAAGCCAAATCTGAGCGTCGATTTATATGGGGGCTATACGTAAAAGTGTTCCGATATGGCCCAGTTGGAATACCATCTGACCTACATCAATAACAACTTCTTGTGCCATGTTTCAAGTCTATAGCTTGTTTCTTTCGGAAGTTAGCGTGATTTCAACAGACGGACGGACGGACATGCTTAGATCGACTCAGAATTTCACCACGACCCAGAAGATATATACTTTATGGGGTCTTAGAGCAATATTTTGATGTATTACAAACGGAATGACAAAGTTAATATACCCCCATCCTATGGTGGAGGGTATAAAAAGGCCGATTATATACGTATATAATTCAGTTTGACAAATTTTTCTATAGAAATAAAATTTTGACAAAATTTTCTACAGAAATAAAATTTTGAAAAAAATGTTGAAAATTTTTTCTATAGAAATACAATTTTCCACAATTTTCTAGAAAATAAAATTTTGAAAAAATTTTCTATAGAAATAAAATTTTGAAAAAATTTTCTATAGAAATAAAATTTTGAAAAAAATTTCTATAGAAATAAAATTTTGAAAAAAAAATTCTATAGAAATAAAATTTTGAGAAAATTTTCTATAGATATAAAAATTTAACAAAATTTTCTATATAAATAAAATTAGGTTGGATTTTCTATAGAAATAAAATTTTGACAAAATTTCTATAGAAATGAAGTGTTGAGATAATTGTCTATAAAAATAAAATCCTTAATCTATATCTGTCCATAAAGCTCGAAAAATAATTGTATAATTAGATATAATGCATTTGGACGTTAATTGCTAATTAGGCTAACATGAAATATAATAAAAATAAAATTTTGAAAAAATTTTCAATAAAAAGAAAATTTTCTATAATCATAAAATTTCGACAAAATTTTCTATAGAAAATAAAAATAAAATTTTGACAATTTTTTTCAAAATTTTCTATAGAAATAAAATTCTGAAAAAAATTCCATAGAAATAAAATTTTGACAATTTTTTTTTGAACTATTTTCCATAGTATTTAATTTTGACAAAATTTTCTGTAGAAATAATATTTTGACAAAATTTTCTACAGAATAAAAATGTTAATAAAATTTTCTATAAAAATAAACTTTTGACAACTTTTTCTAAAGAAATAAAATTTTGACAAAATTTTCTATAAAAAGAACATTTTCTATCGTCATAAAATTTTGGCAAAATTTTCTATAGAAAACGAAAATAAAATTTTGACAAATTTTGTCAAAATTTTCTATAGAAATAAAATTCTGAAAAAATCCATAGAAATAACATGTTGACAAATTTTCTTTTGAACTAGTTTCTATAGAAATTAAATTGTGACAAAATTTTCTATTGAAATAATATTTTAACAAAAGTTTCTACAGACATAAAATTTTATTTTGATAGAAATACAAATTTCCAAAGTTTTCTATGGAAATATAATTCTGAAAAAATTTTCTATATAAATAAACTTTTGACAAAATTGTCTATGGAAATAAAATTTTGACAAAATTTTCTATAGATATAAAAACGTGACAACATTTTTTATAGAAATAAGATTTGGCGGAATTTTCCATGGAAATAAAATTTTGACAAAATTTTCTATAGAAATAAAATTTTGACAAAATTTTCTAAAGAAATAAAATTTTAACAAAATTTTCTATATAAAGAACATTTCTATAGTCATAAAATTTTGACAAAATTTTCTAAAGAAAATAAAAATAAAATTTTGACAAATTTTGTCAAAATTTTCTATAGAAATACAATTCTGAAAAAAAATCCATAGAATTAAAATTTTGACAAATTTTCTTTTGAACTATTTTCTATAGAAATTAAATTGTGACAAAATTTTCTATAGAAATAATATTTTGACAAAAGTTTCTACAGAAATAAAATTTTGACAAAATTTTCTACAGAAATAAAATTTTGACAAAATTTTCTAAAGATATAAAATTTTGACAAAATTTTCTATAAAAAGAACATTTTCTATCGTCATACAATTTTGACAAAATTTTCTATAGAAAACGAAAAAAAAAATTGACAAATTTTGTCAAAATTTTATATAGAAATACAATTCTGAAAAAAAATTCCATTGTGACAAAATTTTCTATAGAAATAATATTTTGACAAAAGTTTCTACAGAAATAAAATTTTGACAAAATTTTCTAAAGAAATAAAATTTTGACAAAATTTTCTAATGAAATAAAATTTTGACAAAATTTTCTATAGGAATAAAAATTTTGTGGAGAAATAAAATATAAAAATTTTGTGTAGAAATAAAAATTTCTAAAGAAATAAAATTTTGTATTTTTGTGTATTGTTTCTGAATTGTTTACCAATTCAGCCTCAAATCATTATCATCTCTCTGAATGTGTTGCAGTCCAAATATGGCAGCTTGTTGTCTTTTTCTAATTCCATTGTAAATTGGATTTGACTGTGGAATGAGTTTAATGCGTCAAGAGTCCTTTCTACGTCTGTTTTCTTTATTATTGCAAATATGCCGTCAACATATTTTGTAATAATTCGAGGTTTAGGTATGAAAATTTTGACAAAATTTTCTATAACAAGAAAATTTTCTATCGTCATACAATTTTGACAAATTTCGACAAAATTTTCTATAGAAAATAAAAATTAAATTTTCACAAATTTTGTCAAAATTTTCGATATAAATAAAATTCTGAAAAAAAAGTCCATAGAAATAAAAATTTGACAAATTTTCTTTTGAACTATTTTCTATAGAAATTAAATTGTGACAAAATTTTCTATAGAAATAAAATTTTGACAAAATTTTTCTATAGAAATAAAATTTTGACAAATTTTCTAAAGAAATAAAATTTAAACAAAATTTTCTAAAGATATAAAATTTTGACAAAATTTTCTATAAAAAGAACATTTTCTATCGTCATAAAATTTTGACAAAATTTTCTATAGAAAATGAAAATAAAATTTTTACAAATTTTGTCAAAATTTTCTATGGAAATAAAATTCTGAAAAAAATCCATAGAAATAAAATTTTCTATAGAAATAAAATTTTGACAAAATTTTCTAAACAAATAAAAATTTTGTATAGAAATAAAATATTGATACATTTTCTATAAAAATAAATTTTTGTCAAAATTTTCTATAAAAATAAACGTTTGTCCAAATTTTCTAAGGGAATAAAATTTTGACAAAATTTTCTAAAGAAATAAAATTTTAACAAAAAAATTTTCTATAGAAATAAAATTTTGACAAAATTTTCTAAACAAATAAAAATTTTGTATAGAAATAAAATATTGATACATTTTCTATAAAAATAAATTTTTGTCAAAATTTTCTATAAAAATAAACGTTTGTCCAAATTTTCTAAAGGAATAAAATTTTGACAAAATTTTTTATAGAAATAAAAATTTTGTATGGAAATAAAATGTTGATAAATTTTTCTATAAAAATAAATGTTTGACAAAATTTTCTATAGAAATAAAATTTTGACAATATTTGCTATAGAAATAAAATTTTTAAAAGAAATAAAATATTGACAAAATTTTCTATGGAAATAAAATATAGAAAAAATTTTGCTTTAGAAACAAAATTTTGATAATAGTTTCTATGGAAAAAAAAAATTTTCTATAGAAATAAAATTTTGACCAAATTTTCCATAGAAATAAATTTTTTTCCAACATTTTTTGCAGAAATAAAATTTTAAAAAAATTTTCTATAGGAATAAAATTTTGACGAAATTTTTTATTGTATTAAAATTTTTACATAATTTTCTATGGAAGTAAAATTGTTGTTGATAGGAAGAATTTTGTTTCAATAAAAAAAATTGGTATCGCTGATTTTATGCTGCCATACCTTAAAGTAAGCGCACCCTGAGATGTTATCAATCTTCATCGTGTTATGGAAATCACGTTGTTTTAATAAAATGTTATCAATATATATTTTTTTTTTTTTTGATTATCGTAAAATCACATAATTTTCAAGCGACCTATACTAAATACGCATATGATCATAGCATATCAATATCGTATGATTTTTGATGTTTTATCAATTACTGTTATTAGGATGATTAATGCACCTATTGACTAGTAATCTGACGAAATTTTGGAGAAATAAAAAGAAATTAATCACCTTGACTTTTATTAGAAATTTTCTAATATGATGCGTTTTACGTAATCAGTTTGACGCAACTTTTGAACGTACTATTATTACAAAATGACTCGACCCATTTGTTTCACATCGGTGGCTTTTAGAAAATTGTAAGATATAGAGGGATACATCAATATGAGGTTTCTTCGGTATCACGATGTTATCGACTATTTTGGAGAAATAAAAAGAAATTAATCACCCTGACTGTTATTAGTAATTTTCTAATATGATGCGTTTTACGTAATCAGTTTGACGCAACTTTTGAACGTACCATTATAACAAAATGACTCGACCCATTTGTTTGACATCGGTGGCTTTTAGAAAATTGTAAGATATAGAGGGATACATCAATATGAGGTTTTTTCGTTATCACAATGTTGTCGACTATTTACATTTTCTGTTATCGATAATGCAGTTTTACGGATATGCATCTCTAACGAAATTTCCACTCCCCTACAAGAAATAGATGGCGAAACTGTATTATTGGCAAATAAAAGTAATTTTCTCAAAAGCTGCATAATGGGCTTATGCGAGTCAATAAGGAATCTAAAGAAACTTTTGCTAGAGAAATTGTTGTTTATACGGTGTTTCAATTGTTTAGAATTTTTCTTATGAAAACGCTCTGTTGCCAATAATACAGTTCTATCATATCGTTATTATGGTAATCCATTTTCGCTATCCATAAGAAATGAATTAGCATTTAGGTAGTGTAATTAATGAAGTTATCGCCTGCCTTATCGACAGGTAATACAAAACTATTCACATGAGCAACATACCTGGCTATAAATGGGAATATCTTTCGATTAAATTTACAATATATAAATACCCATTGGGGCAGTTGCTACTTAACAACAGTCGATCGTCGGTAAAAATCTTTCGGCTTCTCTCTTAGAATATACATGAGTAATTTGTTTGTTTTCTAAAAAATCCTACAAACGTTTTGATATTTCAATCACAGTCTACAATCGAAATATATAAATTTCCAAACTATTTCCCAACTGTGATCAACCTCTGATGATGATTAATACACAAACCAAAAATCTGACTAAATTTTAAAAGTAAAGTAAAACAGTTAAATTGTTCTCAATCAATAAAATAATATAAATTTCATTGTTTTCTTCAGAGATAAAAATTATCATTATTCGTTTGTATTTAAAAAGTAGCACGTTAGCCATTTCTTCAGTAGGTTATGGGCATTTTGTGACGTAGCATATACCAATTTTGCCACTTTATTGGCAATAATGACCAAAGTCCAAACAGGTAGTCTTTCAATTGTTAGTAAGAAAGAAAAAACAAGAAAATACCAAATGATAAAGCAATCAAAGAAAGTATGAGCAATCGTACAAAACTCACATGGACGACGGTACTAAGTTCTTTGGCTGAGGAAATTTTTAACACAACAATGTTCACATATTTGCCATCTGCAGTTATCGCAAATGCTTTCTAAATCCGCGGTATGTAGATTCCTTTTTACATGTCGACAATACAGTTTATATTGTTATTTCTTCTTTCTGTACCTCTAAGGGATATTTTGTTTATCATTTGCTTCTTAAGGGAGCAAAATGTAAACATTCGGTAATATCGACCTAACAACAATTTAGCAAAAGTGCCAATGTATGTTTTAGGGTTAGCGTCCTAAAACATACATGTGAGAACATGTAAACAGTCAATAACAATGTCACGGAATCTTCGCTAGTGCCTATGCATTTCCTTTGAGAAGCAGAATTTTCGTTAAAGCTGCGTACCGAGTTTAAAGTCCGGCATGTACCTCTAACGGAATCTCTGTTACCCATGTTGTTATCGATTGTTTACTTTTTGTTCCCGATTGTTTACTTTTTTTAAGGCAGTGCTTACAGGTTTCCACTACTGAATTACGAATTTAGTGCTTTATTACGAAAATGCTTGCTTTGTATCGATAATACAGTTTATGAATGTATTTTTTGTGTGAAAAACAGGGATGGAAAATACAATTTTTAAGAAAGTACAAAAAAGGTATTTTTTGGAGCGAAAAAGTATTTTTAACTAATTTCAACAAAAATTCCGTTGGAAGATTATTGTCAAGAGCACCTCTAAATTTTCTATAGAAATAAAATTTTCACAAAATTTTCTATATAAATAAAAATTTATAAAAAATAAAATTTAGACAAAATTTTCTATAAAAAACAAAATTTTGACAAAATTTTCTATAAAAATAAAATTTTGATAAAATTTGCTATAGAAATAAAATTTTGAAAAAAAATTTCTATAGAAATAAAATTTTCACAAAATTTTCTACAGAAACAAAATTTTGACAACATTTTCTACAGAAACAAAATTTTCGATGAAAATAAAATTTCTATTTTCTATAGAAATAAAATTTTGACAAAATTTTCTATAAAAATAAAATTTGGACAAAATTTTCTATAAAAATAAAATTTTGACAAATTTTGAATAAAAATAAAAATTTGACAAAATTTTCTATAAAAATAAAATTTTGACAAAATTTTCTATAGAACTAAAATTTTAACAAAATTTTCTATCGAAATAAAATTTTGACAAAATTTTCTATAGAACTAAAATTTTAACAAAATTTTCCATAGAAATAAAATTTTGACAAAATTTTCTATAGAAATAAAATTTTGACAAAATTTTCTAAAAAAATAAAATTTTGACAAAATTTTGAATAAAAATAAAAATTTTACATTTTTCTATAGAAAAAAAATTGACAAAATTTTCTATAAAAATAAAATTTTGACAAAATTTTCTATAGAAATAAAGTATTCACAAAATTTTCTACAGAAACAAAATTTTGACAACATTTTCTACAGAAACAAAATTTTCGATGAAAATAAAATTTCTATTTTCTATAGAAATAAAATTTTGACAAAATTTTCTATAAAAATAAAATTTGGACAAAATTTTCTATAAAAATACAATTTTGACAAAATTTTCTATAAAAATAAAATTTGGACAAAATTTTGAATAAAAATAAAAATTTGACAACACTTTTCTGTAGAAACAAAATTTTGACAAAATTTTCTATAAAAATAAAATTTGGACAAAATTTTCTATAAAAATAAAATTTTGACAAAATTTTGAATAAAAATTTTACAAAATTTTCTATAAAAATAAAATTTTGACAAAATTTTCTATAGAACTAAAATTTTAACAAAATTTTCTATCGAAATAAAATTTTGACAAAATTTTCTATAGAAATAAAGTATTCACAAAATTTTCTACAGAAACAACACTTTGACAACATTTTCTACAGAAACAAAATTTTCGATGAAAATAAAATTTGGACAAAATTTTGAATAAAAATAAAAATTTGACAACACTTTTCTGTAGAAACAAAATTTTGACAAAATTTTCTATAAAAATAAAATTTTGACAAAATTTTCTATAGAACTAAAATTTTAACAAAATTTTCTATAGAAATGAAATTTTGACAAAATTTTCTATAAAAATAAAATTTGGACAAAATTTTCTATAAAAATTCAAATTTGCCAAAATTTTCTATAAAATAAAATTTGGACAAAATTTTGAATAAAAATAAAAATTTGACAACATTTTTCCATATAAACAAAATTTTGACAAAATTTTCTATAAAAATAAAATTTTGACAAAATTTTCTATAGAACTAAAATTTTAACAAAATTTTCTATCGAAATAAAATTTTTACAAAATTTTCTATAGAAATAAAGTATTCACAAAATTTTCTACAGAAACAAAATTTTCGATGAAAATAAAATTTCTATTTTCTAGAGAAATAAAATTTCTATAAAATAAAATTTTGACAAAATTTTCTATAAAAATACAATTTTGACTAAATTTTCTATAAAAATACGATTTTGACAAAATTTTCTATAAAAATAAAATTTTGACAAAATTTTCTTTAGAACTAAAATTTTAACAAAGTTTTCTATCGAAATAAAATTTTGACAAAATTTTCCATCGAAACAAAATGTTGACAAAATTTTCTATAGAAATAAAGTATTCACAAAATTTTCTACAGAAATAAAAATTTGACAACATTTTCTACAGAAACAAAAATTTGACAACATTTTCTACAGAAACAAAATTTTCGATAAAAATAAAATTTCTATTTTCTATAGAAATAAAATTTTGACAACATTTTCTATAGAAATAAAATTTTCTATCGAAATAAAATGTTGACAAAATTTTCTATAAAAATAATATTTTGACAAAATTTTCTATAGAAATAAAGTATTCACAAAATTTTCTACAGAAACAAAATTTTGACAACATTTTCTACAGAAACAAAATTTTCGATGAAAATAAAATTTCTATTTTCTATAGAAATAAAATTTTGACAAAATTTTCTATAAAAATACGATTTTGACAAAATTTTCTATAAAAATAAAATTTTGACAAAATATTGAATAAAAATAAAAATTTGACAACATTTTTCTATAGAAACAAAATTTTGACAAAATCTTCTATAAAAATAAAATTTTGACAAAATTTTCTATAGAAATAAAATTTTGACAAAATTTGTTATCGAAATAAGATTTGGCAATACTAAATTTTTGCAAAATAATATTTTTGCAGTTTTTGGTAAATTTTTCTCAAAATGTTGGTAGTTTTTTTTTTGTCTCGAGTTTCGACCGTGACTTTAATGGTTCGCATTATTTTAGTACGCGATCGATAACGTCTTATGTAGAAATTGTTCATGTAGAAGCGTAATATAGAATCACATGCTTTTTTGCGACTAATGCGCTTTACAGACTATCAGTTATTCCGGACGAAAGTGCTCGTGTCGAACATATCCCATATGATGTGCACAATATAAGTTAAGTCCGAAGGCATAATCGATACTGCTGCATGTTTATGGGATCGATAACACATTTACCGATTATTTAGTCATCGCCGACAAGTCGCATCGATCCGACACACTGCAAGATTCCTTACAAACACCGACATTCCGTCCGGAATAACTGATAGTCTGTAAAGCGCATTAAACATTCTTTAAATTCAATAAAATCGTGTTTTTGACCATGGCTTTTATAAAATCGAGATTTTCTTCCCACATGAACTTGTCTGTTTTGCCAAATTTGCAAACGATTATTAGCAAATGTGTTTGTTAAAGAGTTTCTCAAAATATTCTGTCAAAATTATTGTACCATAAATCTGCTATCGGCTCAAAAATGTCTACACAAAAGGTACTAAATCATTAAAGGGTGAACAAATGTAAAATGTCGATAACAACGACTCAGAGAATCAGATAATTTTCAGTGCTTCGTGTTGTTATTTACGAACTTATTGTTTTTAGTGGAATTTTGAGTTGCCTCGAAATGAACGATATTTCGGTAATTGCTATTTGGCACATTGTCACATTGGCTAAAGAAAATTCAGTGAGACGTTATTACCGACTGTCTACTGTTTATACCCATAAGAAATACACAACAAAACTGCATTATCGGTACTCAAACGAAATTTTCCCTAGAGTTGCATACCGGGCTGTGGCGGAAAATGCCACAGCTTAAAGCCAACGCTTTCACATTTTAACAATAAATCGAAACCTTTAAAATGTATTAATTTTTGGTATTTTCTATTTAGACTACTCCATTGACGTACTTCATTTTGCCCATTTTTTTACCCTATAATCAATCCCCTTGATAATGATCTTTGGAAGGAACATTGACATTGTGACCTGCTATCGAATTCTTTTTGTGACGTTTATGATAATGAAGAAAATTTCATAGAAACAAAACGATTATAAAACAAATTTAAATTTAAAACTAAGTACTGATGGACGCTATAAACACTAAATGCAAATACCGTTGCTGCGTTTGTTGGTGTAACTCGATAGACCCAAAGAAAAAAAAAAGAAAAATAAAAGAATTTGTATGAGAAATCTGAATCAGACAAATACTATGGTAGTATACAGGATGGCCAAAATAAAATTTTGACAACATTTTGTATAGAAATAAAATTTTGACAAAAATTTTCTATAGAAATTTATGAAATAACATTTTGACAAAATTTTCTATAGAAATACAATTTTGACAAAATTTTCTATAGAAATACAATTTTGACAAAATTTTCTATAGAAATGAAATTTTGACAAAATTTTCTATAGAAATAACATTTTGACAATTTTTTTTATAGAAATACAATTTTGACAAAATTTTCTATAGAAATGAAATTTTGACAAAATTTTCTATAGAAATTTTGACAAAATTTTCTATAGGAAATTTTTTTTCTAAATTTTTCTATACAAATTTTTGTCAAAATGTTCTATTTTCATTTTTTTCAAGCTCATTTATTTGTAATCTATTTAATATTTTCTTAATATAGAAACTTTTGTTCACATTTTATTTCTATAGAAAATTTTGTTCACATTTTGATTCTATAAAAAATTTTGTCAAAATTTTATTTCTATAGAAAAATTTGTCAAAATTTTATTCCTATTAAAAAATTTGTCAAAATTTTATTACTATAGAAAAATTTGTGAATATTTTATTTTTTATAGAAAATATTTGTCAAAATATTAAAATTTGTGAAGTATCTCTTAGTTGGAGAGAAATAATTTGCAAAAGCTAGCACAACATTAAAAATTCTACCAATTAGAAAAAAAAAAATTTACCAACTGTGGCAAAATACACTGAAAAAAAAAATAATTAATCATATATGTAAGATTATTATTATTTCTATCAAAATGTTTGTCAAAATTTTCTTTCTATAGAAAATTTTGTTAAAATTTTCTTTCTATAGAAAATTTGGTCAAAATGTTATTTCTATAGAAAATTTGGTCAAAATGTTATTTCTATAGAAATTTGTTTCAAAATTATAATATTTATAGAAAATTTTGTCAAAATTTTCTATTTTAATTTTTTTCCAAACTTATTTATTTGCAATCTATTTACAGATATTTTTTTGAAAATTTTAATATTATAGAAGATTTTTTCAAATTTTATTTCTATAGACAATTTTTCAAATTTTATTTCTATAGAAAAATTTGTCAAAATTTTATTTCTATCGAAAAAATTTTCAAAATTTTATTACTATAGAAAATATTTGTCAAAATTTTAGTTCTATAGAAAATTTGTGAAGTATCTCTTAGTTGGAGAGGAATAATTTGCAAAAGCTAGGTTAGGTTAGGTTAGGTTATGTGGCAGCCCGATGTATCAGGCTCACTTAGACTATTCAGTCCATTGTGATACAACAGTGGTGAACTTCTCTCTTATCACTGAGTGCTGCCCGATTCCATGTTAAGTTCAATGACAAGGGATCTCCTTTTTATAGCCGAATCCGAACGGCGTTACACATTGCAGTGAAACCACTTAGAGAAGCTTTGTAACCCTCAGAAATGTCACCAGCATTACTGAGGTGGGATAATCCACCGCTGAAAAACTTTTTGGTGTTCGGTCGTAGCAGGAATCGAACCCACGAGCTTGTGTATGCAAGGCGGGCATGCTAACCATTGCACCACGGTGGCTCCCGGTGCAAAAGCTAGCACAACATCAAAAATTCTACCAATTAGAAAAAAAAACTATCAACTGTGGAAACCGTGGTGGTATACCCAAAATACACTGAAAAAAATAATTAATCATATATGTAAGATTATTATTATTTCTATAAACATTTTTGTCAAAATTTTCTTCTATAGAAAATTTTTGTCAAAATTTTCTTTCTATAGAAAATTTTGTTAAAATTTTATTTCTATAGAAAATTTGGTCAAAATGTTATTTCTATAGAAATTTGTTTCAAATTATAATTTTTATAGAGAATTTTGTCAAAATTTTCTATTTTAATTTTTCCCAAACTTATTTATTTGCAATCTCTTTAAAAATGTATTGCTATAGAAAATTTTGTAATAATTTTATTTCTATAGAAATTTTTGACAAAGTTAAATTTTTATAGAAAGTCTTGTCAAAATTTTATTTCTACACAAAAATTTTTCAAAATTTTATTTCTATAAAAAAATTTGTCAAAATGTTACTCCTATAGAAAAATTTGTCAAAATTTTATTTCTATCGAAAAAATTTTCAAAATTTTATTACTATAGAAAATATTTGTCAAAATTTTAGTTCTATAGAAAATTTGTGAAGTATCTCTTAGTTGGAGAGAAATAATTTGCAAAAGCTAGCACAACATGAAAAATTTTACCAATTTGAAAAAAAATCTACCAACTGTGGCAACCGTGGTGGTATACCCAAAATACACCGAAACAAATAATTTATCATATATGTAAGATTATTATTATTTCTATAAAAATTTTTGTCCAAATTTTCTTTCTATAGAAAATTTTGTTAAAATTTTATTTCTATAGAAAATTTTGTCAAAATTTTATTTCTATAGAAAATTTGGTCAAAATATTATTTCTATAGAAATTTGTTTCAAAATTATAATTTTGATAGAAAATTTTGTCAAAATTTTCTATTTTAATTTTTTCCAAACTTATTTATTTGCAATCTATTTACAGAATTTTTTTGAAAATTTTAATATTATAGAAGATTTTTTCAAATTTTATTTCTATAGACAATTTTCTCAAATTTTATTTCTATAGAAAATTTTGTCAAAATTTTATTTCTATAGAAAATTTTGTCATAATTTTATGTCTATAGAAAATTTTGTCAATATTTTATTTCTATAGAAAATTTTTTCAAATTTTATTTCTATAGAACACTTTGTCAAAATTTTATTTCTATAGAAAATTTTGTCAAAATTTTATTTCTATAGAAAATTTTGTCAAAATTTTATTCTATAGAAAATTTTGTCAAAATTTTTAAATCTATAGAAATTTTTTTCAAAATTTCATTTCTATAGAAAATTTTGAAAAAAATTTTGACACTTTCACTACTTTCTTTCTATAGAAAATTTTTGTCAAAATTTTCTTTCTATAGAAAATTTTGTCAAAATTTTATTGCTATAGAAAATTTTGTCAAAATTTTATTTCTATAGAAAATTTAGTCAAAATTTTATTGCTATAGAAAATTTAGTCAAAATTTTATTGCTATAGAAAATTTTGTCAACATTTTATTTTCATAGAAAATTTTGTCAAAATTTTATTTCTATAGAAAATTTTGTCAAAATTTTATTTGTATAGAAAATTTTGTCAAAATTTTATTTCTATAGAAAATTTTGTCAAAATTTTATTTTTATAGAAAATTTTGTCAAAATTTTATTTCTATAGAAAATTTTGTCAAAATTTTTATATCTATAGAAATTTTTTTCAAAATTTCATTTCTATAGAAATTTTTTCAAAATTTCATTTCTATAGAAAATTTTGAAAAAAATTTCACTACTTTTTTGGCGGCGCCTTTTTTGCTGGGACATAGAAAATAAAAATTCAATAAATTATGCTTAGGTTAGGTGGCAGCCCGATGTATCAGGCTCACTTAGACTATTCAGTCCATTGCGATACCACAGTGTTGAACTTCTCTCTTATCACTGAGTACTGCCCGATTCTATGTTAAGTTCAATGGCAAGGGACCTCCTTTTTATAGCCGAGTCTGAACGGCGTTCCTCATTGCAGTGAAACTACTTAGAGAAACCCTCAGAAATGTCATCACCATTATTGAGGTGGGATAATTCTCCGCTGAAAAACTTTTGTTGGTTTTTGGTTAAAAGTGGATTTGAACCCACGACCCTGTGTATGCAAGGCGGGCATGCTAACCATTACACCACGGTGGATCCCATCTTTATCCTTATTTTCATTTCATTTATCTTAGAAACAAATTTCGTTATTTTAAAGAAGCCGAATCTTTGGCTTGGAATCAATTCCAAATACTAAGGGAATAACAAAATCTTGTGGTTCCAAGTAATTTTTTTGTTTTAAGTGTAGAGTTCTGTATTTAAGGCAGTTTGGAGACTTACAAGAATACGAATATTCGTTTGGGAGAAATGAATTATTTTTTTGTGTTTATATTTTATTTTTACTGTACAAAGAAATTTTAAAATAAACGTCAATTGAATACATTTTTCAAAATAATAAAACATTGTGTTTCTTTATTTTGAGACATTTTTTTTGACAAATTCTACGTTTTGTTTTCGTTTTTTTTTTGTGGGAATGTGGTTCATTGAACGTCATAGCCGTTTTGTTGTCACTTTTCAGACAAACCTATTGTTTAATGCAAAATAAAGAAAAGAAAAACATAAAATAAACAAAAAAAAAATGATTGTACTTTCACCAATAAGAATAATTCATATTCTTACTTTTAGTTAATGATTCATTGTAACAAGGGGTTCTACGAATTTTGGGGGAGGTTGTGGATGGTTGGTCAATAGTAGGTAGATCTTTTGACGTGGTTTATTTTGGTGTATGCTGAATTTTATTATTAAAATTTTTGTTGGATAGTTATCAATGCGCAGGCCCAAGAGGAGGGGGGCTACCCCATGAACCTCAACCTTACTCACTTATGTGAAGAACCAAAAGAACCACAACAAAATCTTAAAAAGGACCAAACATGTGTTTTAGTTTTTTTTTTCGTTCTATAAATTTCAATGCTGTTGTTGTTATGATTTCCTTCTATAGGCCATAGATAAATATACACATACTAGAGGTTTTCTTTTTTTCTCGTATAAAGGCTTTTTTCAAATTTTTTGGTTTCGTAACAGTCATTTTTGTTTGGTTTTTCCCTTTGTATTAGGGTGAGTGTGTGTGTGTGCGTGGGTATAAGAAATCGATATTACTTCAAAGAATTCTTTGGCTGTAGTTGTAAAACGAAAATTAGACCAAAATGTCCTTTGACAACCATTCGAAAAAAAAACACACACACACAGACTACGTCATACAAATTCCAGACAATATTCATTAAGGATTTTTTTTTTCAGAACTTACCAATAATATGCGATATTATCTCCTAAGCCATTGCGTATATTACGATCCAATAGATTATAGCAAATATTTGTTGAGGCTCCTTCCATCCATTTGATTGAAATGGGTCCTTTGCTTACATCGAAATTATATTGTAAAAATTTCTTTGGCTCAGCTGGGGTTTCCCAATGGAATTGTTTGGCCACGCGAGACCAAAATTCCTCAGGATTATCCAAAGATTCTTCATAGAATTTCTTGTATTCCTCCATGTTGGATATATAGGAATTTTTACTAATAGCCGGATGAGGCTGATAAATTGATTTATCCGCAGGCATTTTGTTAAGAAATTTGTATGGGGGTTTTTGTTGCTTAGGAAATTTCAAAACACTTTTAACAAAATAAATTATTAGTTAATTCTTTTAAAAATTTTAACAATTTTTTTTTAAATTATTTTTTCACTTTAATTATTTGAAATTTTGTTATTATACGTTTTTGTGTTGGAGCTACTATTTATTTATGTTTGAAATTTTAGTTAATTTTTGTATGTCTTTTTAATTCCAGTTTCCTCTGTTTTTTTTTTGTGTTTTTCTGTAAAGTGTAATTTTTTTTAATTTAATTTTACCACTTCAACACGTCTTAACCATTTGAATGTCACTCGTATACTGAAATGCCTTCAAAAAGAACCCTAATGTATCTTGAAATATTATTTGCACATTTTGTATCTGTTAGATACTTTTTACCCTCCCCCTTTCAATCCCAAGGCTTTTGCTCTCACTTCCAAAGTGATCCAAAGCTTTAACTTTTGTTTTCTATGAAACATATGCTATGAAAAGCTTTTACACTACATATTTTCTCTCACCATATGGGTGTTTGAAAATGAGCAAAATAAGGGAGACCTATCGACTGTCATTCAAATAATTCCTACCCTTAAAAAGTATGTGGTAGCCAGAGTTAACATAATGAATTTTTATTTTGGTCCTAAATTGGAACAAAATTCATACCAGTGAACCATTTTTCCAAATTAGATTAATATTATTTAAAAGTTAAAATTTTACTTGCATAGAAAATTTTGTCAAAATTTTATTTCTATGGAAAATTTTGTCAAAATTTTATTTCTATAGAAAATTTTGTCAAAATTTTATTTCCATAAAAAATGTTGTCAACATTTTTTTTCTATAGAAAATTTTGTCAAAATGTTATTTCTGTAAAAAATGTTGTCAAAATTTTATTTCTGTAGACAATTTTGTCAAAATTTTATTTTATTTTATTTCTATAGAAAATTTTGTCAAAATTTTATTTCTGTAGACAATTTTGTCAAAATTTTATTTTTTTCTGTAGAAAATTTTGAAAAAAAAAGTTGTAGAAAATTTTTTCAAAATTTTATTTCTATCAAAAAATTTGCCAAAAATTTTATTTCTATAAAAAATTTTGTAAAAATGTTATTTCTATAGAAAATTTTGTCAAAATTTTATTTTTTTGGAAATTTTGTAAACATTTTATTTCTATAGAAAATTTTGACAAAATTTTAATTCTAGAGAAAATTTTGTCAACTTTATATTTCTAAAGAAAATTTTGTCAAAATTTTATTTCTAAAGAAAATTTTGACAAAATTTCATTTCTATAGAAAATTTTGACAAAATTTCATTTCTATAGAAAATTTTGACAAAATTTCATTTCTATAGAAAATTTTGACAAAATTTCATTTCTACAGAAAATTTTGTAAAAATTTTATTTTTATAGAAAATTTTATTTTTATAGAAAATTATGACAAAATTTTATTTCTGCAGAATATTTTGAAAAAAAAAATTTTCTGTAGAAAAATTTGTCAAAATTTTATTTATACAGAAAATTTTGACAAAATTCTATTTCTATAGAAAATTTTGTCAATTTTTTAGAAAATTTTGTCAATTTTTTTTAGAAAATTTTGTCAAAATTTTATTTCTATAGATAATTTTGTCAAAATTTTATTTCTATAGAAAATTATGTCAAAATTTTATTTTTATAGAAAATTTTGTCAAAATTTTATTTCTATAGAAAATTTTGTCAAAATTTTATTTCTACAGAAAATTTTGACAAAATTTTATTTCAATAGAAAATTTTGTCAAAATTTTATTTCTATAGAAAATTTTGTCAAAAATTTATTTCTATAGAAAATTATGACAAAATTTTATTTCTGTAGATAATGTTTACAAAATTTTATTTCTTCAGAAAATTTTGTCAAAATTGTATTTCTATAGAATATTTTGTCAGAATTTTGTTTCTATAGAAAATAAAAAACATTCAAAATTTTATTTCTATAAAAAATTTGCCAAAAAATGTATTTCTATAGAAAATTTTGGCAAAAATTGTATTTCTATAGACAATTTTGTAAATGTTTATTTCAATAAAAAATTTTGTCAAGATTTTATTTCTATAGAAAATTATGACAAAATTTTATTTCTGCAGAATATTTTGAAAAAAAAAAAAATCTGTAGAAGATGAAGAAGATAGAAAATTTTGTTTGTCAAAATTTAATTTTGTAGAAGATTTTGTCAATATTTTATTTCTATAGAATATTTTGTCAAATTTTATTTCTATAGAAAAATTTGCCAAAAATTTTATTTCTATAGAAAATTTTGCCAAAAATTGTATTTCTATAGAAAATTTTGTCGACATTTTATTTCTATACAAAATTTTGTCAAAATTTTATTTCTTTAGAAAATTTTGTCAAAATTTTATTTCTATAGAAAATTGTGACAAAATTTTATTTCTTTAGAAAATTTTGTAAAAATTTTATTTCTGTAGACAATTTTCTCAAAATTTTATTTTATTTCTGTAGAAAATTTTGAAAAAAAAACAAAATTCTGTAGAAAAATTTGTCAAAATTTTATTTCTATAGAAAATTTTGTCAAAATTTTATTTCTATAGCAAATTTTGACAAAATTTTATTTTGCTATAGAAAATTTTGTAAAAATTTTAATTTTATAGAAAATTTTGTAAAAATTTTATTTTTTTTTTTGGAAATTTTGTAAAAATTTTATTTCTATAGAAAATTTTTACAAACTATTATTTCTATAGAAAAATTTGCCAAATATGTTATTTCTATAGAAAATTGTCAAAATTTTATTTCCATAGAAAATTTTGTCAGAATTATATTTCTACAGAAAATAAAAAAAAATCAAAATGTTATTTCTATAAAAAATTTGCCAAAAAATTTATTTCTATAGAAAATTTTGGCAAAAATTTTATTTCTATAGAAAATTTTGTAAAAGTTTTATTTCAATAGAAAATGTTGTCAAAATGTTATTTCTATAGACAATTTTGTCAATTTTTTTTTCTTACGACTATACTTTTTCAGTGTTATATCGTTATAGGTCGAAAATGAGAATAAGTCAATTCAGTTGAAACAAATATAAATCTCGATAAAAAATAAATCTATGGAAATAAAATTTTGACAAAATTTTCTACAGAAATAAAATGTTGTCAAAATTTTATTTCAATAGAAAATTTTGTCAAAATTTTATTTCAATAGAAAATTTTGTCAACTGTTTATTTCTGTAGAAAATTTTGTCAACTTTTTTATTTCGATAGAAAATTATGACAACATTTTATTTTTGCAGAATATCAAAAAAAAAAAAAAAATTTTATACAAAATTTTGTCAAAATTTTATTTATACAGAAAATTTTAACAAAATTTAATTTCTATAGAAAATTTTTTTAAAATTTTATTTCTATAGAATATTATGTCAAAATTTTATTTCTATAGAAAATTTTGTCAAAATTTTATTTCTGTAGATAATTTTTACAAAATTTTATTTCTTTAGAAAATTTTGTAAAAATTTTATTTCTATAGAAAATTTTGTCAAAATATTATTTCTATAGAAAATTTTGTCAAAATTTTATTTCTGTAGATAATTTTTACAAAATTTTATTTCTTTAGAAAATTTTGTAAAAGTTTTATTGCTCTAGAAAATTTTGTCAAAATTTTATTTCTATAGAAAATTTTGTCAAAATATTATTTCTATAGAAAATTTTATCAAAATTTTATGTCTGTAGAAAATTGTATTTCTATTGCAAATAAAATTTTATTTCTAAAGAAACATTTTATTTCTATAGAAATTTTTTCAAAATTTTATTTCTGCATAATATTTTGAAAAAAAAAAAACTTTTTTCTGTAGAAAATTTTGTCAAAATTTTATTTCTATAGAAAGTTTTGTCAAATTTTATTTCTATAAAAAATTTGCCAAAATTTTTATTTATATAGAAAATTTTGCCAAAAAATCTATTTTTATAGAAAGTTTTGTAAGAGTTTTGTTTCTATAGAAAATTTTGTCAAAATTTTATTTCTATAGAAAATTTTGTAAAAATTTTATTTCTATAGAAAATTTTGTCAAAATTTTATTTCTATAGAAAATTTTGTAAAAATTTTATTTCTATAGAAAATTTTGTCAAAATTTTATTTCTATAGAAAATTTTGTCAAAATATTATTTCTATAGAAAATTTTGTCAAAATTTTATTTCTCTAAAAAATTTATTTTTATTGAAAATAAAATTTTATTTCTATAGAATTTTTTTTCAAAATTTCATTTCTACAGAATATTTGAAAACAAAAATTTTTTCTGTAGAAAATTTTGTCAAAATTTTATTTCTATAGAAAATGTTGTAAAAATTTTATTTCTATAGAAAATTTATTTCTTTAATTTTATTTCTATAGAAAATTTTATTTCTGTAGACAATTTTTACAAAATTTTATTTCGTTAGAAAATTTTGTCAAAATTGTATTTCTATTCAAAATTTTGTCAAAATTTTATTTCCATAGAAAATTTTGTCAGAATTTTGTTTCTGTAGAAAATAAAAAAAATCAAAATTGTATTTCTATAAAAAATTTGCCAACAATTTTATTTCTATAGAAAATTTTGGCAAAAATTGTATTTCTATAGAAAATTTTGTAAAAGTTTTATTCCAATAGAAAATTTTGTCAAAATTTTATTTCTATAGACAATTTTGTCAAATTTTTTTTCTTACAACTATACTTTTTCAGTGTTATATCGTTATAGGTCGAAAATGAGAATAAGTCAATTCAGTTGAAACAAATATAAATCCCGATAAAAAATAAATCTATGGAAATAAAATTTTGACAAAATTTTCTACAGAAATAAAATGTTGTCAAAATTTTATTTCTATAGAAAAATTTGTCAAAATTTTATTTCTTTAAAAAATTATGACAAAATTTTATTTCTGCAGAATATTTTGAAAAAAAAATTTTTTTCTGTACAAAATTCTGTCAACATTTTATTTGTACAGAAAATTTTGACAAAATTTTATTTCTCTAGAAAATTTTGTGAAAATTTTATTTCTCTAGAAAATTTTGTCAAAATTTTATTTTATAGAAAATTTTGTCAAAAATTTATTTTTATAGAAAATTTTGTCAAAATTGTATTTCTATTCAAAATTTTGTCAAAATTTTATTTCCATAGAAAATTTTGTCAGAATTTTGTTTCTGTAGAAAATAAAAAAAATCAAAATTGTATTTCTATAAAAAATTTGCCAACAATTTTATTTCTATAGAAAATTTTGGCAAAAATTGTATTTCTATAGAAAATTTTGTAAAAGTTTTATTCCAATAGAAAATTTTGTCAAAATTTTATTTCTATAGACAATTTTGTCAAATTTTTTTTCTTACAACTATACTTTTTCAGTGTTATATCGTTATAGGTCGAAAATGAGAATAAGTCAATTCAGTTGAAACAAATATAAATCCCGATAAAAAATAAATCTATGGAAATAAAATTTTGACAAAATTTTCTACAGAAATAAAATGTTGTCAAAATTTTATTTCTATAGAAAAATTTGTCAAAATTTTATTTCTTTAAAAAATTATGACAAAATTTTATTTCTGCAGAATATTTTGAAAAAAAAATTTTTTTCTGTACAAAATTCTGTCAACATTTTATTTGTACAGAAAATTTTGACAAAATTTTATTTCTCTAGAAAATTTTGTGAAAATTTTATTTCTCTAGAAAATTTTGTCAAAATTTTATTTTATAGAAAATTTTGTCAAAAATTTATTTTTATAGAAAATTTTGTCAAAATTTTATTTCTATAGATCATTTTGTCAAAGTTTTATTTATATAGAAAAATTTGCCAAAAATTTTATTTTTATAGAAAAAGTTGCCTATAATATTATTTCTAAAGAAAATGTTGTCAACATTTTATTTTTATAGAAAATTTTGTCAATTTATTTTTTTAGAAAATTTTGTCAAAATTTTATTTCTGTAGAAAATTGTCAAAATTTTATTTTATAGAAAATTTTGTCAAAAATTTATTTTTATAGAAAATTTTGCCAAAATTTTATTTCTATAGATCATTTTGTCAAAGTTTTATTTATATAGAAAAATTTGCCAAAAATTTTATTTTTATAGAAAAATTTGCCTATAATAGTATTTCTAAAGAAAATTTTGTCAACATTTTATTTTTATAGAAAATTTTGTCAATTTTTTTTGAAAATTTTGTCAAAATTTTATTTCTGCAGAAAATTTTGTCAAAATTTTATTTCTGTATAAAATTTTGTCAAAATTTTATTTCTATAGGAAATTTTGTCAAAATTTTATTTCTATAGAAAATTTTGTCAAAATTTTATTTCTAGAGAAATTTTTTCAAAATTTTATTTCTATAGAAAATTTTCTCAAAATTTTATTTCTATAGAAAATTTTCTCAAAATTTTATTTCTATAGAAAATTTTTTTTCACAATTTTACTTCTATGGCAAATTTCGGCAAAATTTTATTTCTGTACAAAATTTTGTCAAAATTTTATTTCCATAGATTTATTTTTTATCGGGATTTATATTTGTCCCAACTGAATTGACTTATTCTCATTTTCCACCTATAACGATAATAACACTGAAAAAGGATAGTCGTAAGAAGGAATACAATCACCTCAACAATTTTTTTGTTTTTTTTTTGAACATGTATTTTTTCTTATGACATATTATTGAAATGTTTATGATAGTTGCAAATGTTTTGTACGATACTGTATATCCGTTACCTACTGTATATTTCTGTGAATATCACGTACATGTAATACATTTGCGTACAATATGCCACCAAATTCATTTGGATGTTACGCATAAATTTCACTTCACAAGTATCTATACATAAGGTCTCATCAATAAGTGTATCACATTCTCATAACTTAATATCACAATGGCCCAATTTGAATTACCCGTACTGTAAGTGACATTCGAGATTTCATTTCTCTTCGATCGCATTCAAGATATGCAATTTCTTATAAGTTTATAAAACTGTTTGTTAACATTTGACATTATTAATATTTATGAGCCTCTTGCAAACTACCATTTAAGCTTCATTTTTCTAAGTTGTATCCTACTTTCGTTCATAATTAAGTCAAATTATATATAAATAAATAACAATTACCCATTCTCTCTATTGTCCTCTGTTTTATATTTGACACTGCATACTCTCCAGTGGAGAGTTGTCTTTCAAGTTAGCCAATGTTGCCAACTCTAAATTTCTCCCTGGTATGTGATATTGTGTATGATGCGTAAGAACCTCTAGTAGAAATTTCGTTTTCGTGGCAATAATACAGTTGTGCCCATGGCTGAACAAGAAGGTTAAATAATGGGCCCATATGATTGTAATTTTTTTATTTCGACAAAATTTTAAGATGTCAAAATCATATGTTTATGGTGGTTGCAGCTCTCCAAATGACACTGCATAATAAATGCATGGAAAACCAACTCACGCATCATAGCTGGAGAATTATTCGAAGATGACTTTAGTATCTTGATTACACATTCCAGTTCCAAAATACCACGCACATCAGTTTTTAAACTGCATCATGAACTGTTTTTGTCAATAGCTGGCGAAGATCCATTTGACTGGCTTCCATTCTTAACTTTGGTGGGTATTATAGTCTTATTTGTCTCATATCGGTATTCCTCGGCTGAATTATCCACTTCACAATCACTCATAGGTGAAGCAATTAAATTTGAACCTTCATTTTTCTCTGGATTTGAATTATTTTTTTTTCAGGATAATTGAAAGAATAAATAATTGCCACTTTTACCAATGCCATACGATTCTTTTATCAGCTGATTTTGACTTCTTAAAATTGTAAACAACATATTGAATTTTTTGTTTTTGTAATCGTGATTCAACCTCTTTATTCAGCCATGGTTGTGCCCTGTATTTCTTATTGCCAGAAAATATAAACAATCGATAATAATGTCTCAACCATTTTTCGACGGCAAAAAGAGTCTTCTAAATTAGCTTTTTGGTGGAAAAAACTAAAATATATTTTTTGTACATGTTAAGGAAACTTCGCAAATGTTTATTTATGATTTATCGCTCGATATATATGTATTAGAAGTTTAGGAAAATTAGAGTCATTTTTACAACATTTCGACTAAGCAGTGGCGATTTTACAAAGAAAATGTTGGTATTTTGACCATTTTTGTCGAAATCAGAAAAACATATATATGGGAGCTATATCTAAATCTGAACCGATTTCAATAAAATTTGGCACACTTGACTACACTACTAATTGTACTCCTAGTGCAAAATTTCAACCAAATTGGGCCAAAACTCTGGCTTCTGGGGCCATATAAGTCCATATCGGGCGAAAGATATATATGGGAGCTATATCTAAATCTGAACCGATTTCAATAAAATTTGGCACACTTGACTATAGTACTAATTGTTCTTCTTGTGAAAAATTTTAAGCAAATTAGGTTAAAACTCTGGTTTCTGGGACGGTATTAGTCCATATCGGACTAATCTGAACCGATTTCTTCCAAAATCAATAGGGTTCTATTTTGAGCCAAAGCACATACTTGTGCCAAATTTCAAGTCGATTGGACTAAAACTGCGACCTAGACTTTGATTACAAAAATGTGTTCATGGACAGACGGACATGGCTATATCGACTCAAGAGCCCACCCTGAGCATTTTTGCCAAATACACCATGTGTCTATCTCGTCTCCTTCTGGGTGTTGCAAACATATGCACTAACTTATAATACCCTGTTCCACAGTGTGGCGCAGGGTATAAAAATGTACAGAAATAAAATACTGAACAATTTTATATAAAAATTATGTTTTGAAAAAAATTGTATAGAAATAAAATTATGACAAAATTTTCATTAAAAATTGTCTATAGATTTAAAATTTTGACAAAATTTTCTATCAAAAAAAAAAAATTGACAAAATTTTCTATAGAAAAAAAATTTTGACAAAATGTTCTATAGAAATTAATTTTTGAAAAAATAAATAGAAATAAAATTTTAACAAAATATTCCTATAGCAATAAAATTTTAACAAAATTTCCTATAGCAATAAAATTTATGACAGAAATTGACAAAATTTTCTATAAAAATAAAAATTTAACAAAATTTTCTATATAACTAAAATTTTTATATAAAAATTATTTTTTGAAAAAAATTTTATAGAAATAAAATGTTGACAAAATTTTCATTAAAAATTGTCTATAGATTTAAAATTTTGACAAAATTTTCTATCAAAAAAAAAAATTGACAAAATTTTTTATAGAAAAAAAATTTTGACAAAATGTTCTATAGAAATTAATTTTTGAAAAAATAAATAGAAATAAAATTTTAACAAAATATTCCTACAGCAATAAAATTTTAACAAAATTTCCTATAGCAATAAAATTTATGACAGAAATTGACAAAATTTTCTATAAAAATAAAAATTTAACAAAATTTTCTATAGAACTAAAATTTTGACAAAATTTCCTACAGAAATAAAATTTTAACAAAATTTCCCATAGATATAAAATTTTGCAAAATAAGATATTTTAGTAAGATTTTCTCCCAATTGTGGTAGATTATTTTTGGCTCAAATGGCAACCGTGCTTCCCATACAATTTTGTACGTAGATTTTTGGTGGAAAAGCTACTAGTATTCACCTTAAAAGTGACAAAATTTCCTAGAGATATAAAATTTTCACAAAATTTCCTTTAGATATAAAATTTTGACAAAATTTCCTTTAGATATAAAATTTTGCCAAAAATTTTCAATGGAAACAAATTTGACATTTTCTATATACAATTTTGATAGCAAAAATTTTACAGAAGTAAAATACAGAAAAATTTTCAATAAAAAATTCCTATAGAAATAAAATGTTGACATTTTCTATCGGAAAAAAATTTACAAAATTTTCTATAGAAATTAAATTTTGAAAAAAAAAATCCTATAAATATAAAATTTTGATAAAATTTTGTATCTAAATTAGTTTTTGAAAAAAATATAGAAATAAAATTTTAACAAAATATCCCAGCAAAAAAATTTGGAAGTTCTTCCGAAGGCACAACTTTAAAAGCACTTCCAGAAGATGCACTCCCAATGATGTTCTTTAACTACCCAGGAAGTTTTTTCATACTTTTAATGGGTAATTTTAACTTTTTTGTTTCAAATATCTTAAAAACAGAGTAAGAATTCACAAATCATTTAAATTTTGTCGAAAAAAATGGTAACTCCAATCTGACAAAATTGTGAATTTTTGGAAAATATTAGAGGTCAAATGTTTCCGACAAGCGTTAGAATCCATGAAAAATTATAAAAAATTATAAAAATAATTTATTTTACAAAATATTATTAGTATTTGTTGGTTTACATCCAAAACATTGAATTCGGATCACACCTAAAAAAGTGATACAAATTCAGTGCAATGACAAGCCCATATTAAATTCATCGCTTCTGCGTCAAATTTGCACCACTTCCGGATCCAAAAAGAACATCTTCACTACTTTTTTGGCAACGCTTTTTTTGCTGGGATCCTATAGCAATAAAATTCTAACAAATTTTCCTATAGCAATAAAATTTTGACAAAATTTTCTATAAAAATTTAACAACATTTTCTATAGAAATAAAATTTTGAAAAATTTTTCTATAAAAATAAAAATTTAACAAAAATTTCCTATAGAAATAACATTATGACAAAATTTCCTATAGAAATAACATTTTTACAAAATTTTCTATAGAAATAAAATTTTAACAAAATTTCCTATACCCGTGTAAAAATTGGAGGATCCAATCCTATCTAATAATATCAAATTGGGTCTAATTGGATCTGTTCAGATATTGGTTCAGACATAATTAGATATGCACAGATATGCTATATATGGTGCTAGTTCTGGTTAGATATAATTGCAGATCTCATCATATATAGTATAATATCTAATTATATCTGGCATATCTAATAATATATGCTTGGATAGGACCATATATAGCACTATATCTAATAAGATATGGTAGATATAACATCATTTCTGACTATATATGGGGTTAAATACGGTCCAAAATATAAAAAAAAAAATCATGAACAAGTTAAAAAGATTTTTGAAATACACGTCTAAACCTCAATGCCATTATGTCAAATGTCAACGCCGTCAGGGGCATCACTTCGAAACAAATTTAACGCCAGACTAGCTGAGAAAATTAAGAAATTTAATATAATTGTTTTAAATGTGTTCGTTTCCTTTATTGCGGAGATTATGTAGGTAAGTAGATTGTATTTGTTATTTCCTTAGTAGTCATTTTCATATTGTTTTACTATTTTCTAGATTTGGAAAAAAAGGAAACCTCAGTGGTGTACTGGTTAACATGCCCGCCTTGCATTCAAAAGGTCACGGGTTCAATCCCAGTTCCGACCAACACCAAAAATTATTTCGGCGGTGGATTATCTCCTCGCAGTAATGTTGGTGACATTTCAGCTTCAAAGATTCTCTAAGTTGTTTTAGCGCAACGTGAAATGCCGATAGGACTCGATTATAGCAAGGAGGTCCCATGTTATTGAGCTAATTATTGAATCGAGCAGCAGTCAGTGATAAGTGAGATGTTGATCACTGTGATGTCATGATGGTCTGAATAGTATGTATGACCCTAAAATAACAGCCTATCGCTATACCTAACCTAATCCAGAATACACTTTAAATGTGAGTATTAAAAGCAACATAAAATTATATGGCAATTTTTATTGCAACTTAAAGAAGAATGATCCAAAACAATACTAATACTTGCTTACATAGTTCAATATATTCCCATATTTGTTTATTCCTATATTTGTTTAATAATTGTTTTTTTTTTTACTTAATTTCATTGCAGATTGCCTTAAAGGTGGGTATTAAGTTCGAGTTTAGCCTCTAATTTTCACTAAAGTGAAAACTAAATGAGTAGAAAACGTCATAAAATTATACATATTTGTCGCAGATTTCATTATAACTTGATGGGGAATATCCCAAAGTAAATTTTCACAAAGTTTATATTCCTTAAAATGGATTATTAAAGAAAAGTAATCGTGAAAAAATGACGATTTTAGCGGCTAAACTCGAACTTAATACCCACCTTAACGCTGTAATACTTTAGTCGCGTGTCTAAGTCCAAAGCAGAAGAAACAAACGAAAAAACCCTTGGACAACACTCTAACTCAACTGTCAATACTCTTAAATAGCTTTGATGGATCAATTTAAATTAAACATATTTATTATGCACATACTTTTTGTCTGTATTATTAAATAAAACAATTGATCTCATTTTATATACAAATTATGGGCTTTTATGTGTTGAAAGATCTCGAAAGATACAATTGTATCAAATAATATACAATTATATCAAATTAGATCTGATTAGATGTGTCTCATTTTTGAGATCTGATCAGATCCAATTTCATATTATTTAGATCTGACCAGATATAACCATTTTTCGGATCTGCTCAGATCTGACCATATCTTGGCTCAGATCTAACCATATCAAATCAGATCCCCCAATTTTTACACGGGTAGGTATAAAATTTTGACAGAAAAACAAAACTTTTATTGACAAAATTTTCTATAAAAATAAAATATAAACAAAATTTTCTATAGAAATAAAATATTGACAAAATTTCCTACTGAAATAAAATTTTGACTAAATTTTCTATCGAAAAAATTTTTGGAGAAAATTTTCTATAGAAAAAGTGTTTTTTACAAAATTGTAAAAATTTTGAAAAAAATCCTATAAAAATAAAATTTTGAAAAAATTTTCTATAGAAATTTATTTATAGCAATAAAATTTTAACAGAATTTTCTATAAAAATTTAACAACATTTTCTATAGAAATAAAATTTTGAAAAAATTTTCTGTAAAAATAAAAATTGAACAAAAATTTCCTATAGACAAAAAAAAAAAACTATGACAAAATTTCATATAGAAATAAAATTTTTACAAATTTTTCTATAGAAATATTCTAACAATTCTAACAAATTTTCCTATAGCAATAACATTTTGACAGAAATTTCTATAAAAATTTAACAACATTTTCTATAGAAGCAAAATTTTGAAAAAATGTTCTATAAAAATAAAAATTGAACAAAAATTTCCTATAGAAATAACATTTCTACAAATTTTTCTATAGAAATAAAATTTAAAAAAAAAATTCCTATAGCAATAAAATTTTGACAGAAAAAAACAAAATTTCCTATAGAAATACAATTTTAAATAAATATCCTATAGCAATAAAATTTTAATAAATTTTCCTATAGCAATAAAATTTTGACAGAGAAATTAATTTTTGAAAAAATATATAGAAATAAAATTTTAACAAAATTTCCTATAGAAATAAGATTTTAAAAAAATATCCTATAGCAATAAAATTTTGACAAATTTTCCTATAGCAATAAAATTTTGACAGAAATTTTCTATAGAAATAAAAGTAAAAAAAGACAAATATTTCTCTAAAAATAAAATTTTGCAAAATTTCCTATAGAAATAAAATCTTGCAAAATTTCCTATAGAAATAAAATATTGCAAAATTTCCTATAGAAATAAAATTTTGCAAAATTTCCTATAGAAATAAAATTTTGCAAAATAAGATTGTTTGTTTGGTAAAATTTTCTCAGAATTTTGATAGATTAATTTTAGCTCGAGTGACAATACAATTCTGCACGTAGATGGGTGGATAGAACTCACCTTAAAAGGGAGGACTATGATCGATTTTTCAACCAAAACACTAAATTATAAGTACAAAAATATATATGAAGACGGTTATATATTTATCAAGTTTTGTCAAATAATAGATGGAAAGTCCCAAGGAATTAATTGCGAATCATTTTACGAAAATTCCTGTTGCATGCAACAGCAAAATGTAAACCAAATTTTGACCAAACTTTCTTTAGCAAATATATAGCAACGCATTTCTTATGGGTAGCGGACATTGCGTTAGGGGTGCATACCGGGCTTAAGAAAGAAATTAATTTCTGTCTCTTTCTAAAAAATATTGATTGAATTTGTATACCATCCACCATAATTTGTCATTCTGTGTGTAACACATCGAAATATTGGGTCATGTCGAACCACAGCACAGTGGTTCCGAGAGAAAAACAACTATGCTTAAAACTGGATGAGGACCATTTTTTGTGTCCTTTAACAAATGTAACATAATTTAACAAAGTAACATAATCATTGATAAATTATATAAATGAAAAGGCTGATTTCATTTCCATAAGAAAATGCTTTGTTCTGACTAGGTTATTCAGGGGATATTAGGTCATACTCTAAGTAACAAATATTCAAAATATTCAATGAAAAATCTCTTCTCATCTTATTGATGTTATAGACATTTCATTGAAATTAAGCCCTGCTACCTTGACCTCCACTATTTTATTTAATCACTGTATCTATATTACTTTCCACTTCCGTACATGCTATTGTTGTTTTTTGTGCAATGACATGGGTTCATTCTCCAACATTTCTTATCTCTCTTACTAAATATGTTTTACAAAATATTGAATTGTTTACTTTCAAATATACAATTTATTATAGAAGCATAATTCTACTATTAAATACATTGAAAAAAGAATAAAACAACAAGTATATTTATATACGTAAGTAATTAGAATAACAAGTAAATTAGATTAGACTAACACTCATCGAGCGTAGATTGTTTTATTTTGAACTTTAAATTATGTAGTGCAAAAAAAAAAGAAAACGAATGACAAACTTTTTCTTCAAAACACTTATGTAACTGATGATGTGTGGTGGCGATATGATGCTAATGGTCAGCTTCTTCGAGGAATTTATTATATTGGTCTTCAGTCATCAGTTTATCCACTTCAGATGCATTGGATAGTTTGATTTTGAATAGCCAACCTGTAAAAGAAAAATGAATTAAATAAAAGTTTTTCTCCAACAACAAAAATTTAATTAATTTTAGATTTTTGGCGAGGGACAAAAAAACACACAAAACAAATGCGAATTTTGGTATAGATTTGAAATTTAGTTTTTTTTATTTGCTCAATAAACTTGAAGCCATGTGGTCGATAAACGTAAAGTAAATTTTAGTAAAATGAAACCAATGTGATAGGTATGGATTTCCCTAAAGGCCATACTAAGTTCGCATAATCGAGCGAAATAGTAATTTTTTTTTGATATTTAGGTTTCTTTAACTATTCATGTAAAAAACAAAAATAATTTTAGCAATTGTTATATGATCTGATGCTTATCGAACATGGTAATATCTCATTTTTCTTAGCAAATTTTTTCCTTTTCCTTTCTTCGGGAGGTTCAAGTGTAGTTCGCTTTGGGTATAGTGAATTACCAGAATTTATTCTGATAATTGGTTGATAGTTTTGCTGCAAATATAGGATGCTGAATACTGCTAAATTTCCATTTGAAACCGGTTTCGCGACCATGTATAGATTCTTGATCCGAATTATGTATGTCTGTCTGGCTGTATAGCCAGAAGTCAAAGTTTTAAGCCAAGAAGTCACAGTTTTAATCCGATATGCCTGAAATTTTAAATACATTTTATATAAAATTTATTTATTTGGACAAAGCCCTATAGACTGCAAGACGGTTGGATGGACAGCTGTTTCGGAATTACCTTCCTCATCATCATCCTATATTTGCAGCAATACTATCAACTAATTATCAGAATAAATTCTGGTAATTCACTATACCCAAAGCGAACTACACTTGAACCTCCCGAAGAAAGGAAAAGGAGTCGGAGTCTGAAGATTTTGCTGGGTTGGAGTCGTAAAAATTTTGCTCGACTCCGACTCCGGCAAAACTAAATTTTTTTAAAACACTTTAAATTTTTGTAACAAAAGAAGTTTTTACGCAAATTAGATTCCATTGTGTTATTCATTCGATCAATGTGCGGTATGACTGTAACTGAAACGCAACTTTCAATTATGGAGATTATTTTATGTATCCTAGACTAGCAGATGGGCTGAATCGATCCATTTTAATATATTTCGAACCTTATAGCTATTTACATACGTCGAAGATTGGCAGAAAATTTTGTCAAAATGTTATTTCTATAGAACAATTTTGGTAAAATTCTTTTTCTATAGAACAATTTTGGTAAAATTCTATTTCTATAGAAAATTTTGTCAAAATTTTATTTCTATAGAATATTTTGTCAACATTTTATTTCCATAGAAAAATTTGTCAAAATTTTATTTCTATAGAAAATTTTGTCAAAATTTTATTTCTATAGAAAATTTTATCAAAATTTTATTTCTATAGAAAATTTTATCAAAATTTTATTTCTATAGAAAATTTTGACAAAATTTTATTTCTATAGAAAATTTTGACAAAATTTTATTTCTATAGAAAGTTTTGACAAAATTTTATTCCTAAAGAAAATTTTCTCCAAATTTTATTTCTAAAGAAAATGTTGCCAAAATTTTATTTCTATAGAAAACTTTGACAAAATTTTATTTCTATAGAAAATTTTGTCAAAATGTTATTTCTATAGAAAATTTTGTCAAAATTTTATTCCTATAGAAAATTTTGTCAAAATTTTATTTCTATAGAAAATTTTGTCAAAATTTTATTTCTATAGAAAATTTTGTCAAAATTTTATTTCTATAGCAAATTTTATCAACATTTTATTTCTATAAAAAATTTTGACAAAATTTTATTTCTATGGAACATTTTGTCAAAATTTTATTTCTCTAGAAAATTTTGTCAAATTTTATTTGTATAGAAAATTTTGTCAAAATTTTATTTGTATAGAAAATTTTGTCAAAATTGTATTTTTATAGAAAATTTTGTCAAATTTTATTTCTATAGAAAGTTTTGTCAAAATTTTATTTCTCTAAAAAATTTTGTCAAAATTTTATTTCTCTAGAAAAATTTGTCAAAATTTTATTTCTAAAGAAAATTTTGTCCACATCTTACTTCTATAGAATATTTTGTCAAAATTTTATTTCTAAAGAAAATTTTGTCAAAACTTTATTTCTCTAGAAAAATTTCGTTAAATTTTATTTCTATAGAAAATTTTGTCCACATTTTATTTCTATAGAAAAGTTTGTCAAAATTTTATTTCTAAAGAAAATTTTTTCAAAATTTTATTTCTCTAGAAAAATTTCTTTAAATTTTCTTTCTATAGAAAATTTTGTCCACATTTTATTTCTATAGAAAAGTTTGTCAAAATTTCATTTCTAAAGAAAATTTTGTCAAAATTTTATTCCTATAGAAAATTTGGTCCACATTTTATTTCTATAGAACATTTTGTCAAAATTTTATTTCTAAAGAAAATTTTGTCTTATGTTTGTTTCGAATTTATTTCGGCATAAGCCGGCTATCAATGTAAAACCTTTTTTCGGAGGGTTCAAGTGTGGTTTTTGTTGGGTTTAATAAACTGCCTGAATTTATTCTGATAATTGGTTGATAGTTTTGCTGGAAGTAGAGGATGCTGATGAGGAATGTGGTAATTCCGAAACGTGCGTCCATCCAACCATCTTGCAGTCTATAGGGCTTTGCCCAAATAAATTTGACAAACATTCTTTTCCTCTGTTGGTTAAGCTACATTTGTAGCTTATTTCTCTAGAAAATTTTGTCAAAATTTTATTTCTATAGAAAATTTTGTCAAAATTTTGTGTCTATAGAAAATGTTATTTCTTACTGATACTCACTTCTAACATGAAAACTCGGGAGCCACCGTGGTGCAATGGTTAGCATGCCCGCCTTGCATACACAAGGTCGCGGGTTCGATTCCTGCTTCGACCGAACACCATAAAAGTTTTTCAGCGGTGGATTATCCCACCTCAGTAATGCTGGTGACATTTTAGGGTTTCAAAGCTTCTCTAAGTGGTTTCACTGCAATGTGGAATGCCGTTCGGACTCGGCTATAAAAAGGAGGTCCCTTGTCATTGAGCTTAACATGGAATCGTGCAGCACCACATTGGTGAACTTCTCACCAATGTGGTATCGCAATGGACTGAATAATTTAAGTGAGCCTGATACATCGGGCTGCCACCTAACCTAACCTAACATGAAAACTCTCTCGAATAAATATCTATCGACTGATAAATCATGAATGCATTTTTGCGAAATTGCCTAAAAATTTATAACATAAACATTTCCCATATGTATACCCTGCGACACACAGTGCTCCGCCCCAAGTCGTAAGCCGATTTAAATTTTAAGTCTGACAAAATTTTGTCCAAATCGAGTCAGTTTTAAATATTGGTGAATGGGAACATAAACTTTTACATAAAACACTCAACAACTTTGAATGATTTGATATGGTATTGAAATGTAGATCTAAAGGGTGGTTAAATTGTAAGGGCCGATGTTGAATGTGAACCACACCTAACGCCAAGTTTTTTTCCGAATTTTATTTGACATTTCTCTATTTCAGACTTATTAAATTTGAACCATGGAGAGATACACAATCCAACAACGTGTTAAATGGTTTCAAGAAATGGCAAAATTGGATGATCAATTTTCGAAGAAAATCATCTTCAGTGATAAGGCACATTTTCACCTCAGTGGATTCGTCAATAAACAGAATGGCCGCATTTGGGCGAATAAGAATCCAAGAGTGATTGTCGAAAAACCAATGCACCCACAAAGAGTGACTGTTTGGTGCGGTTTATGGGCTGGCGGCATCATCGGGCCGTATTTTTCCAAAATGAGGCCGGTCAGGCAGTTACTGTGAATGGTGTTCGCTATCGTGAGATGATAACGAACTTTTTATGGCCCGAATTGGAAGATATGGATGTGGACGATATGTGGTTTCAGCAGGACGGTGCCACTTGCCACACAGCTAACGAAACAATGGCTCTTTTGCGCAACAAATTCAATGGCCGTGTTATCTCACGTAAGTGTGTAAATATAACCATAGCGATAGGCGGTAGGCGAAACATTTTTGCCGCAACGGCAAATACAATAAGCTTGACGGCGAATAATTCCCTTTTTCACGTTTCCTAGCGTTTTTTGTTGTCAATACAGCATGCTTTGACAATATTAAACAATGAAGTTGAATAAAAACATACAATGGCTTGTTATTTGTTGAGTTATTTCAAGAAAAAAATAATCTACACGTGTCCAGGCAACAGCAATTCCTAGTGGTGAGTTAAAACAAGTATATACGGCCGTAAGTTCGGCCAGGCCGAATCTTATGTACCCTCCACCATGGATTGCGTAGGAACTTCTACTAAAGGCTGTCATCCACAATCGAATTACTTGGGTTGCGATAACACTTGCCGATGGCAAGGTATCGTAAAACTTTTTAACACTGTCTTCTAAATTGTAAGTTAGCCCATACGGGGTATATATTAAACAAAAAAAGGCCGATTAAATACGTATATAATATAGATTGACAAAATTTTCTATAAAAATGAAAACTTTACAAAATTTTCTATAGAAATAAAATTTTGACAAAATTTTCTATAGAAATAAAAACTTGACAAAATATAGAAATAAAATGTTGACAAAATTTTCTATGGAAGTAAAATGTTGACAAAATTTTGTATAGAAATAAAATGTTGACAAAATTTTCTACAGAAATAAATTTTTTACAAAATTTTCTATAAAAATAAAATTTTGACAAACATTTCTATAGAAATAAACGTTTGACAAAACTTTCTATAGAAATGAAATTTTGAAACAAATTTCTATAGTAATAAAATTTGACAAAATTTTCTATGGAAATAAAGTTTTGGTAGATTATTTTTGGCGATATGGACCAATTTTTGTGTAATAAGTCATCGGCTATATATAACTAAAGACCGATATTGACCAATTTTTACATGGCTGTTAGAGGCCATATATTGACAAAATGTACCAAATTTCAACCGCATCGGATGATTTTTGCTATATATAATTATGAACCGATATGGACCAATTTTTGCATGGTTGTTAGAGACTATATACTAACACCACGTACTAAATTTCAATTGGATCGGATGAATTTTGCTCCTCCAAGAGGCTCCGGAGTTCAAATCTGGGGATCGGTTTATATGGGAGCTATATATAATTATGAACCGATATGGACCAATTTTTGCATGGTTGTTAGAGGCCGTATACTAACATCAGGTACCAAATTTCAACAGGATCGGATGAATTTTGCCCCTCAAAGAGGCTCCGGAGGTCAAATCTGGGGATCGGTTTATATGGGGGCTATATATAATTATGGACCGATATGGACCAATTTTTGCATGGTTGTTAGAGACCGTATACTAACATCAGGTACCACATTTCAACCGGATCGGATGAATTTTTCCCCTCCAAGAGGCTCCGGAGGTCAAATCTGGGGATCGGTTTATATGGGGGCTATATATAATTATGGACCGACATGGACCAATTTTTGCATGGGTATTAGAGACCGTATACTAAGACCACGTACTAAATTTCAACCGGATCGGATGAATTTTGCTCCTCCAAGAGGCTCCGGAGATCAAATCTGGGGATCGGTTTATATGGGAGCTATATATAATTATGGACCGATATGGACCAATTTTTGCATGGTTGTTAGAGGCCGTATACTAACATCAGGTACCAAATTTCAACCGGATCGGATGAATTTTGCTGCTCCGGGAGGCTCCCCAAGCCAAATTTGGGGATCGGTTTATATGGGGGCTATACGTAAACGTGGTCCGATATGGCCGATTTTCAATACCATCCGACCTACATCAATAACAACTACTTGTGCCAAGTTTCAAGTCGATAGCTTATTTCGTTCGGAAGTTAGCGTGATTTCCACAGACGGACGGACAGCCGGACAGACGGACGGACGGACGGACATGCTTAGATCGACTCAGAATTTCACCACGACCCAGAATATATATACTTTATGGGGTCTTAGAGCAATATTTCGATGTGTTACAAACGGAATGACAAAGTTAATATACCCCCATCCTATGGTGGAGGGTATAAAAATTGATAAGCGATGGCAACACCAGTTTTCGCCAAGGAGTTAGAATAAGTTTTAATTTAGCGACACGCCGCTAGCCGTCACGGTATTCCGTCGCGGATTTTGGGCTTCCCATAAGAAATACACGTAAATAAGTGTTCGCCTACCGCCTATCGCTATGGTTATATTTACACACTAATGGCGATGTCAATTGGCCGCCAAGATCATGTGATTTGACACGGTTGGACTTCTTTCTTTGGGGTTATTTGAAAGAAAAGGTGTACGTCGATAAGCCAGCAACAATTCAAGAGCTAAAGGATGAGATAATTCGGCACATTAACGGCATAGAACCTCCATTATGCCTCAGCGTCATCGAATATTTGGACCATCGGATGAAGGTGTGCCACCGAGGTCGCGGCGCCCATTTGGCCGATATTTTGTTCCATACATAATTGAGTAATACCAATATATCATAATAAAAAAAAAAATACAATAATTTCCTTAATAGTTTGTGTTTTATTCAAAATCAACATCGGCCCTTGAAATTTTAACCACCCTTTAAATACAATGTGTTGCGTACATGGTATATTATAAAATGTTCAAAACCGCAAAAATGTCGAAAAAATTACCACTTTTATCACCGATTTTTTTTTCGTTTTTCGACTACAACCAACCTGGTGCTTTCTGACATTTTCATTTAGTGCTTTTGGTGCTTTTTTCCAATTTGAACAGTATTAAGTTTAATTGACGATATTGATATTTAGAGTATTCTTTTGAAAAGTCTAGCGACGAGTGCAGAATTTATAAACTTGACAAAGATGTCATTAAAAACATTTATATTAAATTCACAAAGCACTTATAATTGAAATAGACTCCCTCCAAACATTAATATTTCCAAATTTAATAAGATTGTTTTTCTTTTTAGAAAAAAAGTTGAAATTTGAAAGACATTACAGAACAAAATGAATTGCATGAAAACTTTCAAACTGAGCAAGGTGTACACTTTAATAGAGATTCATGACTTAATAAAAAATATTCAAGCGGTCTAAAATCTTTGGAATTTTTTTCTTTCTTTTTTTTTTTTTGAGTAGAGCATTGAATTTTAGCTGGATTTAGTAGTTTTTGTGGTGAGAGGCGGTATGTTGGAATTTATTATATATTTTTTGAGCTTTTTGACTTTACGGAGTTGACATCACTGGATTTTGCCATACAAATGTGATTAATTTTAATTTTTTAATTGGCTCAGATCCACAGCCCTGGTATTAAGTTCCAGTTTAGCCGTTAAAATCAAAACTAAATCTGTGAAAGGCAGCATACAATTATACCAAATTTTATTAAAATATAATGGGGAATACCCCAAAAGCAACTTTTCACAAATTTTTTATTCTTTCAAATGGATTATTGGAGATAACAAATCGTTATTCTGTTTTTAGAGATTTATTTTTGATTTCAGAGGCCAAACTCGAAGATGAAAACTCCTGGTGCCCCCACCAGCAGATGGAATAGATCACATATATGGCCAGACATTTTTTAAGGATGTGGGACATTGTCGTGTATTTGTTCCATAGAATAATTTCAGGAACTACCCTTAAATCAATTTTAAATAATTACCATCTGTGTAAGTGTGACTGTTGATTAATCCAGGACTGTCTTCGACTTTTGTGTTCTTTTCCGTTACTTCTCCACTCACTGGAGAATAAACTTCACTGGCTGCTTTTACACTTTCCAAGGCACCACATTCATCACCTTGCTTGAAAACTGTGCCGGGATCAGGTAATTGGGCAAAGACAACATCACCCAAGGCCTCTTGGGCATATTTGGAAATACCAACGGATCCGGTATTACCTTCAACGGAAACCCATTCGTGTTTTTCGGTATAACGACGTTCTGTAGAAGGAAAAAAATGTAATATTTAAATATAAGACCCTTGGCAACACTGCTCTTATAGAGAACGCTAAAAACACACACATACAACAACAATCAGCTGTTCGATAAACAGCATGCCTTGTTGTTGCTCCCTTGGCCATAGTTGGTGTTGCATAAAACAACGATGTTATCTGACATTTCTTTTAATTTGCTACTATTGATTCTCACCTGCATTCAATAATGCCGATACACTGAATTGTCTAAAGTTTTGTTGTAGACTTAGCGATGAATGCAAAACCTTTTGTGATTGTTGCAGGACACGGGCAAATTTAGCAATCAAAACCATTTTTGTCGGCTAATTTGGGATTTCTTTACACTCGCAACTATCCGAAATCAACTTCACACCACGAACACCACCACCGAATGTGAAACAATTCTAGTCTGTTGCCGCGAGAAATGACAATAATTTTTGTCATTTGCATTGAACGACCAGAGATTCCAATAGAGGATTTTTGTATTGTTATCAACTATTTGAACTTGTACTCGTCAAAGGTTATCGCAACAATTAAGAAACATGTGGTTAGTCTAATAGAAGATGTGGCGATTTGATTGTTTTAAACAAAATAAAAATAAGTATTTTTATTTCCTTTTGCATACACATAAAATTTGGATAAAACACATGCATTTTCTTTGAAACACCCTGTTGCTATGGACAAAGGCATAACCTATTAGGGTTGTTGGCATTGATAATCAACGTGAAGCTTATTTATGGCAGCCTAGATGGCGCTAACACTATGTGACCTTATTGATTAAATAAACAATTTAATACAGGTAGTGATGAAGTAAAAAAAAACAAACAAACACATAAACATCAATATGGTGAGAAATTTGTATAAAACGAAAAAAGTTTTTATATTATTTCTCTTATAAAGTGTTTAAACCACATAAATACAAATCTTAAGAAAATCGAAATTTCCTATAGAATAAAATTTTGACAAAATTTTTTATAGAAATAAAATTTTGCAAAATTTTCTATAGAAATAAAATTTTGACAAAGGTTTCTTTAAAAAACAAGTTGACAAAATGTTCTATGGAAATAAAATTTTAACAAAATTTTCTATAGAAATAAAATGTCGAGAAAATTTTCTATAGAAATACAATTTTGACATAATATTCTATAGAAATAAAATTTTGACAAAATTTTCCATAAAAATAAAATTTTGATAAAATTTGCCATAGAAATAAAATTTTGACAAAATTTTCTATAGAAATAAAATTTTATTGTTGTTTTTGATCTCAGCTTAAAGCCATGCATTGACTAAACTACAAGTGTAGCTTAACCAACAGAGGAAAAGTATGCTTGTCAAATTTATTTGGGCAAAGCCCTATAGACTGCAAGATGGTTGGATGTACAGCTGTTTCGGAATTACTACATTCCTCATCAGCATCCTCTACTTGCAGCAAAACTATCAACCAATTATCAGAATAAATTCGGGTAATTCACTCAACCCAAAGTGAACTACACTTGAACCTCCCGAAAAAGGGTTTGATAGTCGGCTGAGATCAAAAACAACAATAACGATTGAAGAGAAGCCAACAATAACAAACAAAACGAATGAAGATAGAGGAAGCACGCTCAAAAACAAACCCTGCCAAATACATTCAAATCGATGATTTGAGTTTGGCAAAGGAAAAGAGATATGCTGGCAAATTTGTTTAGGCAGTAGCCGACTATCAAACCCTTTTTCGGGAGGTTCAAGTGTAGTTCACTTTGGGTTGAGTGAATTACCCGAATTTATTCTGATAATTGGTTGATAGTTTTGCTGCAAGTAGAGGATGCTGATGAGGAATGTGGTAATTCCGAAACAGCTGTACATCCAACCATCTTGCAGTCTATAGGGCTTTGCCCAAATAAATTTGACAAGCATACTTTTCCTCTGTTGGTTAAGCTACACTTGTAGTTTAGTCAATGCATGGCTTTAAGCTGAGATCAAAAACAACAATAACGATTGAAGAGAAGCCAACAATAACAAACAAAACGAAATAAAATTTTGACAAAAATTTTCTATAGAAATAAAATTTTGACAAAATTTTCTATAGAAATAAAATTTTGACATAATATTCTATAGAAATAAAATTTTGACATAATATTCTATAGAAATAAAATTTTGACAAAATTTTCCATAAAAATAAAATTTTGATAAAATTTGCCTAGAAATAAAATTTTGACAAAATTTTCTATAGAAATAAAATTTTGACAAAAATTTTCTATAGCAATAAAATTTTGACAAAATTTTCTATAGAAAAAAAATTTTGCAAAATTTCCTATAGAAATAAAATTTTGACAAATTTTTCTAAAGGAAAAACATTTTTTCAAAATTTTCTTTACAACTAAAATTTTTACAAAATTTTCTATAGAAATAAAATCTTGACAACATTTTCCATAGACAAAAAATTTAGCAAAATTTTCTATAAAAATCATATTTTGACAAAATTTTCCATAGAAATAAAATTTTGACAAAATTTTTCTATAGAAATAAAATTTTGACAAAATTTTCTATAGAATAAAAATGTTGACAAAATTTTCTATAGACTAACAATTTTAACAAAATTTTCCATAGAAATAAAATTTTGACATAATATAGAAATAATGTTGACATAATATTATATCGAAATAAAATTTTTTTATAGAAAAACAATTTTGAAAAATTTCCTATAGAAATAACATTTTGACAAAATTTTCTATAGAAATAAAATCTTGACATTTTCCATAGAAAAAAAAAATTAACAAAATTTTCTATAAAAATCATATTTTGACAAAAATTTCCACAGAAATAAAATTTTGACAAAAATTTTCTAAAGAAATAAAATTTTGACAAAATTTTCTATAGAATAAAAATTTTGTCAAAATTTTCTAAAGACTAACAATTTTAACAAAATTTTCCATAGAAATAAAATTTTGACAAAATTTTCCATAGAAATAAATTTTTGACATAATATAGAAATAATGTTGACATAGTATTATATCGAAATAAAATTTTGACATTTTTTTATAGAAAAACAATTTTGAAAAATTTCGTTAGAAATAAAATCTTTAACAAAATTTTCTATAAAAATCATATTTTGACAAAATTTTTCATAGAAATAAAATTTTGACAACATTTTTTATAGAAATAAAATTTTGAAAAATTTCCAATAGAAATAAAATTTTGACAAAATTTTCTAAAGGAATAAAATGTTTGCAAATTTTTCTATAGAAATAAATTTTTTACAAAATTTTCTATAGAAATAAAATCTTGACAGCATTTTCCATAGAAATAAAATTTTAACAAAATTTTCTATAAAAATCATATTTTGACAAAATTTTCCATAGAAATAAAATTTTGACCAAATTTTCTATGGAAATAAAATTTTGCAAAATTTTCTATAGAAATAAAATTTTGAGAAAATTTTCCATAGAAGTAAAATATTGAGAAAATTTACTATAAAAAAAAATTTTGAAAATTTTCTATAAACATAAAATTTTGACAAAATTTTCCATAGAAATAAAATTTTGACAAAATTTTCTATAGAAATAAAATTTTGACATAATATTCTCTAGAAATAAAATTTTGACATAATATTATATCGAAATAAAATTTTTACAAAATTTTCTATAGAAATAAAATCTTGACAAAATTTTCCATAGAAATAAAATTTTAACAAAATTTTCTATAAAAATCATATTTTGACAAAATTTTCAATATAGAAATAAAATCTTGAGAAAATTTTCCATATAGAAATAAAATTTTGACATAATATCATATAGAAATAAAATTTTGACATTTTTTTTTTTAAAGAAATAAAATTTTGACAAAATTTTCTAAAGGAATAAAATTTTTGCAAATTTTTCTATAGAAATAAAATTTTTACAAAATTTTCTATAGAAATAAAATCTTGACAACATTTTCCATAGAAATAAAATTTTGACCAAATTTTCTATAGAAATAAAATTTTGACAAAATTTTCTATAGAAATAAAATTTTGCAAAATTTTCTATAGAAATAAAATTTTGACAACATTTTCTAAAGGAAAAATTTTTTTGCAAATTTTTCTATAGAAATAAAATTTTTACAAAATTTTCTATAGAAATAAAATCTTGACAACATTTTCCATAGAAATAAAATTTTAACAAAATTTTCTATAAAAATCATATTTTGACAAAATTTTCCATAGAGAAATAAAATTTTGAGAAAATTTTCCATATAGAAATAAAATTTTGACATAATATCATATAGAAATAAAATTTTGACATTTTTTTAAAGAAATAAAATTTTGACAAAATTTTCTATAGAAATAAAATTTTGACAAAAATTTTCTATAGAAATAAAATTTTTGCAAATTTTTCTATAGAAATAAATTTTTTACAAAATTTTCTATAGAAATAAAATCTTGACAAGATTTTCCATAGAAATAAAATTTTAACAAAATTTTCTATAAAAATCATATTTTGACAAAATTTTCCATAGAAATAAAATTTTGACCAAATTTTCTATAGAAATAAAATTTTGCAAAATTTTCTATAGAAATAAAATTTTGACAAAATTTTCCATAAAAATAAAATTTTGACATAATATTCTCTAGAAATAAAATTTTGACATAATATTATATCGAAATAAAATTTTTTTAGAGAAATAAAATTTTGAAAAATTTCGTATAGAAATAAAATTTTGACAGAATTTTCTAAAGGAAACAAATTTTTGCAAATTTTTCTATAGAGTTAAAGTTTTTACAAAATTTTCTATAGAAATAAAATCTTGACAAAATTTTCCATAGAAATAAAATTTTAACAAAATTTTCTATAAAAATCATATTTTGACAAAATTTTCCATGGAAATAAAATTTTGACAAAAATTTTCTATTGAAATAAAATTTTGACAAAAATTTTCTATAGAAATAAAATTTTGACAAAATTTTCTATAGAAATTAAAATTTCAAAGTAAATTTATATAAATTATATAAAATTTAAATTATATAAAATTAAATTTCCTATCGAAATAAAATTTTGACAAAGTTTTCAATAGAAATAAAGTTTTGACAAAAAATTGTTGTTTGTTTGTAATTTTGGTAGATTTTTGTTAAATTTTTCTTCACTTTTTGGTAGATTATTTTTGGCACGAGTGACGACAATCCCTTTTTAAGTGTAAACAAATATCGCAATATTTTCTCGTTATTGTTATTTAAACAATAATCGAAAAGGGAATAATATTTTTTAATTAAAATCCACTCTGCAATATTTATTCAAAAAAAATATTTGTATTGAAAAAATGTTATCAGTAATCGTGTTACGCCATTAGAATCTCTGCTGGGGATCGTCAATCGTATGACATAGACATCGCAAAAGGGAACCTTATCACCATCAGCAGCTCAGAGGCAAGAGGCATAAAAAAGCTATCAAATAGAATGAACTGCATGTTTAAAATTAAAAAAAAAAAATAAAATACAAATAATAATAATAATAAAACAATAGTTTTAAGGAATATTCAAATGGAATATGGCAACTTGGATTTCATTTGTAATTTGCCCTTTGCACACACCTATGCAAGTACAAACAGAAGAAACCACAGGCAATTAAAGAATACCAGAAAAGATAAAAACAAACAAAACAAAAAACATAACTAAAAGTAACAATATTTGCACTTCACACAATTAATTATCACTGATATAAATTATTGCGATTTTGGGCAGCCCTTTGCATCGGTGGTGTATAATCTGGAGCCGGGAAACCATTTCGGAAATTTGTAGCCGGTTCTTGTTGCTCTGGAATCGTGGATTCGGGCCTCGAACGAGGAGGATATTGTTGGAAATTATCTAAATTTCGGAAACGTCTCTCTTGGAATGAGGCATCCTTAGACATACGTGCTGCACGGGTAATAACTTCTTGATTGATTTCAATTGTATCCTCTGAAGTTGTATTATCGGGTATGAAAGCTTCATTGGCAAAGACGGTTGCCATTATTTCGGGTCTGCAAGTCCGACAATTTAATTAATTGCATTAAAATTTTAGTTATATATATAAGCGACTTACTTTCGTTCTTCTTGATAGGCATTAATTGGTGGTCGAGTGGCTAAAATGTCATCCGATGAATCTTTGTGTGGCATAAATAGATTGTCCTGCCAATAAGAAAGATTTGAGATTTTAAAAAAGGATTTAAAAAAAAAAGGATTTTAAAAAAGAAAACAAATATGTATTCAAGAATACATTATAGAAATAAAATTTTAACAAAATTTTCTATAGAAATAAAATTTTGACAAAATTATATATAAAAATAAAATTTATATAGAAATAGAAAAAAATGTCTATAGAAATAAAATAAATTCATTGCAAAATATAGAAAAAGAAATATAGAAATTTTGACAAAATTTGCTACAGGGATAAAATTTTGACAAAATCTTCTACAGAAATAAAATGTTGACAACATTTTCTACAGAAATAAAATTTTTTTATTTTGTTATTGTTGTTTTTTTTTCTTTAATCATTATTGTTGTTGTTTTTGATTTCAGCTTAAAGAAAAAAACCAACAATAACAAAACAAAACGAATTGAAAAAGAAGAGGAAGCACGCTCAAAATAAACCCAGCCAACTGCACTCAAATCGATGATTTGACAGTGGCATAGGAAAAGAGATATGTTTGTTTCGAATTTATTTCGGCATAAGCCGGCTATCATACAAAACCTTTTTTCGGAAGGTTCAAGTGTGGTTCACTTTTGGGTTTAGTGAACTGCCTGAATTTATTCTGATAATTGGTTGATAGTTTTGCTGCAAGTAGAGGATGCTGATGAGGAATGTGGTAAATCCGAAACGTGCGTCCATCCAACCATCTTGCAGTCTATAGGGCTTTGCCCAAATAAATTTGACAAACATTCTTTTCCTCTGTTGTTTAAGCTACACTTGTAGTTTAGTCAATGCATGGTTTTAAGCTGAAATCAAAAACAACATCAATAAATAAAATTCTCACAAAATTATCTACAGAAATAAAAGTTTGACAAAATTTTCTACAGAACAAAAATTTTGACAAAATTTTCTACAAAAATAAAATTTTGACAACATTTTCTATAGAAATAAAATTTTCACAAAATTTTCTATAGAAATTAAATTTTCACAAAACTTTCTAAAGAAATAACATTTTGACAAATTTGGAGAAAATTTTCTGTAGAAATAGAGTTTTAACAAAATTTCTCATAGAAATAAAATTTTGAAAAAAATTTCTGTACAACATAAACTTTTGACAAGATTTTATATGGAACTAAATTTTTGACAAAATGTTTCAATGGAAATAAAATTTTGACAATATTTTCTATAGAAATAAAATTTTTACAAAATTTTCTATAGAAATGAAATTTTGAAAATATTTTCTACACAAATAAAATTTTGACAAATTTTTTTATAGAAATAATGTAGAAATAAACTTTTGGCAATTTTCTTAAGAAATAAAATTTTGACAAAATTTTCTATAGAAATAAAATTTTGACAAAATTTTCTATAGAAATAAAATGCTGACAAACTTTCTGTGTAGAAGAAAAATGGCCAAATTTTCTAAGGAAATAAAATTTTAACAAAATTTTTTATAAAAATAAAATTTTGAGAAAAATATAGAAATAAAATTTTGCCAAAATTTTCTATAGAAATACAATTTTGACAACATTTTCTATAGAAAAAAAAATTGACAAAATTTTCTATGGAAATAAAATTTTGACAAACCTTTTAGCAACATTTTCGATAGAAATAAAATTTTGACAAAATTTCCTATAAAAATAAAATTTTGAACCAATTTTCTATAGAAATAAAATTTTGACAAAATTTCCTATAAAAATAAAATTTTGAAACAATTTTCTATAGAAATACAATTTTGACAAAATTTTCTATAGAAAAAAAGTTGACAAAATGTTCTATGGAAATAAAATTTAAAAAAAAAATCTATAGAAATAAAATGTCTCGAAAATTTTCTATAGAAATAAAATTTTGGCAAGATTTTCTATAGTAAAAAAGTTGACAAAATGTTCTATGGAAATAAAATTTTAACAAAATTTTCTATAGAAATAAAATGCCTCGAAAATTTTCTATAGAAATAAAATTTTGACAAGATTTGCTGTAGAAATAAAATTTTGACAATATTTTCTATAGAAGTAAAATTTTGATAAAATTTTCTATAAAAATAAAATTTGCTTTACATTTTTTTCTTTAAATTTACAACATTTTCCATGGAAATAAAATTTTAACAAAATTTTTTATAAAAATAAAATGTTGACAAAATTTTCTATAGAAATAAAATTTTGACATAATATTCTATAGAAATCAAATTTTGACACAATATTCTATAGAAATAAAATTTTGACAAAATTTTCTATAGAAATAAAATTTTGCAAAATTTTTTATAGAAATAAAATTTTGACAAAATTTTCTAAAGGAAAAAAATTTGCAAAATTTTTTATAGAAATAAAATTTTGACAAAATTTTCTAAAGGAAAAAAATTTTTGCAAATTTCTATACAAATAAAATTTTTACAAAATTTTTTATAGAAATAAAATCTTGACAACATTTTCCATAGAAAAAAATTTAACAAAATTTTCTATAAAAATCATATTTTGACAAAATTTTCCATAGAAATAAAATTTTGACAAAATTTTCCATAGAAATAAAATTTTGACAAAAATTTTCTAAGAAATAAAATTTTGACACAATTTTCCATAAAAATAAAATATTGACAAAATTTTCCATAAAAATAAAATTTTGTCATAATATTCTATAGAAATAAAATTTTGACATAATATTATATCGAAATAAAATTTTGACATTTTTTTGATAGAAATAAAATTTTGAAAAATTTCGTATAGAAATAAAATTTTGACAAAATTTCGTATAGAAATAAAATGTTGACAAAATTTTTTAAAGGAAACAAATTTTTGCAAATTGTTCTATAGAAATAAAATTTTTACAAAATTTTCTATAGAAATAAAACCTTGACAACATTTTCCATAGAAATAAAATTTTAACAAAATTATCCACAAAAATCATATTTTGACAATATTTTCTATAGAAGTAAAATTTTACAAAATTTTCTATAAAAATAAAATGTTGAAAAAATTTTCTATAGAAATAAAATTTTGACAAAATTTTCTATAGAAAAAAAATTGACAAAATTTTCTATGGAAATAAAATTTTAACAAAATTTTCTATAAAAATAAAATGTTGAGAAAATTTTCTATAGAAATAAAATTTTGAAAAGATTTCCTATAGAAAAAAAATTTAACAAAATTTTCTATAAAAATCATATTTTGACAAAATTTTCCATAGAAATAAAATTTTGACAAAATTTTCCATAGAAATAAAATTTTGACAAAAATTTTCTAAGAAATAAAATTTTGACACAATTTTCCATAAAAATAAAATTTTGACATAATTTTCCATAAAAATAAAATTTTGTCATAATATTCTATAGAAATAAAATTTTGACATAATATTATATCGAAATAAAATTTTGACATTTTTTTGATAGAAATAAAATTTTGAAAAATTTCGTATAGAAATAAAATTTTGACAAAATTTCGTATAGAAATAAAATTTTGACAAAATTTTTTAAAGGAAACAACTTTTTGCAAATTGTTCTATAGAAATAAAATTTTAACAAAATTATCTAAAAAATCATATTTTGACAATATTTTCTATAGAAATAAAATATTAACAAAATTTTTTATAAAAATAAAATTTTGAGAAAATTTTCTATAGAAATAAAATTTTGTTAAAATTTTCTATAGAAAAAAATTGACAACATTTTCCATGGAAATAAAATTTTAACAAAATTTTTTATAAAAATAAAATGTTGAGAACATTTTCTATAGAAAGAAAATTTTGACAACATTTCCTATAGAAATAATATGTTGACACAATTTTTACCAACATTTGCTATAGAAATAAAATTTTGCCAAATTTTCCTATAAAAATAAAATTTAAAAAAAATTTTCTATAGAAATACAATTTTTGCAATATTTTCTATAAAAATAAAAGATTGACATTGTTTTCTATAGAAATAAAATTTTGACAAAATTTTTATAGAAATAAAATTAAAAAAAAAAATCTTAAGAAATGACATTTTTAGAAATTTTTCTATAAATGCAATACTGTTGTTTTTAGACTTCCTGGCCTAACTCTTACTCTCGGTGCCGATATTGCTTAATATTAGTTTGTTTGCCAATATTAAGTAAAAGTTTTGTTCATAAAACCTTTTGTGTTAAATTTAATTTCTTTTGTGAATTTAATTGAAATGTTTATCAATAAGGGAAAAAGCGAAAAGCCTGCCCAAAAGCATTAAAATAAATATTTATCACATTTTTTCAAATTAATTCGGGTACATTTTTGTCTGTCTCTCTGTCGATCAAACAAAACATATTAATACAAAGAATATTAGAAAAAAAGTGTATTTCATACATACACGCCATTAGCAAGTACTACTTATCTTCGACGAAATAGTAGGTGTGATTAATGCAAACGAAATCTTATCATTGGCCTGTGTTTAACCATAAATGCGGCATACCACCAAAAAAAAAAACACAAAGTTTTAATGGCAAAGGAAACTAATCAATTCTAGTTGAATTCCAAAGAAAACCCCAAAATTAATCATCCATTTCAGGAGTTGTCTGTGAAGCAAACACCTCGTATGTGTGTGTGTTTTATCATTGTTGGCGAATAAGTTTGCTAGTATTTTGCAGATGTTCTCATTATTTTCAATTATCTTTGGACTAAGTTCAAATTATTTAGTGCTAACATACACTCTTGTATTCTGCCTTGCGAATGAATACTATTCTCTCTCGCTCTCTATCAGATTTTATTATTGGCCATGATATCACCACCAACTAAATACGATTTCACACTTGTTCATATGGTAGTTTTTTTTGTTTTTAACTTACCGTTCCATCGTTATCGTTTATTATGAATACGGCCTTTACTAGAAGGTATATGGCTAAAACAATATTTATGAGCCACAAAACGAAGCCTTTGAAGGATATTATCATCATGGAAATGGATACAACCATGGCTGCCAATATTTGAGCGGCTTGTGGCTCAATATCACCACTATAAACTGTACTCAAATTGAAATCGGCTGCTTCCGATTTGAATCGTCCATAATCTATGCCAAAAATGACACCCAAACTCAAATCCATTGCACATATACAGAAGGTTAGTATTACCCATGTTATGGAAACGCCAATGGTACTTTTTCGGTTATCCTTTTTTACATCTGTAACGATAGAAAAACATATGAGAAAACAAGCGATGTAAAGAAGAAATTACTACTATGCATTGGCTAAAGAGAAAAGAGTAAAAAATTCTCATCTTCTTCACTATTTTCTCTTTGAGAGTGAAATTGTTGCGCGAGTCGATAATAGTGCATCATAGAATGTTCTTCGGCAAAAGTGGTGGATTTCTTGGGAGGCACCCGGTTAGAGTAGCATATATTTTTCCCGCATAAGAAAGTTTGAACTTTAAAGTCCAGTATGTTACTAAAGGGTGGCTGATATGCAATACAACAAAGTAAAGCGCTATATTTTTTAACTTGCTTGTCCAACAGCAAAACTGAAAGGAATGAAGAAGATGAGAAATTGAGAGAGAAATTATTTCATGAGTCGATAAGAGCGTAACACATAACTTTCTTCGGCAAATGTAGTCATGTATTTCTTGGCAGGCACCTCGTTAGAGGTACATATATTTTTCCCGCATAAGAAAGTTTAAACTTTAAAGCCCATTATATAACTACAGGGTGGTTGAAATGTAATACAACAAAGTAAAGGGCTATATTTTTAAATTTTCTTGTTTAAAAGCAAAAAATGAAGAAGATGAGAAATTGTTTCAAAGGTCGATAATAGCGTACCACATAATTTTCTTCGGTAAATGTGGCCATGTATTTCTTGGAAGGCGGCACCTGATTAGAGGTGCATATATAGTTTTCCCGCATATGAAAGATTACTTTAAAGTCCATATGTATGGAATGCGCTTGGTTAGAGGTGCATATATATTTTCCCGCATAAGAAAGTTTAATTATGTAACTACAGGGTTGCTGAAATGTAATGCAACAAAGTAAAGCGCTATATTTTCTTTAATTCTCTTCTCCAAAAGCAAAAATGAAAAGAATGAAGAAGATGAAAAATTCCGAGAGAAATTGTTTTATGAGTCGATAATAGCGTATCACCGAATTTTCTTCGACAAAAATGACTATGTATTTCTTGGGAGGCGGCACCTGGTTAGAGGTGCATATATTTTTCCCGCATAAGAAAGTTTAAACTTTAAAGCCTTCTTTGTAACTAAAGGGTGGCTGATATGTAATACAACAAAGTAAAGCGCTATATTTTTTAACTTGCTTGTCCAACAGCAAAAATGAAAAGAATGAAGAAGATGAGAAATTGAGAGGGAAATTGTTCCACGAGTCGATAGTAGCGTATCGTAGAGTTTTCTTTGGCAAAAGTGGCTAGGTATATCTTAGGAGATACATATATTTTTCCCGCATAAGTAGGTTTAAACTTTAAAGCCCATTATATAATTACAGGGTGGTTGAAATGTAATAAAATAAAATAAATCGCTATATTTTAACATTTTCTTGTTTAAAAGCACAAATGAAGAAGATGATAAATTGTTTCACAAGTCGATAATATCGTACCACATAATTTTCTTCAGTAAATGTGGCCATGTATTTCTTGGGAGGCAGCACCTGATTAGAGGTGCATATATAGTTTTCCCGCATATGAAAGATTACTTTAAAGTCCATTATAATACTATAGGGTGAATGAAATATAATGTAACAAAGTAAAGCGCTATATATTTGTTAGTTTTCTTGTTCAAAAGCAAAAATGAAAATGATAAATTGAGAGAGAGAGAGAAATTGTTTCACGAATCGATAATGGCGTATCGCGAAATTTTCTTCGGCAAAAGTGGCCATGTATTTCTTGGAATGCACTTGGTTAGAGGTGCATATATTTTTTCCCGCATAAGAAAGTTTAATTATGTAACTACAGGGTTGCTGAAATGTAATGCAACAAAGTAAAGCGCTATATTTTTTAATTTTCTTCTTCAAAAGCAAAAATGAAAAGAATGAAGAAGATGAAAAATTCAGAGCGAAATTGTTTTATGAGTTGATAATAGCGTATCAACGAAGTTTCTTCGACAAAAATGGCCATGTATTTCTTGGAAAGCGGCATCTGGTTAGAGGTGCATATATTTTTCTTGCATAAGAAAGTTTAACTTTAAAGACTTTTTTGTAACTACAGGGTAGTTGAAATGTAATGCAACAAAGTACAGTGCTATATTTTTTTAATTTGCTTGTCCAACAGCAAAAGTAAAAAAAATGAAGAAGATAAGAAATTGCGAGATAAACTGTTTCACTAGTCGATAATAGCGTATCACATAATTTTCTTCGGCAAAGTTGGTCATGTATTTCCTGGGTGGCGGCACTTGGTTAGAGGTGCATATATTTTTCCCCCATAAGAAAGTTTAATCTTTAAAGCCTAGTATGTAAGTACAGGGTGGCTGAAATGTAATGCGACAAAGTACAGCGCTATATTTTTTTTTAATTTGCTTGCCCAGCTGCAAAAATGAAAAGAATGAAGAAAATGAGAAATTGAAAGGGAATTTGTTCCACGAGTCGATAGTAGCGTATCGTAGAATTTTCTTTGGCAAAAGTGGCTAGGTATTTCTCAGGAGATACATCATTAGAGGTACATATATTTTTCCCGCATAAGAAAGTTTAAACTTTAAAGCCCATTATATAACTACAGGGTGGCTAAAATATAATACAAAAAGTAAAACGCTATATTTTTTTAATTTTATTGTTGAAAAGCAAAAAATGAAAATGAAAGAAAAAAAAGATGGGCAATAAAGAGAGAAATTGTTTCACGAGTCGATAACGGCGTATCACATAATTTTCTTCAGCAAATGGCTGACATATAATGTAAGAAAGTAAAGCGTTATATTTTTAAATTTTCTTGTTCAAAAGAAAATCTCCAACATAACATGACATTTTAGAATCAGTTTAGTTTTGTTCGAATTCGCAACCTTTGACACGAATTATGGCCAACAGATCGAACCGAGTTTTCTGAGCAAGATGATGATAAATAAAACACTTAGGAGTAACCTTAGTCAAGAAACTGGATTGGAAGAGCCACGCAAAGAGAGAACTGAGAAAGACAACAGATTTTGGACACTGTAAATTGGAGCAATGAACTCTAATGGCATATGAATCCAAAGGTGATGTACTGGATATATGAGAACGTAACAAGGTCAATTCTGACATATCCGTCGGTAATCTAGTGGACAAAGTTTACAAATATGTTGAAAGCTAAATGCAAACCGACTGGCGATAAGAGCTAGGACGTATGGGGAAGCCCTTAAAGGCTACGCGGACCGAGTTGAATGAATGGGCACTGGCGACAAAAATACTATAAACTGCCAAATAAGAGCACCAGGGGAATGCATCATCCTGGGCAAGTTTTGAGGAAGTTGAGATTTTGGAACACTATCTTTGTCCATGCTCTGCCTTTTTCTAGGCAAACCATATGTGTGAACAGGAAATCAGGTGAAGCAACTTTTGTTATTAAGAGAGAAGTTCACCAATGTGGTATCACAATGGACTGAATAGTCTAAGTGAGCTTGATACATCGGGCTGCCGCCTAACCTAACCTAACTTTTGTTATTGTGAAAAAAATGGAAAAAAGGAATTTCGTGTTTTGATAAAATACTGTTTTCTGAAGGGAAAAAATACGGTGGAAGCAAAAGCTTGGCTTGATAATGAGTTTCCGGACTCTGCCCCAGGGACACAACAATAATTGATTGGTATGCAAAATTCAAGCGTGGTGAAATGAGCACGGAGGACGTTGAACGCAGTGGACGCCCGAAAGAGGTGGTTACCGACGAAAACATCAAAAAAATCCACAAAATGATTTTGAATGACCGTAAAATTAAGTTGATCGAGATAGCAGAGGCCTTAAAGATATCAAAAGAACGTGTTGGTCATATCATTCATCATTATTTGTATATGCGGAAGCTCTATGCAAAATGGGTGCCGTGCGAGCTCACATTTGCACACATTCTGAGCTGTTTTTGCAGCTGTTAACTCGTAATACCCCCGAGTTTTTCCGTCGATATGGAACAATGGATGAAACATGGCTCCATCACTACACTCCTGAGTCCAATCGACAGTAGGCTGAGTGGACAGCGACCGGTGAACCGTCTCCGAAGCGTGGAAAGACTCAAAAGTCCGGTGGCAAAGTAATGGCCTCTGTTTTTTGGGATGCGCATGGAATAATTTTTATCGATTATCTTGAGAAGGGAAAAACCATCAACAGTGACTATTATATGGCGTTATTGGAGCGTTTGAAGGTCGAAGTCGCGGCAAAACGGCCCCATATGAAGAAGAAACAAGTGTTGTTCCACAAGTCATTGAGAACGATGGCAAACAATTCATGAATTGAGCTTCGAATTGCTTCCCCACCCACCGTATTCTCCAGATCTGGCCCCCAGCGACTTGGTCTTGTTCTCAGACCTCAAAAGGATGCTCGCAGGGAAAAAAATTGGCTGCAATTAAGAGGTGATCGCCGAAACTGAGGCCTATTTTGAGGCAAAACCGAAGGAGTACTACCAAAATGGTATCAAAAAATTGGTAGGTCGTTATAATCGTTGTATCGCTCTTGAAGGGAACTATGTTGAATAATAAAAACGAATTTTGACAAAAAAATAGGTTTTTCTTTGTTAGACCGGGGACTTATTAGCCAACCTGTTATTGAAAGAAAAGTTAGAGCGAACAACAAGCCGAATACTGGTTTAGGAGTATATCAGTCAACTTGAGATAGGGTAACCTGAATCCTCTTTTCAACTTAACCCATAATCCCATATTTCAATATGTATTGCATCCTGAGCTAGTTGTTTTTTTAACACTGCAATAAATTTCGATCAAATCTGGTCTTCACTTTTCGGATCATTTCTGGTGTTGGTCTGACACTTTTTGGGCACGAAGCAACACTGGCAGTATTACTGTAATGAGCAATGGTACAATAAACCCAGTTTTCCCACGTATTTTTATGAGAGTACAAATAATCGATAACAACGCCTTACGGAATTTTCGTTAGCAAATGTAGGGGTCGCGGAAATTTCGTTAGAGGTGTATACCGGTAGTGTATACTGGCAGTATGCACCGATAACACAGTTTTGCAATGGATTTTTATGGGAGAAAAATGTGAACAATCGATAATAGCGCCTCACATAATTTTTGTTAGCAAATATATAGCAATGCATTCCTTATGGGTAGCGCTATAGGTGCATACTGGCCTTTAGAGTTAAATAAGGTTTACCCCCATTTACATGCAGTTCCGTTAACACACGAAATTTATGCTAATCAGTAATATACATATAGTATTGCCCTTTTCTCATTTCTCATACTTACATATCAAAATCAAGGCGGATGCAATTAACCAACACACAGACACACCCAAATACACGCAATCCCATATCAATATATCTTCCGGATCCAAAATTGTTTTGGTTTTTATAAATTCATTCTCATAGGCTGGGAAAGAATCAGGCGTACATGTTGACTTAAAATATAATGCCATAAATACTGTTGGTATAACCGAGGAATAGTTGAACGTTTCATAGATGCTAATCACGCAGTTATATGACAGGATACCCGTTATTGTAAGTCCAATGAAAATTAGTGACTGAACCTGCAAAGAACAAATTTGAAAAAATTCTAATTATTTTCATAATTTAATATGATTTAAAAAAAATCTTGCAGATGTAATTGAATTGAAATCTCTTAACAAATCAAAAAGATACCGGATGGAGGGGTATTACCATATTTTGATATAAAGTCGAACGCCCTCTTTGCCAAAATATGCTATTTTAAAATGCCATCTTTTTGGAAAAAAGCAGAATGACACCGCCGAGTTGCCCTGATGATTTCCCTGGAAATTATTGGTGGGTTAAAATTTTTCTGGGCTTGTAAGCCTTTCGACCCTTTCTACCATGGTTGCCACAGTCGGTGGACTTCTACCAAAGATGGTAGATTTTTTACTGCTTGGTAGCATTTTTGATGTTTTGGTAGATTTCCCCAAGAAATAAAATGTTGACAAAATTTTCTATAGAAATAAAATTTTGACAAAATTTTTTTATAGAATAAAATTTTGACAAAATTTTCTATAGAATTAAAATTTTGACAAAACTTTTCTATAGAAGCAAAATTTTGACAAAATTTTCTATGGAAATAAAATTTTGACCAAATTTTCTAAAGAAATAAAATGTTGACCAAATTTTCTATAGAAATAAAATGTTGACAAAATTTTCTATAGAAATAAAATTTTGACAATTTTTTTTTTATGGAATAAAATTTTGACAAAATTTTCTATAGAATTAAAATTTTGACAAAACTTTTCTATAGAAGCAACATTTTGACAAAATTTTCTATGGAAATAAATTTTGACAAAATTTTCTATGAAAATAAAATTTTGACAAAATTTTCTGTCGAAATAAAATGTTGACCAAATTTTCTATAGAAATAAAATGTTGACAAAATTTTCTATAGAAAAAAATTTTGACAAAATTTTCTATAGAAATAAAATTTTGAAAAAACAAATTCTAAACCTGCTCTAGAGCAACCAAAATGTAAAAATTATTAAAAATTGTGTTGAGTGAAAAAGTCGTTACATTGTGTTCATACGCCGCTACAAAACGGTAGATTGGTAGGATTCTTGATGTTTTGGTAGATTTCCTCACGAAATAAAATTTTGACAAATTTTCTATAGAAATAAAATTTTAACAAAATTTTTGACAAATTTTCTATAGAAATAAAATTTAGACAAAATTTTCTATAGAAATAAAATTTTGACAAAATTTTCTATAGAAATAAAATTTTGAAAAAAACAAATTCTAAACCTGCTCTAGAGCAACCAAAATGTAAAAATTATTAAAAATTGTGTTGAGTGAAAAAGTTCCTACATTGTGTTCATACGCCGCAACAAGACGCTAAATATTAGAAAATAACCTACTCGTATATGTAGGGAATTTCCCCTACTTCTGGCAACACTGCCCCAACCCCATTGGGCTTTCTACCCTGGTTGCCACAGTTGGTAGATTGGTAGAATTCTTGATGTTTTGGTAGATTTCCTCAAGAAATAAAATTTTGACAAATTTTTATATAGAAATAAAATTTTAACAAAATTTTCTATGGAAATGAAATGCTTACAAAACTTTCTATAGAAATAACATTTTGACAAGATTTTCTATGGGAATAAATTTTTTGACAAAATTTTCCATAGAAATAACATTTTGACAAAATTTTCTATAGAAATAAAAGTTTAACAAAAATTTTATAGAAATAAAATTTTGAAAAAATTCCTATGGAAATAAAATTTTGACAAACTTTTCAATGAAAATAAAATTTTGACAAAATTTGTATGGAAATAAAATGTTGACAAAATTTTCTATAGAAATAAAATTTTGACAAAATTTGTATGGAAATAAAATGTTGACAAAATTTTCTATAGAAATAAAATTTTGATAAATTTTTCTATAGAAATAAATTTTGACAAAATTTTCTATAGAAATAAAATTTTGACAAAATTTTCTATAGAAATAAAATTTTGACAAAATTTTTATAGAAATAAAATTTTGACAAAATTTTCTATAGAAAAAAAAAAAATTGACAAAATTTTCTATAGAAATAAAATTTTGACAAATTTTTCTATAAAAATACAATTTTGACAAAATTTTCTTCAGAAATAAAATTTTGACAAATTTTTCTATAGAAAATAAATTTCAACAAAATTTTCTATGGAAATAAAATTTTGATTAAATAAAATTTGGACAAAATTTTTTTATGGAAATAAAATTTTGACATAATTTTCTATGGAATTAAAATTTTGACAAAATTTTCTATGAAAATAAAATTTTGACAAAATTTTCTATGGAAATAAAATTTTGACAAAATTTTCAATAGAAAGAAAATTTTTACAAAATTTCCTTAAGAACTAAAATTTTGACAAAATTTTCTATGGAAATAATTTTTTTGGCAAAATTTTCCATAGAAAAAATTTTGACAAATTTTTCTAATGAAAGACAATTTTGACAACAATTTCTATAGATATAAAATTTAAAAAAAAATATATTCATTTAGTCATAAAAAATTGAAAAAAAAAATGTAAATGTACACATTATCTTTAAATAACTTTAACAATTTTAATTTTTGTTTTAGACCACACTATCAATGTCTCAAGGGATATTTATACACTCGAATAAAAGATAATAAATAAAATTCTAAAATAAAATAATAAAACACTTCTCTTAAAGAAACATTTTTTCCATATAACCATCAAAAATTGTTCAAATCAAAAATTGTTCAAACTTATTTTTTATTGGGTAGTGTTTTGGCATAGAAAAAAACATTTTTGGTAAAATTTGCTTTCTATGCCTATGCTTGATATCATATAATGAATGATTCACCTTTAGGATAATAGGCCAGATAATAAACTTGAGGTGTTGTCTGACGTTGCACTTTGATTTATTTTATTATTAAAATGCACATAAATAAATAAATGTGACGATAAGATTATTATGGCTACGGTGCCTTTTGTTTTACCCCCATTCTGAAAATGACATTCCTCGTTTATTATTATTGCAAAAATATTGGAAATTCCATTGTAAAACACTATACCAATACAGAGTGGTTGATATGTAATGCAACTAGGTAAAGCTTTATATTTTTTTGTTCAAAAAAATGTCGGAAATAATATAAAATTTTAGAATTTTATAAACGGGAGCCACCGTGGTGCAATGGTTAGCATGCCCGTCTTGCATACACAAGGTCGTGGGTTCGATTCCTGCTTCGACCGAACACCAAAAAGTTTTTCAGCGGTGGATTATCCCACCTCAGTAATGCTGGTGACATTTCTGAGGGTTTCAAAGCTTCTCTAAGTGGTTTCACTGCAATGTGGAACGCCGTTCGGACTCGGCTATAAAAAAGGAGTGAGCCACAATGGACTGAATAGTCTAAGTGAGCCTGATACATCGGGCTGCCACCTAACCTAACCTAACCTAGAATCTGTTTAGATTTGTTCGAATTGGCTTCTTTTTCCACGACGCACCGTCTTGAGATTTATGACAATATGGTATTTATTCTCTAAAATATCACAGGCATAGAAATCCAACGGATTTAGATTCAGGGATTTTGATGGCCATTGTGTGTTAGAAATGAGCAAGAAACCTCCTTTTTAAGCCTTTTCTTAGTTAACGCGTGCTGTGTTCGATGTTACTGAGTGGTTTTGGAATGTCCATGGTCTGTGGCTAATATGTTTACTTTCCCAGAGCTACAATACTGTCCTTAAGGAATTTCCCGGTATTTATTTTGACCCCATTGTCGATAAATACAAACAAGGAGCGATCAACGGTCGTTACGACGAAATTTTCTATAAAAATACAATTTTGACAAAACTGTCTATACAAATAAAATTTTGACAAAATTTTCTATTGAAATAAAATTGTGACAAAATGTTCTATGGAAATAAAATTTGGACAAAATTTTCTATAGAAATAAAAAATATGTTCTATGGAAATAAAATGTTAACAAAATTTTCTATAGAAATAAAATTTTAATAAAATTTTCTTAGAAATAAAATGTTGACAAAATTTTCTATAGGAATAAAATTTTGACAAAATTTTCTATAGAAATAACATTTTGACAAAATGCATTATAGAAGTAAAAATGTTGACAAATTTTTCTATAGAAATACAATTTTTGACAAAATTTCCTAAAGAAAAAAATTTTGACAAAATACATTATAGAAGTAAAAATTTTGACAAAATTTTCTATAGAAATAAAATTTTGACAAAATGTTTTATGGAAATAAAATTTTGACAAAATTTTCTACAGAAATAAAAAAATGTTCTATGGAAATAATACGTTAACAAAATTTTCTATAGAAATACAATTTTAATAAAATTTTCTTAGAAATAAAATTTTAACAAAATCTTCTATAGAAATAAAATTTTGACAAAATACAATATAGAAGTAAAAATTTTGACAAAATACATTATAGAAGTAAAAATTTTGACAAAATTTTCTATAGAAATAACATTTTGACAAAATTTCCTAAAGAAAAAAAAAATCTGACAAAATACATTATAGAGGTAAAAATTTTGACAAAATACATTATAGAAGTAAAAATTTTGACAAAATTTTCTATAGAAATAAAATTTTGACAAAATTTTCTATGGAAAAAAATTGTGACAAATGTTCTATGGAAATAAAATTTGGACAAAATTTTCAATAGAAATAAAATTTTAATAAAACTTTCTTAGAAATAAAATTTTGACAAAATTTTCTATAGAAATACAATTTTTGACAAAATACATTATAGAAGTAAAAATTTTGACAAGTTTTTCTATAAAATTAAAATTTTGACAAAATTTCCTAAAGAAAAAATTTTGACAAAAACATTATAGAAGTAAAAATTTTGACAAAATTTTCTATTGAAATAAAATTTTGACAAAATTTCCAAAAGAAAAAAATTCTGACAAAATACATTATAGAAGAAAAAATTTTGACAACATTTTCTATAGAAGTAAACATTTTGACAAAATTTCCTAAAGAAAAAAATTTTGACAAAATACATTATAGAAGTAAAAATTTTGACAAAATTTTCTATAGAAATAAAATTTTGACAAAATTTCCAAAAGAAAAAAAAAATCTGACAAAATACATTATAGAAGTAAAAATTTTGACAAAATTTTCTATAGAAATACAATTTTTGACAAAATACATTATAGAAGTAAACATTTTGACAAGTTTTTCTATAAAAATAAAATTTTGACTAAATTTCCTAAAGAAAAAAATTTTGACAAAATACATTATAGAAGTAAAAATTTTGACAAAACTTTTTATAGAAATAAAATTTTGACAAAATTTCCAAAAGAAAAAAATTCTGACAAAATGCATTATAGAAGTAAAAATGTTGAAAACATTTTCTATAGAAGTAAACATTTGGACAAAATTTTCTATAGAAATAAAATTTTGACAAAATTTTCTATAGAAAAAATTTTTGACAAAATACATTATAGAAGTAAAAATTTTGACAAAATTTTCTATAGAAATAAAATTTTGACAAAATTTTCTATAGAAATAACATTTTGACAAAATACATTATAGAAGTAAAAATTTTGACAAAATTTTCTATAGAAATAAAATTTTGACAAAATTTCCTAAAGAAAAAAATTTTAACAAAATACATTATAGAGGTAAAAATTTTGACAAAATTTTTTACAGAAATAAAATTTTGATAAAATTTTCTATAGAAATAAAATTTTGACAAAATTTTCTATAGAAATAACATTTTGACAAAATACATTATAGAAGTAAAAATTTTGACAAAATTTTCTATAGAAATAAAATTTTGACAAAATTTCCTAAAGAAAAAAATTTTAACAAAATACATTATAGAGGTAAAAATTTTGACAAAATTTTTTACAGAAATAAAATTTTGATAAAATTTTCTATAGAAATAAAATTTTGACAAAATACATTATAGAAGTAAACATTTTGACAAAATTTTCTATAGAAATAAAATTTTTACAAAATTTTCTATAGAAATAAAATTTTTACAAAATTTTCTATAGAAATAAAATTTTTACAAAATTTTCTATAGAAAAAATTTTTGACAAAATACATTATAAAAGTAAAAATTTTGACAAAATTTCCTTTAGAAATAAAATTTTGACAAAATTTTCTACAGAAATAAAAAAATGTTCTATGGAAATAATATGTTAACAAAATTTTCTATAGAAATAAAATTTTAATAAAATTTTCTTAGAAATAAAATTTTAACAAAATTTTCTATAGAAATAAAATTTTGAAAAAATTTCCTAAAGAAAAAAAATCTGATAAAATACATTATAGAGGTAAAAATAGTGACAAAATTTTCTATAGAAATAAAATTTTGACAAAATTTCCTAAAGAAAAAAATGTTGACAAAATACATTATAGAAGTAAAAAATTTTGACAAAATTTTCTATAGAAATAAAATTTTGACAAAATTTTCTATAGAAATACAATTTTTGACAAAATACATTACAGAAGTAGAAATTTTGACAAAATTTTCTATAGAAATAAAATTTTGACAAAATTTTCTATGGAAAAAAATTGTGACAATATGTTCTATGGAAATAAAATTTGGACAAAATTTTCAATAGAAATAAAATTTTAATAAAACTTTCTTAGAAATAAAATTTTAACAAAATTTTTCTAGAAATACAATTTTTGACAAAATACATTATAGAAGTAAAAATTTTGACAAGTTTTTCTATAAAAATAAAATTTTGACAAAATTTCCTAAAGAAAAAAATTTTGACAAAATACATTATAGAAGTAAAAATTTTGACAAAATTTTGTATAGAAATAAAATTTTGACAAAATTTCCAAGAGAAAAAAAATTCTGACAAAATACATTATAGAAGTAAAAATTTTGACAAAATTTTCTATAGAAATAAAATTTTGACAAAATTTCCTATAGAAATTAAATTTTGACAAAATTTGCTATAGAAATACAATTTTGGCAAAATTTTTATTAAAAACTTTAAAATAATTTTTTTTTTTAAATTTGGTAGATTTTTGGTAAAATTTTCCTCAAATTTTGGTAGATTATTGTTGGCACGAGTGTCAACCGTAAATGCAATAGGAATATTCGCTGTATACCGGGCTTTTTGGGAAAAACCTTAAACAACCTACTAACACAATATGATAAAACTGTTTTACCGACATTAAACAGGAATTTCGAAATTTTTAATTAAAGATTATTCTGCTTGTAAAATATTCCATCAAAAACAAACAAAAATTATCTCGTATGCCGGTAAGACAGTTGTGTCATGTCTTTCTCGGGCTGATATTTTGAACAATCGATAACAATGCCCTCCATAATCAGACTGTAATGTTGTGCAATTGAATGTATCACAATGAAAATGAATAAAGCTTGGCTCGCTCTCAGATTCCACAAAAAATTCTTTTTTTTCCACACTGCCAACTGCTTTCATTACGCAACGTTTCCGTTATTTTCCATAAAACTCACCATGCCAAAACAGCCAGCCCAATAGGTAAGGACTCGAAGACATTGGAAATTTTTAATAGTCCCCGAGGGATTATTATAACCGAAACCACTATTCATCTTTGAAAACGAAGTTTCTGTTTTGTTTTTCTCTCAATTAACGAATTATCTTCCTTACATAGGGGATTGCACGTCACAATCTAGCCCTCGTGTCTACTTCGATTATGCCAAATTCCGACCGTTTGGGTATATGCGCGATTTTTCTTTTTTAAAGCAATTCCAAGAGTATGTTATGCTTAACTAAACCCCGTATAAATGTTCAGGTAAAAAAAAAAACTCGATTGGAAATATGTTTCGAAATTTAACAATAGCTCTGCTCGTCTGCAATAAAAAACAAAAATTGTGAGAGAGAGTTAATTATAGTTGGACGTAGATTAGATGTAGATGTAGTGGTTGTTATTATTGCTTTTTTTGCCAAATAATAATCGAAGCGTTCTGAAAAATAAAAACAAATAACTTTTAACCGTTTTTTTTTTTCAAAACAATTTATGTTCTTCGCACTCGCTCAATCGTATTCGTACTGAGAGTAAATTCGATGTTGGTTGTTTTTCTAACCACTCAAGCGTGGACATGGCTAACTAACTACATTGGTTCTAATCAAATTGGAACACATTGCCCAAACACCCATGTTTTAGGCAAGGGTTGACAATGCGCTTTATATTTAGTCTTAATATCAGGTGAAGAAGATCATTAGTCTCTGTCGTCTATTGAATGAAATATATATGCCTTTATGATTCCCTCGGCCTATGGAAAGTGAACAATAACAAAATACATATATTCATTATCGACCATTTGCGGAATCTTATCAGTCGATATTGTTGTAATTTTTTTTTGGAGTTGTTGTTGTTATTGGTTTCTTTTAATATCAGATAGCAAGCATTTGGTAGAGGAGTCATAAAATATATATATATTAGATTGTGTTTATTGCACTATGTGATGAGGGCGTGGTGTAATAAGGATGGATAGCAATTTTGATAAAATTTTCTATAGAAATACAATTTTAACAAAATTTTCTACAGAAATAAATTTCTATAGAAATAAAAGATTGACAAAATTTTCTAATGAAATAAAAGATTGACAAAATTTTCTCAAGAACTAAAATTTTGACAAAATTTTCTAAAGGAATAAAATTTCGACAAGATTTTCTATTGCAAAGAAATGTTGACAACATTTTCTATAGCAATGAAATTTTAACAAAATTTCCTAAAGAAATAAAATTTCGACAAAATTTTCTAAAGAAGTAAAATTTTAACAAAGTTTTCTATAGAAGTAAAAATTTTCAGAAAATTCTCTATAGAAATAAAATTTTGGCAATATTTTCTATAGAAAAATATTTTTGACAAAAATTCCTATAGAAATAAAATTTTGACAAAATTTTCCATAGAAGTAAAAATATTGCCAAATGTTCTATGGAAATCAGATTTTTATAAAATTTTCTATAACAGGAACATTTTGACAATATTTTCTACATGAATAAAATTTTGACACAATTTTCTATAAAAATAAAATTTTGACACAATTTTCTATAAAAATAAAATTTTGACAAAATTTTCTATAAAAATAAAATTTTGACAAAATTTTCTATAAAAATAAAATTTTGACAAAATTTTCTATAAAAATAAAATTTTGACAAAATTTTCTATAAAAATAAAATTTTGACAAAATTTTCTATAAAAATAAAATGTTGACAAAATTTTCTATAGAAATAAAATTTTGACAAATTTTTTTATGGAATAAAATTTTGACAAAATTTTCTATAGAATTAAAATTTTGACAAAATTTTCTATGGAAATAAAATTTTGACAAAATTTTCTATAAAAATAAAATTTTGACAAAATTTTCTAGAGAAATAAAATGTTGACAAAATTTTCTATAGAAATAAAAGATTGACAAAATTTTCTAAAGAAATAAAAGATTGACAACATTTTCTAAAGATCTAAAATTTTGACAAAATTTTCTAAAGGAATAAAATTTCGACAAGATTTTCTATTGCAAAGAAATGTTGACAACATTTTCTATAGCAATGAAATTTTAACAAAATTTCCTAAAGAAATACAATTTCGACAAAATTTTCTAAAGAAGTAAAATTTTAACAAAGTTTTTTGTAGAAGTAAAAATTTTCAGAAAACTCTCTATAGAAATAAAATTTTGGCAACATTTTCTATAGAAAAATTTTTTTGACAAAAATTCCTATAGAAATAAAATTTTGACAAAAATTTCCATAGAAGTTAAAATATTGCCAAATGTTCTATGGAAATCAAATTTTTATAAAATTTTCTATAGCAGGAACATTTTGACAAAATTTTCTACAGAAATAAAATTTTGACAAAATTTTCTACAGAAATAAAATTTTGACAAAATTTTCTACATAACTAAAATGTTGACAAAATTTTCTACATAAATAAATTTTTGACAAAATTTTCTATAGAAATAATATTTCTATAGGAATACAATCTTGACACGATTTTCTATAGAATGAAAAATTTTGATAAAATTTTCTTTTTGACAAAATTTCACAAAGTTTTTTTATAGGAATAAAACATTAACAAAATTTTCTAAAGAAATAAAATTTTGACAAAATCTTCTATAGAACTAAAATTTTGACAAAATCTTCTAAAGAACTAAAATTTTGACAAAATTTTCTAAAGAAATAAAATTTCGACAAGATTTTCTATTGCAAAGAAATTTTAACAAAATTTCCTAAAGAAATAAAATTTCGACAAAATTTTCTAAAGAAGTAAAATTTTAACAAAGTTTTCTATAGAAGTAAAAATTTTCAGAAAATTCTCTATAGAAATAAAATTTTGGCAACATTTTCTATAGAAAAATATTTTTGACAAAAATTCCTATAGAAATAAAATTTTGACAAAATTTTCCATAGAAGTAAAAATATTGCCAAATGTTCTATGGAAATCAGATTTTTATAAAATTTTCTATAACAGGAACATTTTGACAAAATTTTCTACATGAATAAAATTTTGACACAATTTTCTATAAAAATAAAATTTTGACAAAATTTTCTATAAAAATAAAATTTTGACAAAATTTTCTATAAAAATAAAAATGTGACAAAATTTTCTACATAAATAAAATTTTGACAAAATTTTCTATAAAAATAAAATTTTGACAAAATTTTCTATAAAAATAAAAATTTGACAAACTTTTCTACATAAATAAAATTTTGACAAAATTTTCTACAGAAATAAAATTTTGACAAAATTTTCTAAAGAAGTAAAATTTTAACAAAGTTTTCTATAGAAGTAAAAATTTTCAGAAAATTCTCTACAGAAATAAAATTTTGGAAACATTTTCTATAGAAAAAAAATTGACAAAAAATCCTACAGAAATAAAATTGTGACAAAATGTTCCATCGAAGTAAAAATATTGCCAAATGTTCTATGGAAATAAATTTTATATAAAATTTTCTATAGCAGGAACATTTTGACAAAATTTTCTACAGAAATAAAATTTTGACAAAATTTTCTACATAAATAAAATTTTGACAAAATTGTCTACATAAATAAAATTTTGACAAAATTTTCTATAGAAATAAAATTTTGACAAAATAATCTATAGAAATAAAATTTTGACAAAATTTTCTATAAAAATAAAATTTCTATAGAAATACAATGTTGACAAAATTTTCTATAGAAAACTTTGTGAAAATTTTATATAGAAATAAAATTTCGACAAAATTTTCTATTGCAAAGAAATTTTGACAACATTTTCTATAGCAAAGAAATTTTGACAAAATTTCAGTAGAAATAAAATTTTAACAAAATTTTCTAAAGAAATAAAATTGCAACAAAATTTTCTAAAGAAGTAAAATTTTAACAAAATTTTCTATAGAAGTAAAAATTTTCAGAAAATTCTCTACAGAAATAAAATTTTGGAAACATTTCCTATAGAAAAAAAATTGACAAAAAATCCTACAGAAATAAAATTGTGACAAAATTTTCCATAGAAGTAAAAATATTGCCAAATGTTCTATGGAAATAAATTTTATATAAAATTTTCTATAGCAGGAACATTTTCACAAAATTTGTTACAGAAAAAAATTTTGACAACATTTTCTACATAAATAAATTTTTGACAAAATTTTCTATAGAAATAAAATTTTGACAAAATAATCTATAGAAATAAAATTTTGACAAAATTTTCTAACGAAATAAAATTTCGACAAAATTTTCTATTGCAAAGAAATGTTGACAACATTTTCTATAGCAAAGAAATTTTGACAAAATTTCTGTAGAAATAAAATTTTAACAAAATTTCCTAAAGAAATGAAATTTCGACAAAATTTTTAAAGAAGTAAAATTTTAACAAAGTTTTCTATAGAAGTAAAAATTTTCAGAAAATTCTCTACAGAAATAAAATTTTGGAAACATTTTCTATAGAAAAAAAATTGACAAAAAATCCTACAGAAATAAAATTATGACAAAATTTTCCATAGAAGTAAAAATATTGCCAAATGTTCTATGGAAATAAATTTTATATAAAATTTTCTATAGCAGGAACATTTTGACAAAATTTTCTACAGAAATAAAATTTTGACAAAATTTTCTACATAAATAAAATTTTGACAAAATTTTCTACATAAATAAAATTTTGACAAAATTTTCTACATAAATAAAATTTTGACAAAATTTTCTATAGAAATAAAATTTTAACAAAATAATCTATAGAAATAAAATTTTGACAAAATTTTCTATAAAAATAAAATTTCTATAGAAATACAATGTTGACAAAATTTTCTATAGAAAACTTTGTGAAAATTTTATATAGAAATAAAATTTCGACAAAATTTTCTATTGCAAAGAAATTTTGACAACATTTTCTATAGCAAAGAAATGTTGACAAAATTTCTGTAGAAATAAAATTTTAACAAAATTTTCTAAAGAAATAAAATTGCAACAAAATTTTCTAAAGAAGTAAAATTTTAACAAAATTTTCTATAGAAGTAAAAATTTTCAGAAAATTCTCTACAGAAATAAAATTTTGGAAACATTTCCTATAGAAAAAAAAATTGACAAAAAATCCTACAGAAATAAAATTGTGACAAAATTTTCCATAGAAGTAAAAATATTGCCAAATGTTCTATGGAAATAAATTTTATATAAAAATTTCTATAGCAGGAACATTTTGACAAAATTTGTTACAGAAAAAAATTTTGACAACATTTTCTACATAAATAAATTTTTGACAAAATTTTCTATAGAAATAAAATTTTAACAAAATAATCTATAGAAATAAAATTTTGACAAAAGTTTCTAACGAAATAAAATTTCGACAAAATTTTCTATTGCAAAGAAATGTTGACAACATTTTCTATAGCAAAGAAATTTTGACAAAATTTCTGTAGAAATAAAATTTTAACAAAATTTCCTAAAGAAATAAAATTTCGACAAAATTTTTAAAGAAGTAAAATTTTAACAAAGTTTTCTATAGAGGTAAAAATTTTCAGAAAATTCTCTACAGAAATAAAATTTTGGAAACATTTTCTATAGAAAAAAAATTGACAAAAAATCCTACAGAAATAAAATTGTGACAAAATTTTCCATAGAAGTAAAAATATTGCCAAATGTTCTATGGAAATAAATTTTATATAAAATTTTCTATAGCAGGAACATTTTGACAAAATTTTCTACAGAAATAAAATTTTGACAAAATTTTCTATATAAATAAAATTTTGACAAAATTTTCTATAGAAATAAAATTTTGACAACATGTTCTACAAAAAGAAAGTTTTTACAAAATTTTCTATAAAAATAAAATTTCTATAGAAATACAATTTTGACAAAATTTTCTATAGAAATAAAACTTTGTGAAAATTTTCTATATAAATAAAAGATTGACAAAATTTTCTAAAGAAGTAAAATTTTAACAAAGTTTTCGATAGAAGTAAAATATTTCAGAAAATTCTCTACACAAATAAAATTTTGGAAACATTTTCTATAGAAAAACAAATTTGAAAAAAATCGTACAGAAATAAAATGTTGACAAAATTTTCCATAGAAGTAAAAATATTGCCAAATGTTCTATGGAAATAAATTTTTTATAAAATTTTCTATAGCAGGAACATTTTGACAAAATTTTCTACAGAAATAAAATTTTGACAAAATTTTCTAAATAAATAAAGTTTTGACAAAATTTTCTATAGAAATAAAATTTTGACAAAATGTTCTATAGAAATAAAATTTTGGCAAAATTCTCTATATATATAAAATTTCTATAGAAATAAAATTTTGACAAGATTTTCTAAAATTTTCTACAGAAGTAAAAATTTTGACAATATTTTCTATAGAAATAAAATTTTGACAGAATTTTGTAAAGAAATAAAATTTTGAGAAAACTTTCTACAGAACTAAAACTTTAACAATATTCTCTATAGAAGTAATATTTTCTATAGAAATAAAATTTTAACAAAATTTTCTATAACAAAAATAATTTTGACAAAATGATCTAAAATTTTTATAGAAGAAAAAATGTTTACAAAATTTTCTATATAAATAGAAGTAACCATTTTGACGAAATATTATATAGAGGTAAAATTATGAAAATTTTTTCTATACAAGTAAAATTTTGACAAAATATTCTATATAAGTAAAATTTTGACAAAATTTTCTATAGAAGAAAAATAATTTTGACAGGATTTTCTATAGAAGCAAAAAATTTTGACAAGATTTTCTATAGAAATAAAATTTTGATAAAAATTTCTATAGAAATAAATATTTTACAAAATTTTCCATGGAAGTAAAAAATTTTACAAATAAAATTCTATAGAAGTTAAATTTTGAAAACAAAAGCTTCAAATTAAAGATTTTTTTAAATTTGGTACATTTTTGTTAATTTTTTTTTTTTCATATTTATCGAAATTTCCGGTGTCCATAAGAAATGCATTGGTATTTTTGCTAGCAAAAATTTCGGGAGGCGTTGTTATCGATCTTTACATTTTTCTCCTATAAGAAAACTGTGTTATTGGCATGTTACAGGAATCTTCGTAAGAGCTGCACACAGGGCTTAATGCCCGGTAAGCACCTCTAGTAAAAATATCGTTTGCGTGTCAATAACACAGTTTTGCAATACATTTTTTATGGGAGCAAAATGTAAACAATCGATAACAACGCCTCACAGTATTTTCTAGTTTATCACTGAGTTCTGTCCGATACAATGTTTAGCTTAATGACAAGGCATCCGAGTCCGAACAGCGTTTTACATTGCGGTTAAACCACTTAGAGAAGCAAAATGTCACCAGCATTACTAAGAGGGGATAAACCTCCGGTGAAAAACTTTTTGGTCTTTGGTCGAAACTCTGATTGAACCCATGAACCATGCATACAAAGGTATCGATTGTTACCCTAGCAACTATTTCGTGAGGGAAATGAGTGAATTGGACAGAGATACAATTGAACCGCAATTTCCTAACCACCATCCTTATAAATCGTACTCATATTGTACTGAGAACAATGAGAACAATAAACTAAGCACATTTTCTAATGCATTTACGGAGAGTTTTTAATAAAAACGTTATAATGAATGAAATATGAAATTATACTTTTTCGACTTTCTCTTTAATGAGAAAACAAATAAAAATTCTTTAACATTTAGTTAATATATTCTATTAAATTCAAAGTATATTTGTCATACCATTTGACTATCGGTAATTGATACGTTATCATGGTTAGCGTGGTTAAAAAAAGATAAAACCTTTACACTCAGAAAAAGATATTATTGTCTCGATAAAACTCTAGCGAAATATTCAATATCTATAGGAAATACAATGTATGTTATCGATTTTTGACATTTTGCTCCCATATTAAATGAATGACAAAATTTGAGGTTCAGCGGAGGAGAACCTCATTTTTGGCTCAATGGGTACGTAAATAAGCAGAATTGTTTATAGAAATAAAATTTTGACAAAATTTTCTATAGAAATAAAATTTAGACAAAATTTTCTATAGAAATAAATTGTTGACAAAATTTTCTATAGAAATAAAATTTTGACAAAATTTTCTATAGAAATAAAATTTAGACAAAATTTTCTATAGAAATAAATTGTTGACAAAATTTTCTATAGAAATAAAATGTTGACAAAATTTTCTATAGAAATAAAATTTAGACAAAATTTTCTATAGAAATAAATTGTTGACAAAATTTTCTATAGAAATAAAATGTTGACAAAATTTTCTATAGAAATAAAATTTAGACAAAATTTTCTATAGAAATAAAATTTTTATAAAATATTCTACAGAAATAAAATTTTAAAAAAATTTTCTATGGAAGTAAAATTTTGACAAAATTTTCTATAGAAATAAAATTTTAACAAAAATTTTCTATGGAAGTAAAATGTTGACATTATTTTCTATAGAAATAAAATTTTGACACAGTTTTCTACAGAAATAAAATTTTGCAAAATTATTTTAGAAAATCAAAAAAAAATATTGTCCTTATAGGTTGGCTGATAAGTCCCCGGTCTAACAAAGAAAAACACATTTTTTTGTCAAAATTCGTTTTTATTATTCAACATAGTTCCCTTCAACAGCGATACGATTATAACGACCTTACAATTTTTTGATACAATTTTGGTAGTACTCCTTCGGTTTTGCCTCAAAATAGGCCTCAGTTTCGGCGACCACCTCTTCATTGCAGCCAAATTTTTTCCCTGCGAGCATCCTTTTGAGGTCTGAGAACAAGAAAAGGTCGCTGGGGGCCAGATCTGGAGAATACGGTGGGTGGAGAAGCAATTCGAAGCCCAATTCATGAATTTTTGCCATCGTTCTCAATGACTTGTGGTACGGTGCGTTGTCTTGGTGGAACAACACTTTTTTCTTCTTCATATGGGGCCGTTTTGCCGCGATTTCGAACTTCAAACGCTGCAATAACGCCATATAATAGTCACTGTTGATGGGTTTTCCCTTCTCAAGATAATCGATAAAAATTATTCTATGCGCATCCCAAGAAACAGAGGCCATTACTTTGCCAGCGGACTTTTCAGTCTTTCCACTCTTCGCAGACGGTTCACCGGTCGCTGTCCACTCAGCCGACTGTCGATTGGACTCAGGAGTGTAGTGATGGAGCCATGTTTCATCCATTGTCACATATCGACGGAAAAACTCGGGTGTTTTACGAGTTAACAGCTGCAAACACCGCTCAGAATGTGTGTCAAATGTGAGCTCGCGCGGCACCCATTTTGCACAGAGCTTCCACATATCCACATATTGATAAATGATATGACCAACACGTTCCTTTGATATCTTTAAGGCCTCTGCTATCTCGATCAACTTAATTTTACGGTCATTCAAAATCATTTTGTGGATTTTTTTTGTATGTTTTCGTCGGTAACCACCTCTTTCGGCCGTCCACTGCGTTCACCGACCTCCATGCTCATTTCATCACACTTGAATTTTGCAAACCAATCAACTATTGTTGATTTCCCTGGAGCAGAGTCCGGAAACTCATTATCAAGTCAAGTTTTTGCTTCCACCGTATTTTTTCCCTTCAGAAAACAGTATTTTATCAAAACACGAAATTCCTTTTTTTCCATTTTTTTCACAATAACAAAAGTTGCTTCACAAAAGACGCTCTATCTCACAAACTAATTGACTTGCAGACGTCAAATTTTGACACGAATCATTTGAAGATTGGTACTATATAAAAATAATATGCATTTAATACTAGCGACGCCATCTAAGTGTCAGACCGGGGACTTATCAGCCAACCTGTTAGTTTGCTCTAAACGAAAATACTTTATACGAAAGGGGAATTTCGTTTGTCTAAAATTTCATTCCGGAGGAAAATATTTTTTCTTTGGGTGTGCCATCAAGAAGTTACATCGGTCTATATCGATGCCTTGCCAAATGGACCGGTAAAAATAAATACGATACATATTTTTGACGGTCTAAAATTCCAATATATTTACATTTTTGTGCAAATCGGATAAAAACTACGGTTTCTAGAAGCCCACGAAGTAAAATCGGGAGATCAGTCTATATAGGACTGTACCAAAACATGGGCCGATAAGGACCATTTTCGACATACCTCTTTATGATCCTAAGATATGTCTAGATTTCTAATATCCGGCAAATTTGATAAAAACTACGGATTCTAGAAGCCCAAGAAATAAAGTCGGGAGATCGGTCTATATGGAGGCTATACCAAAATATTTGCGACACACCTATTTGTGATCTTAAAATACCTCTAGATTTTCAATTTCAAGCAAATCGGCTAGAAAATATAGTCACTACCTTGCCAGCATTTCAAAGTTCCATTTCATCCTCATCGCTACCACAGACTCGTAAATGTCACCACAACCATCGCGAACTGTGATGGGGGAAGCATATCAAAAAGTACAAAATGTACATGAAAGTATTTTGCCATCACTACTGTTAGAAGAGCCATTTTATTTTTTGTGAAACGCCAAGCGCAACCAGCTTGTTATATTTTATTTAAATAAAAACGAAAATAAAGTTCTGAAAATATAGATATTACGCTTAAAATTGTGAAAGGTATATGGTGAACAATTTTTGACTTTCCAAATGGAATAAAGTGATAATTTTTGCAAATATTTTTCCAGGCACGCTGCCTCCATTGGGAATAAAAGTACTGGCTGATAGACGCTACAACATTTAACTTACAATTTGTAACTCAACATCAATCTCTTATTAATGCATAAAAATGTGTTAAATGTGATGTGATAGTCGTATAAATGTTTCATAAAATTAATAAACATCTAAACAATCGTGTTTTACTTGACCACAATGATTCTTTTACAACTATCTTAAAATGCACTTGGTCTGATTGTTTGAAGGGGCTCTTATTGGCGTCCTTCTAAATGTATCCAGAAGGGCTCCTAATAATTGCACTCATGCGATACTTTTTTGTAGTAACTTGGCGTGGTACAACTTCTCAATAGTGACAGCGCTTTTCCGAGGAGTTTTGGATATCGTATACGACTGTTTTCGACGTAGTGGGGATTCTCAGAAGCGCCCCCAAATTCAAAAAATGTTGGCAGGGTAGACACCCAAGAAGTAAAATCGAGAGATCGGTCTATATGAGGGTTATACAAAAAAATGGACCGATACACCTCAATTTCGGCGCACATATTTGGGGTCCCAAAATACCTCAAGATTTTCAATTTCAGGCAAATCGGATAGAAAATACTGTTTCTAAACACCCAAGAAACTAAATCGGGAGATCGGTCTATATGGGGGGCTATACCAAACCATGGACCGATACGGACCATTTTCGATACACCTCTTTATTGTCCCAAAATACCTCTAGATTTCCAATTTCAGGCAAATCGGATAGAAAATACTGTTTCTAAACACCCAAGAAGCAAAATCGGGAGAACGGTCTATATGGGGGGCTATACCAAACCATGGACCGATACGGACCATTTTCGACACACCTCTTATGGTCCTAAAATACCTCTAGATTTTCAATTTCAGGCAAATTGGATAAAAACTACGGTTTTTATAAGTCCAAGACCCCAAATCGGGAAATCGGTTAATATGGGGACTATATCAAAACTTGGACCGATATAGCCCATCTTCGAACTTGACCTGCCTGCAAACAAAAAACGAATTTGTGCCAAATATCAGGACGATAGCGCCATTATTGAAGGCTGTGGCGTGATTACAACAGACAAACAGACGGACATGCTTATATCGTCTTAGAATTTCTCCCTGATCACGAATATATATACTTTATATAGTCGGAAATCGATATTTCGATGTGTTACACACGGAATGACAAACTTAGTATACCCCCGTCACCATGGTGGGTATATACAGTATGTCAAGAAAGTCTTTTGACATTGCCAAATATTTCAAATTCTAGAAATAATTGAAATATTAAATATTTTATTAAATTTTTAATTCTGTGTACGTATGTATACTTTGCAAAATACATAATAAAATATTTTTTTAAAATTTCATTATATTTAATTTTGGAACAAAACATAATTTTTATCCCATTGTCAAAACACTTTCTTGACAAACTGTAAATGGCTTCACTCATAAATCTTCATACAACTTCATTGTTTATGTTTATACTTCTTCTTATTTTTTCATGTTGTCATTATATTTGTTCGTGCAGTGTAAGGGCAAACTTGAACGAATACAGAACAAATAGACGAACCTCTGTCGTAGTGTTTATCCGACCGTCCGCTTAAAATAATATGATGTATTCTATCGCTCCCCAATAAACACAGGATAAGCGTTTTTCAAATGCAACAACTTTTCAGTTTGAGGGTAAATATAATTTTCAACATAAATTCAACTTGACTTGAAATAGCTCATCTTCAATACATCTTCAAATTGTTTGCGAATTACTTCCAATTTGCCAAAATGTTGACGAAATCTTTGAAAATGTATTGAAGATAATATGAGAAAACTTTGACAAAACACTACCCTAAAATGCAACGAAAAAACCATGTGGTTTTCAATACTTATTTGTACAACGAAGTTCGTGGTCAATTGCAAGAAATTAAAAAATGGAAAATTTTAGACAAATAACCAAATAGTTTATAAAAATAGGTAAGTGAAATTAAAAAATGAAATAAAACTTAAAGGAAATCACTAAATGTATATCTCTTTGCAGAAAACTAAAATTATGGATTCTACGTTCTTGAAAACATTAAAAAGCTGACCGGTGAAACAATGGTGGACAATTAACTGGAACTGCTTCAAATAGGTTATAATAATTGGTACGTCAATATAAAAAATTAAATCAACACTTTAGAGAAGTCACTAAATTTAAATCTCTTTGCAGAAAACTAAAATCTTTGGATGCTACATTCTTGCAAACATTAAGCAGCTGGCCAATGAAAAATGAGTGGCTTATCGACAAGAAAAAGTTTCCAGAAACATTGCAAGTGCAACCAATTAAAATTGTTAAAAACAACAAATTGTTGAAATCAACAACTTCTGGATGAAAATGTGCATCACCTCGTCAGTTTAATTCATATGCTATTAACAGTTTAAAATGGATATTTTGTGAATTCCTTCTGCTGGAAATCAATTCTAACACGCGGTCCAGTACGTTCCTAATTTTAAATTGCCCGCATGTTAATAATTTTTAATGTTGTTTTATGACACCAAAAGGAAGGAAATCGAATTATCAATGCAAAAGTGTTTACTAATAATGTTTAAGATATTTAAAGTTTTGTTGTTTGTTTTTTTTTTTTGTTCTTATTTGTTGATATGTTTAATAAGATTATTATTTATAAATTGGTATTGTTGTGTATTATGTAGTGTAGTGTATTATTATATGTTTTATTTTGATTAAAATGAATAAATTATACAAAATTCATAGAATTTTGGCTTTGACTTTCAATTTGAAGTGGGTATATCATTCAAACAAATTTAGGTTGAAAAGTATTTGCAACGATGTTAATTTTGAATTTGCTCCCATCGAAAATTGTTTGACAAATTATTGAGTAGCGATGCATTTCAATTTGAGAATAACACTTGAGATATTATTGCTAATGTGTTGAATTTCACTGTTGAGGGTAATATCTGTTTTTTTTGTTGAGAACGCGATTTTCTCAACAATTTTTCAACTTGAATATTACCCTAATCCTTTGGAAAAAATGTTTGAAAAAGTGTTGAAATTTAGCATTTTTCAAACGTTTGTGTTTATTGGGTTAATCCAATATCGCTCCCTGTTAAATAGGGCTACCTGTTACCTAAATGAACACCGCTTTCTATGTGCGAAATAATGATTTCTATAAAAAAATTTATGAAATGAATGAATTTATGAATTGAACATACCCTGCCAGCATTTCAAAGTTCCATTTCATCCTCATCGCTACCACGGATTCGTAAATGTCACCACAACCATCGCGAACTGTAATGGGGGAAGCATATCAAAAAGTACAAAATGTACATGAAAGTATTTTGCCATCACTACTGTTAGAAGAGCCATTTTATTTTTTGTGAAACGCCAAGCGCAACCAGCTTGTATATTTTATTTAAATAAAAACGAAAATAAAGTTCTGAAAACATAGATATTACGCTTAAAATTGTGAAAGGTATATGGTGAACAATTTTCGACTTTCCAAATAGAATAAAGTGATCGTTTTTTAAATATTTTTCCAGGCACGCTGCCTCCAACGAAAATAAACAAACTGGCTGATAGACGCTGCAATATGTAACTACCCAATAAACACAGGATGAGCGTTTTTCAAATGCAACACCTCTTCAGTTTGAGGGTAAATATCATTTTCAACATAAATTCAACTTGACTTGAAAAAGCTCATCTTCAATTCATCTTCAAATTGTTTGCGAATTACAACCAATTTGGCAAAATGTTGACGAAAACTTTGAAAATGTGTTGAAGATAATTGGAGAAAACTTTGACAAAACACTACCCTGAAATGCAACGAAAAAACCACATGGTTTTCAATACTACTTTGGACAACAAAGTTCGTGGAAGAAATACAAAAATGTGGAAATTTTTTAATAATCAATTGAAATTGCTTATAATAATTGGTAAGTAAAACTAAAACACGAAATGAAAACTTTAAGGAAGTCACTAAACTCAAATCTCTTTGCAGACAACTAAAATATTTGGATGCTGATTTTTGGACACATTAAGAGGCTGGCCGATGAAAAATGGTAGTGGCTTATCGAGAAGAGAAAGTTTCCATAAATCAAAGTGCAACCAAAAAAACTTGGTATTTATGCTTTTCCATATCAACAACTACTGGATGATAATTCGCATCACATCGATAGTTTAATTTATATCGCATCATCGGTTTAATTTGTTATTTTGTGAATTGAAATTGCTGGAAATTTATTCCAATTATCTGGCCATCAAGTTCCTGAAAATTGCCAGTATTTTAATAACAACAATTTTGTAATACCAACGTTCTTGAGGAAATCACGAAGTACCTGGTCAGTTGGAAGAAATACAAATTGGTAAGTCAAAATAAAAAGTGAAATGAAAACATAATGGAAATCACAAAACTCGATTGTTTTGCAGAAAACTAAAATCATTGAATGGTATATTCTTGGAAGATGTTGGCCGATGAAAAACCGATGAAGGAAACAACAAAGAAAAGTTTTCAGAAAACTTACAAAGTGCAACCAACTAAAACAAAGTGCAACAATTCCTATATCGAGAACTTCTGGATGAAAATGTGGATCATCGGTTTAATTTGTTATTTTGTGAATTGAAATTGCTGGAAATTTATTCCAATTATCTGGTCATCAAGTTCCTGAAAATTGCCAGTATTTTAATAACAACAATTTTGTAACACCAACGTTCTTGAGGAAATCACGAAGTACGTGGTCAGTTGGAAGAAATACAAATTGGTAAGTCAAAATAAAAAGTGAAATGAAAACATAATGGAAATCACAAAACTCGATTGTTTTGCAGAAAACTAAAATCATTGAATGGTATATTCTTGGAAGATGTTGGCCGATGAAAAACCGATGAAGGAAACAACAAAGAAAAGTTTTCAGAAAACTTACAAAGTGCAACCAATTAAAACAAAGTGCAACAATTCCTATATCAAGAACTTCTGGATGAAAATGTGCATTACATCAATTTACATCCCGTCATCAGTTTGATATTTTGTGATTTCCTCTTGCTGGAATCTATTCTAACACACAAGCCAGCAAGTTCCTCGATAGTAATTATTTCAAATTGCCAGCATATTAATGACACCAACATTATGGAGGAAATGGAATTATACATGTAAAAATGTTTAAGATATTTAAAGTTGTATTCATAGTTTTATTTATTAATACGTTTAATAAGATAATTACATTTTGATTGGTATAATATTATTATTTTCATATATTATTAATGTTATTTTTAAGATTATTATATTTGTTAACGAAAAAATAATAAAATAAAACAAAATCCCTAGAAATTTAGTATTGACTTTCAGTTAGAACTAGGATTGACTTTCATACAAATTGTGGTTTGAAAGTATTCGCAACAATGCTAGTTTTTTATTTTTCTCACATTGAAAACTGTTTGAGAAATTATTGAGTAGCGATGCATTTCAATTTGAGGATTACAATTGAGAAATTATTGCTATTGTGTTGAATTTTACTATTGAGGGTAATGTCTGTTTTTTGTTGAGAACGCGATTTTCTCAACAATTTCTCAACTTGAATATTACCCTAATCCTTTGAAAAAATGTTTGAAAAATTATTGAATTTTAGTATTTTTCAAACGTTTGTGTTTATTGGGTAGCTACTTGTAACTCAACATCATTCTTTTATTAATGCAAAAAATTATGTTAAATGTGATGAGATAAACCGAAAAATTTTATATTTATAAGAAATTATAAATATTTAATCAAATCAATAAACATCTACACAATCGTGTTTTATTTGACCACAATGATTCTTCTACAATTACCTTAAAATGCACTTTTTCTGATAGTTTGCAGGGGTTCTTATTGGCGTCCTTCGAAATTGATCTAAATAGGCACCTAATAATTGCACTGATGAGAAATTTTTTCGTAGTAACTTGGCGTGGTACAACTTCTCAATAGTGACGGCGCTTTTCCGACGAGTTTTTGATGTCGTATATGATTGTTTTCGACGTAGTGGGGATTCTCAGAAGCGCCCCCAAATTCAAAAAATGTTGGCAGGGTAGTACCTGCCTTAAGGGCACCTTATACGGTCGGATAAACCCTGCGACACAACACGTTACGGCGACAAATCCGATTGTATAAGGTCGTGTTCGGCTGTCGCGGGGATGTGTTGGCATAAAATCAAAACAACTTTGATTTTTTCTGGTTGGGTGGTACAAATCATTGAGTGTAAGGGGATGTTCGACAAACATTATCAAAGACAAATTTATTTTTACATTAAAAACAGGCATTTATGCAATGAAATTAATGATGGGTCGCCAATTCTGGTTGAAAATTAAAGAAATATATAAATCTAAACCAGTATTGTGGCAAAAACGTGGAAAAATTCCACTTCCAATCAATGGGAAACCAGGCGACAAGTATTTTGAAATTCAAGTAATTTGTAATATATTAAATGTGGATTACTTCAGGAATCATTGTTTTGACACATATACCAGGATTTTTTTTATTATCTTCTTCCAGTTTTTCAGTAAAAAATGGTTTCACCCATAAATCTTAGTACAACTTCATTGTTTGTTTATACTTCTTCTTATTTTTTCATGTTGTCATCACATTTGTTCGTGCAGTGTAAGGGCAAAACTTGAACGAACACACAACAAATAGACGAACCTCTGTCGGAGTGTTTATCCGACCGTCTAAGGTCCGCTTTAACAAATGCAAGTAAACAAATGTTCGCTTAACGCCTATCGCTTTTGTTATGTTCGGCCACAATACTATCGATAACAATAGAAACTTATCGATAGCGACGCCAGAAAGTAACTATCGATAATTTTGCTGCTCTAGGCTGTACAGTCTGTTTACATTCTTAATTCGTAACAAGAATAAAGTTTCTCATGTGCATCTTATAAAAAAAAAATATAAAAAACATATAAAATTTTTTCGGTAAAATAATATATAATGCAATGTAAATCACGAAATCCCCAATCGAAAGAAACATTAAGTAAAAAATTGTCTTGGCTGGTATTCGCATAAATGCCGAAGGTTTTGTTAAAGTTGATGAACTATTGAAACATCCAAATTATGGAAGGGATTTTAACATGGATGTATTGAAACGGATTGTTGAAAATGATGCCAAGAAACGATATATGCTGAGAAAGTGTCAAGAAAGGCTGCTGTTGGGAAATACGACACTCATTAAAAGAGGTCAAAGCTGATGAATTTTTGCAGCCAATAAATAATATCGAAGATGGAACCTATTATCGCCATTGGCCTAGTATTAGAGCAAACAGATTAAATCGCATGTCCCGAAATCATGTTCACTTTGCTACCAGTGATTCTCTTTGTGACAACATTAGTGTATATTGATTTATCTCGATGTAAAAAAGATTCTTGGGGAAGGAACTTTAAAACTCTATCTTTCCGATAACAATTTTGCCTTCTATACCCACTAAATATTTCTTGAGAGTTGTCGATCGTCGAACTAGCCAACTCTTAGAGTTTTGATAAGGTTAAACCAACCTCCTCACAAACCAGCCCTTGCCTAAAATAAAATCTAGTCATTTTTAATTAGAAACAACAATAAATTGACCATATTTTTACCAAAACTTTAAAGCTGGAAATTTCATTTATTTCTTCCTTCTTCCTTTCAGAGTATGGCTAATGAGGTGAATACCCACAGCACTGCTTCCGTAGCCGCTACAACTAAACAAAAAGTGCCGGAAACATTAAATACCAAATGCAGTGTATGTTGTATAACTCTTAAGACCGTACAAGAATGCCTAAAACATGAGTTACTCGTACATAGCCTGCAAAAGAAAACAGCTGCCAAAACTGGTGGTGGTATTGAGAGTCGCATAAAAGCCACCGATAAATTCCTTAATACAAAAGAAAAACAAGAGGAACGACTAAATGTCCAAAAAGCTTTGGCCACGTGTCGCAAAGGCCAAGAATTGAAAACGATTTTAAAGTTACTCTCGATGAATAGCGACTTTTTAAATTTGATTTTCACAAGGATCCAAACATGTCTGGCAAAGGAATTGGGTCGATTGGGAGTGGTGAGAATATATCCATTTGGATCTATTGCAAGTAGTTTGGCTTTAAGAGGTAAGGATATTGACCGTGAATTATAAGCTTACGATTTAATAGACTATGGAATGCTATATTTTTTTGACAAAGCCTAAAAGTATGCCTCAAAAATGTCATAATTTTTATGTTCCATAGACAAATATCGTAATTTCTTTATATGTTAAATCGACTTGGAATATTTGTAAGAGCAAAACAAATTAACGAAATATTGTTTTTTTAGTTTTTTTTTTGTATACAAGTCAAAGTTTTTAAATCAATACTAAAATATACGGGTAATGTGGTTGTCCCGATATGTGCAGTTCTATTTCATGTAGGACTCGAAAGTAATAAGAATTCGTTGCTTGCAATACAACAGTAATCCTAATTCCATTCTTTCGCCCTTTTCCGGTCCAATGACGAACTTCCAAAGCACAGTTCCCATTCTTATTTCTATAGAATATTTTGTCAACATTTTATTTTTATAGAAAAATTTGTCAACATTTTATTTCTATAGAATTTTTTTTTCAAAATTTTATTTCTATAGAAAGTTCCCATTCATATTTCTATAGATTATTTTGTCAACATTTTATTTTTATACAAAAATTTTCAACAATTTATTTTGTGAAATTTTTATTTCTATAGAAATATTTGTCAACATTTTATTTCTATAGAAAATTTTGTCAAAATTTTATTTCTGTAGAAAGTTTTGCCAATATTTTAATTATAGAGAAAATTTTTTCAAAATTTTATTTCTAAAGAAAATTTTGTGAAATTTTTATTTCTATAGAAAATTTTGTCTAAATTTTATTTCTATAGAAATTTTTGTTAAAATTTTATTTTTATAGAAAATTTTGTCCAACCTTTTCTATAGAAAATTTTGTCCAAATTTTATTTCTATAGAAAATTTTGTCAAAATTTTGTTTCCATAGAAAATTTTGTGGCATTTTTATTTCTATAGAAAATTTTTTCAAAAATTTTATTTCTATAGAACATTTTGTCAAAATGTTATTTCTATAGAACATTTTGTCAACATTTTATTTCTTTAGAAAATTTTGTCAAAATTTTATTTCTATAGAACATTTTGTCAACGTTTTATTTCTATATAAATTTTTTTCAAAATTTTATTTCTAAAGAAAATTTTGTGAAATTTTTATTTCTATAGAAAATTGTGCCCAAATTTTATTTCTATAGAAAATTTTGTCGAAATTTTATTTCTATAGAAAATTTTGTTGAAATTTTATTTCTATAGAAAATTTTGTCAAAATTTTATTTCTGTAGAAAATTTTGTCAAAATTTTATTTCTATAGAAAATTTTGTCAAAATTTTATTTCTATAGAAAATTTTGTCAAAATTTTATTTCTATAGAAAATTTTGTCAAAATTTTATTTCTATAGAAAATTTTGTCAAAATTTTATTTCTATAGAAAATTTTGTCAAAACTTTATTTCAATAGAAAATTTTGTCAAAATTTTATTTCTATAGAAAATTTTGTCAACATTTTATTTCAATAGAAAATTTGTTCAAAATTTTATTTCTATAGAAAATTTTGTCAAAATTTTATTTGTATAGAAAATTTTGTCAAAATTTTATTTCTATAGAAAATTTTGTCAAAATTTTATTTCTATAGAAAATTTTGTCAAAATTTTATTTCTATAGAAAATTTTGTCAAAATGTAATTTCTATAGAAAATTTTGTTTCTATAGAAAACTTTTTCAAAATGTAATTTCTATAGAAAATTTTGTCAACATTTTATTTCTATAGAAAATTTTGTCAAAATTTTATTTCTATAGAAAATTTTGTCAAGACTTTATTTCAATAGAAAATTTTGTCAAAATTTTATTTCTATAGAAAATTTTGTCAACATTTTATTTCAATAGAAAATTTTGTCAAAATTTTATTTCTATAGAAAATTTTGTCAACATTTTATTTCAATAGAAAATTTGTTCAAAATTTTATTTCTATAGAAAATTTTGTCAAAATTTTATTTGTATAGAAAATTTTGTCAAAACTTAATTTCTATAGAAAATTTGCCAAAATTTTATTTCTGTAAAAAATTTTGTCAACGTTTTATTTCTATATAAATTTTTTTTTCAAAATTTTATTTCTAAAGAAAATTTTGTGAAATTTTTATTTCTATATAAAATTGTGCCCAAATTTTATTTCTATAGAAAATTGTGTCGAAATTTTATTTCTATAGAAAATTTTGTCAAAATTTTATTTCTGTAGAAAATTTTGTCAAAATTTTATTTCTATAGAAAATTTTGTCAAAATTTTATTTCTATAGAAAATTTTGTCAAAATTTTATTTCTATAGAAAATTTTGTCAAAATTTTATTTCTATAGAAAATTTTGTCAAAATTTTATTTCTATAGAAAATTTTGTCAACATTTTATTTGTATAGAAAATTTTGTCAAAATTTTATTTGTATAGAAAATTTTGTCAAAATTTTATTTCTATAGAAAATTTTGTCAAAATTTTATTTCTATAGAAAATTTTGTCAAAATTTTATTTCTATAGAAAATTTTGTCAAAATTTTATTTCTATAGAAAATTTTGTCAAAATTTTATTGCTATAGAAAATTTTGTCAAAATGTAATTTCTATAGAAAATTTTGTTTCTATAGAAAACTTTTTCAAAATGTAATTTCTATAGAAAATTTTGTAAAAATTTTGTTTCCATAGTAAATTTTGTGACATTTTTATTTCTATAGAAAATTTTATTTTTTTATTTATTTATTTATTTATTTAATCAAACTGAGCCCCCATGGGCCATATGTTGATAGATATATAAAGTAGAGCAATAATGAGATTTAAAATATTAATTACATACATCAAAAATTGCTAAGGCACTAACACGAAAAATTCTAAAACTATAAAAAAAAACTTAAAAATCTAAAAATCTAGCAAAATCCTCAATGCACATTTCTAAAAAAATAATGAATAAGTGTGAGACAGAGATTGTCAATGACTAAACTGCTAAGCTTCGTGAGAAAAATGGGATATTAACTTTTTTTTGAAAACATGAACACTATTCGATAATTGCTTTATGTTTTGAGGTAAGGAGTTCCACAGTCTGGTAACTCGAATTGCAAACGAGCGCTCCAGAATATTATGGTTGAAATGTTCAATGCGTATTTGAGTGGTCCTTGTTGTACTCAAGAACCGGAAATAAGATATATGATATGCTGGTTTACCTGATTTCAAAACACCATAAAGAAAACAAAGACATCGAATATCAAGATAACGCTCAAACGAGCATCCCAGAAATTCATTAGCAAAGCGTGAATAGTTGTGTCTACAGTTTTTACCGAATACAAAACGAAGCAGAGAATGGAAACATGAAGTAAGTTTAGACAAACTTGATCTACTTGACCCCATATAAACCTCTACACCGTATAAAATATGTGGCATAAGTAGTGAATGCGCCAGCATTCGTTTCACAGGAAGCGGGAGAATAACGTTCAAACTATATAGTTTCTTCAGAACGAAGTTAACTTTTGAACATATTTTGGCTATATGGAAATCGAATTTAAGTCTATGGTCAATGTGAAACCCAAGAGAAATAATGGAGTCACTAAAACTAATTAAATTGTCTTGGATCACAATATCTCTCAGTGTGATCGGCTGGCGGGGATTTTCAAAAGCCATGATCTTTGTTTTACTGACATTAATGGACAAGTTATTTCTGCTAGCCCAGTTATAAATATGACCGATGTCATGATCTAAATTCAATAGAGCATCTTGCGTCGTGCCAGATGCGCAGGTACTAAATAATTGAATATCATCGGCATATATAGCCATATCAACATGTTGAACACAATGTACAATGTCATTAATATATAACATAAACAGTATAGGACCAAGGATAGATCCCTGTGGAACACCTGAAGAAATTGGATTTACACATGAACTACGGCCATCACTATGTACAAATTGGAAACGGTTCGATAAAAAGGACGAAATAAGTCTACAGGAAAAAACCGACAGATTAAATTGCCGGTAGAGTTTATGTATTAATAAGTTGTGATCCACGGAATCAAAAGCCTTGCTTAAATCAAGAGCAGCAAGAATTCCGGGATCTCTCTTGTCAATTACACGTCTGATATCATCTGTAAGCTTTACCATAAGCGACGTCGTGCTATGGCGACTTCTAAAGCCTGATTGACATGGATCAATTAAAGAAAAATTATCCAGATACGCAATTAGCTGATCCTTTATCAAGATTTCAAAGCATTTCGACAGCGCTGGAAGAATGGAAATAGGCCTGAAATCACTGCAATTTGAACCCGAAGTGCCCTTCTTCTTGAGAGGCGTAACTCTTGCTAACTTCCATGAAGCCGGAAAAGAACTAGTCATAAGTATTGTGTTAAATACATGTAATATGTGATGACAAATGTACGGAAATACTATCTTAATGAAGCGAATGGGAATACCGTCAGTTCCTAAGGCATTGGACTTAATTCTAAATATTGCACTGTGTAACTCGTCCAGATATACATTCCTAAAATTAAAGTTGTTATCACGCATAACATCATAATTAATACTAGATTGCACATAGTTAGATTGTGAGGATGTATAATAATTATTCAACAGGTCAAGATCTATATCACAGTTATTATCACAGGCGTTGTCAGAATCAAGTGCCCCAGTGGAACTAATCCGAGACCAGAGTTCCTTGGCATTGGACGTACCCTGAAACATGCGAAGACCATACGCTCGTTTAGCACGTCTTATTGCCCTCCGAGCTATTGATCTGTATCTTTTGTATGTGTCTCTATTACTAATACACTGATTCTCAATATAAGCACGGTACGCTAAGTCACGATGCCAAACTGCTTGCCTAATATCATCATTGTCATACCAGCGTGGTCTGATGCTATTAATTGCCCTTGTCCGCTCAGGTACATTTCTCCCAAGTAACTCATTCAAAATGCAATTCAGAAGAGTTATCTGAGAATCGGTATCATTTGTGAGATAAAGAGGCGTAAAATCTGCACTTTCTATATCACATAGCAAATTGTCCATATTTATGGAAGTATAATCAAGGTAAGAATAAAACAAGTTCTGATCCTGGTTTGGAACTAAATATTGCACAAGACAGAAAGCATGATTCGAATTCAGCGCTGGGAAATTAAATTGACTGCTGCGGATAACCGCAGAAGTGTTGCTAACTAGAGCATAGTCAATAATAGAAGCGGACATACGGTTCAAATCAAAATGAGTGGGCATATTGTTGTGTAGAACAGACAAATTACAACGTGTCAACATTAACTTAAGATTAGCATACTTTCTAGAAACAGAAATATCACAGTTAAAATCACCAATGATTATAATATCGGAAAAGCTAACAGACATATCAGAGATGAGATCTTCAAGAGAATCAAGATTACCCGTAGGCAAATATACGACACCAACCACGAACTCAAATGATCCAGATGTTATCTTTAAAAATAAAGCTTCGCAAGAATTCGGATCCGATGCAGTAGCGAGCGGCCGAACCCTTAATTTCTCAGAAACATATAAGCCCACACCTCCACCACGCATGCCACTACGATCGTTACGGAAGAATTTATATCCTGGAATATTAACGGCTTTGTTAGGCACATAAGATTTAAGCCACGTTTCAGTTACGCCAACAATATTAAGGTGGCAACTTTTTAGCATGTTGAAAACCTCGTCGAATTTAGTCGACAAAGTGCAAGGCCTCAAGGACTGGGCATTGAAGAAACCAATGTTCAAATGTTGTCTATCAGAGCAGAAGCGTTTGATATAAGAGTCGTCACTGACAATCTCGCCAATGCAATTAGCCGAAATCATCGAAACTACCTAAAGAAATGTGCATTGAGGAAAACAAAATGATTAAATATAACATTGAATGCATAAATACATCGCTGACTAAAAATTAAAAACAAGATGTAAACGAGAAAAATACCATGAACCCGAAAACCATTTTATTTTGTTTTGCAGTCAAAATAAAATGGTTTCTAACCCACCCACCCTTCCGGGTCATGGATAGAAACAAAACAATTAAGTCTAAATTTGTAGCCAATCCGTCATATCCGAAACGAACGCCATCGTCTAACTGAAGCGCCAAGAACAACTGATTTTGCATTATAAATACAGCTGGCCTGGACATCACAGCCCAACGAAGGCACTCGTCTCAGATACAAGAAATTGGTCATTACAATATAGTGATCATTTCGATCAAAAGGTAGGAGTTCCAAAAGTTGTTGTGTTGATAATAACCGGCGGTGGTGTGTTACTTCTGTGGTCCACGGTATGAAGAACATTTACATTATTTACCCCTCGATCTTTTTCCAGCGAAAATAACTGCTCCAGTGTATAGAAGGCTTTAGAACCATTGTTATGTATAATGCTGGCTGCGGGTATCGATGAAACTAATCTGAACGTTTTTATAGCTTTCCATTTAATCAAATTACGACATATCGTCTTAGCCTTATTTGCTGCAGGTGCGAGATTTTCGTTTAGGTAAATTCTGGACACAATATCAGTCGGTACCACTTGGTTGAGTTTCAGATTTTTAGCGGCCATGTACTTTTTCATTATTTCGTCCCTCTTCATTGCGGAGCAGAATTTAATAAGCAGCGTCTTCTTGTGCTTACCCAACCAAAAGCAGGAATTAATTTCTTGAGGTGTAAGGTCAACACCTACGGCTTTTGAAATATTTAAAGCCATTTGAAGAGGTTCGATGGTTGGGGGCAAGCCATTGACCAATATGTCATTTCTGCATTGTTCATGACGTATTTTATGGTTTGTGCTTTCAATGGCCTGCAGTTTATTATTGACGTATGACTGAAAAGCATTGAATTTATTTTTTTCTTCATCTATGGTGTTTTTGATAGATGAAATGCTAGCATCAATATCGTGCTTAAATGTTGAGAGACTCTGATCGATTTCTTGTTTTATGGTGGATGGTAAAGTTTGTGTTAAATTGTCTAGTTTAGAGGTTAATGTCTGCAAAGCATTCCATATTGACTTATCATCAGGTACAATACTGAATACAGAACAACCGCTGCATCTCCATCGTATGGATTTGTTTTTTACCAAAAGGCTGTATCCACTATCGGTCAGTTGCGAACAGTTCTTTCTGTGAAACCAATTGTTGCAGATATAGCAACAAACACTACCAGTGGTTTTTGTTATGTTTTCATTGCATTCGGGGCAAACCTCTGCTGTTGTTGCCGGTGCCATGTTGTACGGTTACGAATGCGAATGAAGACAAAAAGGGAAAACAATACAGCGACAGGAATCCAATAGATATAAACTGTTTGTTGACAGTGGAATCCAATATTCTTGATAATTTCCAGACAGGCAGTTGTATTTTAAATCACTAGATCGAAAATTCCGTTTACCAGCTTGTATAGTTTAATAAATATCAGTAAAGAAGTCAGCGCTTGTGAATAATTTACTCTGGCATGATATAGGGTTGCCAAATTTCTATGGAACATTTTGTCAAAATTTTATTTCTATAGAAAATTTTGTCAATTTTGTATTTCTTTATAAAATTTTGTCAAAATTTTATTTCTATAGAAAATTTTGTCAAAACTTTATTTCCATAGAAAATTTTGTGACATTTTTATTTCTATAGAAAATTTTGTCAAAATTTTATTTCTATAGAAAATTTTGTCAAAATTTTGACAAAATTTTCTATAGAAATAAAAATGTCACAAAATTTTCTATGGAAATAAAATGTTGACAAAATTTTCTATAGAAATAAAATGTTGACAAATTTTTCTATAGAAATAAAATGTTGACAAATTTTTCTATAGAAATAAAATTTTAACAAAATTTTATATCTGTTCCATAAACTACCCTTGTAGTTTAGTCAATGCATGGTTTTACGATGTAATCAAAGTAATAAGAAAGAAAATTTGGAAGAATTTTCTATAGAAATAAAATTTTGACTAAACTGCTACACCTACGCATATTTTGGATTTTTTTTTATTTTGGTAGATTTATTGCAAAATTTTCTTGGGCTCTTACATGTGGGATATTTTGGCCACAAAGTTGGTTATCGAGTTCAAGGTTCACTTCCTTGGTCCAAGGTGTGAAAATTGTCGCCGTCGGAGAAATTTTCATATTCCTGCCGACAAAGAAGTCCCTCAGCTCCCTGATAACTATGGAACAGTCGCCCACATAGGTTATCAGGTAAACATCCGATGATGGAGAGGAAGCTTCCGCCACGTAGAAGTTAAAAAGATGGGGGGCAGTATATCGCCTTGAGGTGCGCTTTATTTAGTCCTCCTCGGCGGAGATCTATTTCCTCTGAACTCCACATATTAGGGAGAGAAGTTACCATAATATTTTGTTATGTCTAAAACTCCTAAACCAAGTCGTACAAAAAACAAACCCCAGGTTATTTTTAATATTTGTCAAAAAGTTTATTGTTGTAATATCCAATTTAATTTTTCCAGACAGTGACATCGATGTATTCGTAGACGCTTCACAAGTTCCAGCAAGAGATTTGGGACAAACACCAAAAAATAATCGAATCGTTAATGCAGAAGCCAAACAGACATCTCAAACTCGTGGTGCTTTCAATCGCATCAATGCCGTTCTTCAGCGTAGTCCCTTATTTGTGGATGTCTTCGCTATACGTGGGGCCAGAGTGCCCATTATCAAGTGCAAACATCGGGATACGGGTTTCAGTGTAGACATCAATATCTCCTGTCACAGCAGCATAGAGAATACCCAGTTCATTTGTGAATTGGTCAAATCCGATGGCCGTATACATGAGCTATTTCTCTTTGTAAAGTTATGGGCAAAAAATATGCAAATTATTGGAAGAGCCAATATGACCAGCTATTGCCTGATAACCATGATTATTTTCTATCTCCAACATGAGGCTATATTAAAATCAATACAAGCTCTGCAAAAGGGATGTCCATCACGTATGGTTCAAGGCGTCAATTATGCATTCAATTTACAGAGCAAAGAAAATAAACCATCAATTGCGCAAGGCAAAACTACAATGGATCTCATTCGAGGATTTTTTCAATTCTATAAAAGCTACAATTTTGAAGATAATATAATATCGCCGTTTTATGGCAAAACCATAGCCAAGGAAAATTTCACAGAGGAAAGCTTTACAGACTATAGCAAACAATTGCTAACTATTGGAGAATCTGAAGGTATCGCCGCAGAGGCCGTACAATTGGATCGTTGTATGTGTGTCCAGGATTCTTTTGTTCTGAATCATAATGTGGCCAGATCTATGTTACCACCCAATAAGAAATATTTTGTCATGTGTGTGGAAAATGCTGCAACATTGTGTGAAAATTTAAATAAAAAATCGGGAGAAATCTTGGAGAAGCTATTGTATGAGACTATATTTAAGACTACACCGGTTATAGAAAAAGGTGGTATCACTGTGGACCTCAATCACATGGGCAGAACACCGGCATCGGCAAATTCCAATGGCAACAACGAAACCAGTAAAACTCTAAACCATTTTATAGAGCCATCAAAAGCCGATCTAAAGTCAATAGCCACAGCCAATCCAGATATTACAGAGCCCAATGCCATATTACGTTTTTGGTGTGATCATTATGTTAGTGTCATAGAAAAAATACTATGCGAATTCTATGGCATGGATGTCCAAACGAAGGAGACCCCTCAGAAACAACAACGTATGGATAATGAAGAATTAAATCATAGCTGGGAAATTGTGGCCAGTGTTGATCTCTGGTCAAATCGTTACTTTCAAAAGACACCTCACCAAACCTATTGGGAATATCAAATGGCTCAAACCGAACGTTTGTTGGCCTTACGTCGCCAAGACTCTAATTTTGCCGTTCAACTAAGTGCAATTCTATGTTTAAAAATTGAATCGGATTATATGGGTCTTACCGTAAGTGTTGGCCTACCAGACGGTTCACCCGTATCGACTTTAACCAAAAAGGACCCCCTCAGAAAATTCTTCAATGTTTTTCGTAATACATTACAAAATTATTGCCTCAGAGAAGTATTGCTAGTCGATAAGCCTTTGGATAAACCAAAAACTTAGCTGGAAAATATAATACCAATAGAGTCGATCTGGAATTTGAATGAAATGAGTCATGTTTTGGACTTGTGTTAATTATTTGGAAACATGGACATCTTAAAACACGCATGACTTTTTATTTTATTTCATCACCCCCCACCCAACTTCCTCCGAAAATGTGTATATGGTTGCTTTATAATATTTGACAGAACTATATTTTTTAAACTTCTACATTTATTTCTGTAAAAAAAAACAATAGAATTACTGACTTTTTTACCAATTACAATTTTATTTATTGATTTGAAAGACATAATCATAAATAAAGCTATATATGAATTGGAATTAAGCCGTTTTTAATTGGGTTAGATAAGGTAGTAGGTCGGTTAGTAAACCAAAAGCGTCCATTGTGATATGAAACGGCAGACTATCTTCACTCTTATTAATGAATGCTACACGCAGGGCTGCCAATTTTGCCGATTTATCGGCATTTTGACGATTTTTTACTCAAAAAATAGCAAATGCCGATTTTCCAACTTTTGCCCCAAATATGACGATATTAGATCCCTTCAAAAACGTTGACTAGAAGCAGTTTGTTTTCAATTAATTAATAAGAGCCAACAACAGAGAGAGATATATTAGTATTAGTATCATGGTTGCCACTCGTGCCAAAAATAATATATCAAAATTTGAAGAAAATTTTACCAAAAATCTACACATTTTTGTGTTTAGTATATACAAAAATATTATTTTATTCGATAGAAATTTTTTATATTGAATTTATAGAAAATTTTGTTAAAATTTTATTTCTATAGAAAATTTTGTCAAATTTTATTTCTATAGAAAATTTTGTCAAATTTTATTTCTATAGAAAATTTTGTCAAATTTTATTTCTATAGAAAATTTTGTCAAAATTTTATTTCTATAGAAAATTTCGTCTAAATTTTATTTCTAAAGAAAATTTTGTCAAATTTTATTTCTATAGAAAATTTTGTCAAAATTTCTTTTCTATAGAAAAATTCTTCAAAATTTTATTTCTATAGAAAATTTCGTCAAAATTTTATTTTTATAGAAAATGTTGTCAAAATTTTATTTCTATAGAAAATTTCGTTTAAATTTTATTTCTAAAGAAAATTTTGTCAAATTTTATTTCTATAGAAAAATTTTTCAAAATTTTATTTCTGTAGAAAATTTTGTCAAAATTTTATTTCTATAGAAAATTTTGTCAAATTTTATTTCTATAGAAAAAATTTTCAAAATTTTATTTCTGTAGAAAATTTTGTCAACATTTTATTTCTATAGAAAATTTTGTCAAATTTTATTTCTATAGAAAACATTTTCAAAATTTTATTTCTGTAGAAAATTTTGTCAACATTTTATTTCTATATAAAAATTCTTCAAAATTTTGTTTCTGTAGAAAATTTCGTCAAAATTTTATTTTTATAAGATAATTTTGTCAAAATTTTATTTCTATAGAAAATTTCGTCTAAATTTTATTTCTAAAGAAAATTTCATTTCAAAAGTTTTTTTTTTTCAAAATTTTATTTTATAGAAAATGTTTGCAAAATTTCATTTCTATAGAAAATTTTGTCAAATTTTATTTCTATAGAAAAATTATTCAAAATTTTATTTCTATAGAAAATTTTGTTAAAATTTTATTTCTATAGAAAATTTCTTCAAAATTTTATTTCTATAGAAAATTTCGTCAAAATTTTATTTTTATAGAAAATTTTTTTAAAATTTTATTTATACAGAAAAAGTTGTCAAAATTTTATTTCTATAGAAAATTTTGTCAAAATTTCTTTTCTATAGAAAATTTCTTCAAAATTTTATTTCTATAGAAAATTTTGTCAAAATTTCTTTTCTATAGAAAATTTCTTCAAAATTTTATTTCTATAGAAAATTTTGTCAAAATTTTATTTCTATAAAAAGTTTTGTCAAAATTTTATTTCTATAGAAAATTTTTTCAAATTTTATTTCTATAGAAAATTTCGTCAAAATTTTATTTCTATAGAAAATTTTCTCAAAATTTCTTTTCTATAGAAAAATTCTTCAAAATTTTATTTCTATAGAAAATTTTGTCAAAATTTTATTTTTATAGAAAATGTTGTCAACATTTTATTACTATAGAAACTGTCGTCTAAATTTTATTTCTAAAGATTTTTTCAAAATTTTATTTCTATAGAAAATTTTGTCAAATTTTATATTATAGAAAATTTTGTCAAAGTTTTATATTATAGAAAATTTTGTCAAAATTTTATTTTTATAGAAAATTTTGTCAAAATTTTATTTCTATAGAAAATTTCGTCTAAATTTCTTTCCTATAGAAAAATTCTTCAAAATTTCATTTCTATAGAAAATTTCGTCAACATTTTATTTTTATAGCAAAATTTTGTCAAAAGTTTATTTTTATAGAAAATTTTGTCAAAATTTTATTTTTATGGAAAATTTCGTCTAAATTTTATTTCTAAGCAAAATTTTATTTCTAAAGATTTTTTTTCAAAATTTTATTTTATAGAAAATGTTTGCAAAATTTCATTTCTATAGAAAATTTTGTCAAATTTTATTTCTATAGAAAAATTTTTCAAAATTTTATTTCTATAGAAAATTTTGTTAAAATTTTATTTCTATAGAAAATTTCTTCAAAATTTTATTTTTATAGAAAATTTTGTCAAAATTTTATTTCTGTGGAAAATTTCTTCAAAGTTTTATTTCTAAGAAAATTTCGTCAAAATTTTATTTTTATAGAAAATTTTGTCAAAATTTTATTTCTATAGAAAATTTTGTCAAATTTTATTTCTATAGAAAATTTTTTCAAAATTTTATTTCTGTAGAAAATTTTGTCAAAATTTTATTTCTATAGAAAATTTTGTCAAAATTGTATTTCTGTAGAAGATTTTATTAAAATTTTATTTTTATAAAAAGTTGTATCTCTTAATTGGAGAGTTTTATGGTCAAATTTTGGGACTTTAATATTGATGACATACTTAAATGTTAAAAATCTTTTTTTGTTCTATTTTAAATCAAAATCTTACCGTTCTTTATAGAAATAAATACTTACACTAAAAAAAAATAATTTGGTTTTAATATTATTTACATTGCAGATTTTTTGATGATTTTTAAAATGGACGTGACGATTATGACGATTTCTTCGGAAAAAAGTGACGATTTTTCTTTAAATTTTATTGGCAGACTACACGATTCTTTGTTTAGCTCAATGATAAGGGATCTCTTTGACCACTGTGTGGGCAAACACCTAGAATGAATTCAATCTAGAGATTAATAAGACTCCCCTCTTGGAGCTTCGATCGAAGGCATTCGATACTGTCAACCATGCAGGAACCAAGCGTTGGTGTCTAAATTATTAGGGAATTCCCCAAAGTGGGGGGATATCTCCGGTACTCATCAATCGCTGCCAACCTCTATTTCACCCCTTCTGACGGCGTCGAGATGGAAAATGCAGTACTATAGAACTTTTTTATACCCTCCACCATAGGATGGTGGTATATTAACTTTGTCATTCCGTTTGTAACACATCGAAATATTGCTCTAAGACCCCATAAAGTATATATATTCTGGTTCGTGGTGAAATTCTGAGTCTCAAATCGACTCAGAATTTCACCACGAACCAGAATATATATACTTTATGGGGTCTTAGATGTCCGTCTGTTGAAATCACGCTAACTTCCGAACGAAACAAGCTATCGACTTGAAACTTGGCACAAGTAGTTGTTATTGATGTAGGTCGGATGGTATTGCAAATGGGCCATATCGGTTCACTTTTACGTATAGCCCCCATATAAACGGACCCCCAAATTTGGCTTGCGAGGCCTCTAAGAGAAGCAAATTTCATCCGAACCGGCTGAAATTTGGTACATGGTGTTAGTATATGGTATCTAACAACCATGCAAAAATTGGTCCACATCGGTCCATAATTATATATAGCCCCCATATAAACCGATCCCCCGATTTGGCTTGCGAGGCCTCTAAGAGAAGCAAATTTCATCCGATCCGGCTGAAATTTGGTACATGGTCTTAGTATATGGTCTCTAACAATTATGCAAAAAGTGGTCCACATCGGTTCATAATTGTATATAGCCCCCATATAAACCGATCCCCCGATTTGGCTTGCGAGGCCTCTAAGAGAAGCAAATTTCATCCGATCCGGCTGAAATTTGGTACATGGTGTTAGTATATGGTCTCTAACAACCATGCAAAAATTGGTCCACATCGGCCCATAATTATATATAGCCCCCATATAAACCGATCCCCCGATTTGGCTTGCGAGGCCTCTAAGAGAAGCAAATTTTATCAGAACCGGCTGAAATTTGGTACATGGTGTTAGTATATGGTCTCTAACAACCATGTAAAAATTGGTCCACATCGGTCCATAATTATATATAGCCCCCATATAAACCGATCCCTCGATTTGGCTTGCGAGGCCTCTAAGAGAAGCAAATTTTATCCGAACCGGCTGAAATTTGGTACATGGCATTTGTATATGGTCTCTAACAACCATGCAAAAATTGGTCGAAATCGGTCCATAATTATATATAGGCCCCATATAAACCGATCCCCAGATTTGACCTCCAGAGCCCCTTGGAAGAGCAAAATTCTTCCCATTCGGTTGAAATTTGGTACGTGATGTTAGTATATGGTATCCAACAACCATGCAGGAATTAATTCTATCAGCCCATAATTATATATAGCTCCCATATAAAACGATCCCCAGATTTGACCTCCGGTGCCTTTTGGAGAAGCAAAATTCATCCGATCTGCTTGAAATTTGGTACGTGGTGTTCGTATATGATATTTAACAACTAAGCCAAAAGTGGTCCATATCAGTCCATAATCATATATAGCCCCATATAAACCGATCCCGAGATTTGGTTTTGGAGAAACTTGGGGGAGCAAATTTCATCTGAGAGAGTTTAAATTTGGTACATTGTGCTAGTATATGGTTCGTTAACAACCATGCCTAACTAGGTCCATATCGGTCTATAGTTATATATATCCCTCAGACAAATCGATTTCCAATCACACAAAAATTGGTCCATATCAAGTGCGTAATTCTATATAGCCCCCATAGAAGCGACCCCCGTATTTCAATTCTGGCTCTCTACGTACCGTGCAAAAAGTCCATATCGATTAGTAATTATTTGTAGACTGAACTATACATAACTTTTTTGTCTAATATATACCACGTATGGACTAACTCACAATTTAGAAAACGATGTTAAGGAGTTTTAAGATACCACAACCCAAGTATTTCGATTGTGGATGACAGTCTTTCGTAGAAGTTTATACGCAATCCATGGTGGAGGGTACATAAGATTCGGCCTGGCCGAACTTACGGCCGTATATACTTGTTCAATACTGTTTCACACTGGTCAGTACCGTAGTACCCCCGCGAATGATTTAGTACATTTTGTGTAGACATTTTTGAGCCAATATCAGATTTATGGTACCATAGTTTATTAATATTTTACAAAAATTTAATTCTTCAGAAGGTTTTCTCAAAATATTATTTCAACAGAAAATTTTGTCAAAATGTCAAAATTTTATTTTGTCAAAATTTTATTTCTATAGAAAATTTTATATCTATGGAAAAAATTTTCAAAAGTTTATTTCGGTAGAAAATTTTGTCAAAAGTTTATTTCGGTCGAAAATTTTGTAAAAATTTTATTTCTATAGAAAATTTTGCCAATATTTTATGTCTATAGAAAATTTTGCCAAAATTTTATTTTTATTTATCTACAGAAAATTTGTAAGCTGATATGAAACTAAACAAGAAAAAGTATTTAAAATTGAGGAGTTGATAAACAAACTTTTATTTTCTTTAAAATTCAGTCTAAAAGAGCTCTTGACAATAATCTTCCAATAGAATTTTTGTTGAAATTTAGTGAAAAGTACTTTTTCGCTCAAAAAAATACCTTTTATGTACTTTCTTAAAAATTGTATTTTCCATCCCTGCTGTCAATTCATTGTTAATGAGATATGCGATCGAGTAAAAGACTACCTTGCTGATTTTACCAGTTTCACCGCTAGTAATTTGAGGATATCCTCGATCAAATCCTCAAGCACACTATTCAATACATAGACGTCAGAAGTACGTTGGCAGTTGAATGTCAGAGTACACCCAGAGAAGGAATATGATCACCTCAACCATGTTTCAAGAGCAAAATGTTATTTTTGGATGGTGAACATGTAACATGTTTGTCGCAACCATGTTATTTTCTCGGAAATTATTAATCTGTTTTCGGCGAGCATGTTATGTTTGGCGAGAAAACAACATTTTTGCGAGAAACATGTTGCATGGTCACCATCCAAAAATAATATTTTGCTCTTGAAACATGTTTGGGGTGATCATATTCCTTCTCTGCGTGTAGTTGGTGAAATAATTCCCAGCAAAAAAAGTGTCGCCAAAAAAATGTTAGTGAAAATGTTCTTTTTCGATCCGGAAGTGTTGCAAAATTGCACAGAAACGATTAATTTTACATGGGCTTGTCATAGGACGGATGTCCACCATTTGAACAGTCGTTGCGCTGAATTTGCATCACTTCTTAAGGTGTGATGCGAATTTAGTTCTCTGAGTGTGAATTAAGAAATTTTGTGATATTTTGACAGATAAATAATTTTAAAAATTTTTTTACGAGTTTTATTGTATTCTTACGCTTGTGTGGAACATTTGACATCAAATATTTTCAAAAATTCGCAATTTTTCTAAAGTGGATTTAGCATTTTTTCGGCCAAATTTAAAAAAAATATTTTTACCATTTTATTAATTCTTAATCTTTTTTAAACCTATTTGAAACAAAAAATTTAAAATTTTCCATTACAAATATGGAAAAAGCATGTTATAAAAAAAAATTAACTCAAATTAACTTCCTTTCACACAAAAAAATTTTTTTCTGATTCAATCACGAAATTAATTGATCCAATTAATTTTTAATTGAAATGTCTTCAATCACAGAAATGATAGTATCAATTAAAAAATTAATTGAAGGTCAATTAAAAAGTTAATTGATCCAATTAAAAAATTAATTGATAATATTATTTTTGTGATTGATTTTTGTTTCAATTAAAAAATTTGTTGAATCATTTAAATTTTTAATTGAATATTTTTTAAAACTCAATTAAAATTTTAATTGGAAAATTTTTTTGTGTGTTGCGGCTAAAGTAAGGAGCTTTATTGGGAGGACATTTTTGGAAGTGCTTTTAAAGTTCTGCCTTTAGAAGAACTTCCAAATTTTTTTGCTGGTTTCCGACTGTAAAATACAGCAAGATTCTCTGGGTCAAATTCGACAAGCTTTTCAAGTCGCCTGCCCATGCCACTGCAATTTGTGATATACCGCTTGCAGGCAGCACTTGGGTGCAAACAAGGAAACCTTGTTGACTACCTATAAGACAATTGGCGAGTCAGTGGTAAACTATGCAGCACCGATGTGGACACCTCATGCAAGTGATAAGCAGTGGAATAACAACAGACATGCCAGAACGCTGCCCTTAGAAGTACCTCCTTACACCAGTATCCATCCAAACCACCATCTTATGGATAGTCAGGCAACACTCAGGAATGTATGATTTGATCTACATTATATAGAGCGCGAGATCCAGCGCTACAAAAGAGAGTCTCTAGATCAGGCAGCATACCAGGCAGATCTGAACAGAATTCATGAGGATACTGTAGCTAAAGCGGCGAGAAGCTACAATGTTCTCAGAGTTCGACCACCGCCCACAGCACTGGAGGAATGATACCTCCCAAGACGAACTTCTGGGCAGCATTAGAAGTCGGGCACAAGGCGAAATTTTAAGCCTCTAATGCTCAATCCCGTCTTTAGGCGGGCTTCATGTAATAAGGAAGCACAACAAAAATTGGTAAAATAAAAAGAAAACTTATGGTGTTTTCTTTTCTGAAAAAAGGGCTTTGCCTTCATTTTGTCTGTACAGAATACGCATTTTTAAAATGTTACCAGCAACCTAAAAAAATGCTATAATTTCAGCGGGCAGAAAAGAATTCAAAGAAGGAAACAGGGCAATCGCAGCACTCCAGTTTGTTGGCAGTGGTGAAAATGCCCGTAATTTGCCTCTATGCGTGGCACTATTTTCACAATAGAATTCGAAGCATTTTCGCACTTTTGCCTGTTTTTTTTAGAAAAGAACCTAAAAAGTACATTTTCCGGGCAAAATGCATAAAAAGTGCGCATTTTTTACAAGAAAAGAAAACACCATTAGTTTAAACTGTTGGAGCATATACTGAATTTTACCGTATACATTTTTCTTGTTTAGTTTTCTTGCTTTTGTGTCGTTAAAATTGAAAATTTAATCAGCTGGCAAAAAAAAAAAAAAATTGGGGCATTAGAGGGTTAGGTTAGGTTAGGTTAGGTTGTAGAGGGTGACATCAATGTCTTGTATTGATGCCCACTTAACCAGTATAGGTCCATTGTGATCCCTCGATGTGATTTTTCAAACTTTCTTCTTCCGAGGCGGCCGCTTTGTCCCAGAAACTTCCATCTGCTCGTTCTCTTTGAAAGAAATCTCAGAATGACCAACCAGAGGCCCTGATGAAGGCAAGTATGTTTCTTAAGCTGCACTCCCGTAGATCAGTGAGAGTCTGAAAGAAAAAGGAGCCCAGTATCTTGTTTCTTCTAAAGGATTAAGCTGGGCACTGACACAGGAAGTGGTACGAGTCCTCCGTAACTTCCGGGTCCAGGCACCATCTACAGATATCATCGTCTTTAAGTCCTATTCTTACCATGTGTTTCCCAAGTGTGTTGTGTCCTGTTATGATACCAATCAATGGCCGTAATTCCTCTCTGTTCATCGACAACAAAATTTCACAGTTCCTACGTTTCTTTTCATCCCATATCAACTTGGTTTGCTCGCAACCATCCGAAGAGACCCAGCGTCTTCGCCATTGCTCATCATATTTAACCTCTATCCTGTATGATAAGAATATAATGGAGGAAAAGCGTCCGCTAGGACGTTGTTCGTTCCACGAGCACCCTCCTTAGCCAGCACATCCGCTTCCTCATTTCCTATCATCCCATAGTGCCCAGGTACCAGCACAGAGTTATATTATGCTGTTCAGTGAGAACCTTGAGTTCTCGACGACAGCGGCTGACTACCCTAGACCTTATGTCAGCACTGCACAATGCCTTTATAGCTGCTTGACTGTCGATGAAGAAACTGATATCGCTTCTGTATAACGGCCTCATCAACAGCGACTCAGCAGCCTTCGTGATCGCATAAATCTCAGCTTGAAAAATACTGCAATCACTATCCAGCGTGTAAGACTACCTTATTCCTAGTTCAATACAATAGATTCCACTGCCCGTTCCTTCCTCCATCTTTGATCCGTCCGTATACATGTTCAGGGTTCCGAAGGGTATCCTCCTGTCTTCCCACTCTTCCATACTTGGTATAATGTACGTCGGGGTGTGATGATAAACATGCTCCGTGGCCATATGGTCCGTCTCTCTATACTGCCCGGCCAGAATTTCAGTATGCCTGCAGTCTGTCCTCTCCAGCGTGTTCAAGCTCCTAAGTCTCAGAAGTATCAGTTCAGCCGATAGAGGGTTAATGTCGATGAACAGAATTTGGAATTGCGGTCATTGATTGGCATCATAACAGGACATAACACACTTGGGAAACACATGGTAAGAATAGGCCTTAAAGATGATGATATCTGTAGATGGTGCCTGGACCCGAGAGAAGAGAACGAGCAGGTGGAAGTTCTGGGACTATTTCAAAGGGGAAGAAGATGGAAAGATCACATCGAGGAATCACAATGGACCTATACTGGTCTCGGTGGACATCAATTCAACACAAAATTGATGTCATCCTCTATAACCTAACCTAAGGCAGAAGGCTATTCCTACCAGTACAGTGGGTGCAAGACCACCACCATCAGCGATGAAGAGATACGGCGGCGTAGAGAGACCAAATCGATGGTAATTCAGCTACAATTTGGCATCTCCAAGTATTTGAACAGTTAGGTTAGGTTAGGTTAGTTGGCAGCCCGATGTATCAGGCTCACTTAGACTATTCAGTCCATTGTGATACCACATTGGTGAACTTCTCTCTTATCACTGAGTGTTAAGCTCTATGACAAGGGACCTCCTTTTTATAGCCGAGTCCGAACGGCGTTCCACATTGCAGTGAAACCACTTAGAGAAGCTTTGAAACCCTCAGAAATATCACCTGCATTACTGAGGTGGGATAATCCACCGCTGAAAAACTTTTTGGTGTTCGGTCGAATCAGGAATCGAACCCACGACCTTATCTATACAAGGCCGGCATGCTAACCATTGCACCACGGTGGCTGCTAAGTTACCTAAGTTGAACAGTTACCACTCACTTCTGAACACCGCAATTCAAGATGAATGACCGAGATGTTACATTCGCCTCATATACCGATGCATCTCTTTTAGCGAACACGGTTGCCACAGTTGGTAGAATTCTACCAAAAATTGTTGATTTTTTAATTTTTGGTAGATTTCTCGATATTTTGGTAGAAGTAAAATAAAATTTTCTATAGAAATAAAATTTTGGCAGAATTTTCTATAGAATAAAATTTTAACAAAATTTTTTTTATAGAAATATAATGTGGGAAAAATTTTCTATAGAAATAAAATTTTGACAAAATTTTCTATAGAAATAAAAATTTGAGAAAATTGTCTATAGAGATAAAATTTTGACAAAATTTTTTATAGAAATAAAATGTGTGCAAAATTTTCTATAGAAAAAAAATGACAAAATTTTCTAGAGAAATAAAATTTTGACAAAATTTTCTATAGAAATAAAATTTTGAGAAAATTGTCTATAGAAATAAAATTTTGAAAAGATAGAAATAAACTTTTGACAAAATTGTCTATAGAAATAAAATTTTGATAAAATTTTCTATAGAAATAAAATTTTGATAAAATTTTCTATAGAAATAAAATTTTGACAAAATTTTCTATAAAAATAAAATGTTGACAAAATTTTCAATAGAAATAAAATTTTTACAAAATTTTCTATAGAAATAAAATTTGGACAAAATTTTCTATAAAAATAAAATTTAGACAAAATTTTCATTAGAAATAAAATTTTGACAAAATTTTCTATAGAAATAAAATTTTGACAAAATTTTCAATAGAAATAAAATTTTGACAAAATTTTCTATAGAAATAAAATTTGGACAAAATTTTCTATAAAAATAAAATTTTGACAAAATTTTCTATAGAAAAAAAAAATTGACAAAATTTTCTATAGAAATAAAATGTTGACAATATTTTCTATAGAAAAACTTTTTTTGATAAAATTTTCTATAGAAATAAAATTTTGACAAGATTTCTATAGAAAACAAAAATTTACAAAATTTTCTATAGAAATAAAATTTTGACAAAATTTTCTATAGAAATAAAATATAGACACAATTTTCTATAGAAATAAAATTTAGACACAATTTTCTATAGAAATAAAATTTTGACAAAATTTACAAAAATTTCTATAGAAAAAAAAATTTCTATAGAAATAAAATGTTGACAACATTTTCTATAGAAAAACTTTTTTGACAAAATTTTCTATAGAAATAAAATTTTGACAAAATTTTCTATAGAAATAAAATTTTGACAAAATTTTCTATAGAAATAAAATTTTGACAACATTTTCTATAGAAAAAAATTTTTTTTACAAAATTTTCTATTGAAATAAAATTTTGACAAGATTTCTATAGAAAACAAAAATTTACAAAATTTTCTATAGAAATAAAATTTTGACAAAATTTTCGATAGAAAAAAAAAATTTTTTGACAAAATTTTCTATAGAAATAAAATGTTGACAACATTTTCTATAGAAAAACTTTTTTTGACAAAATTTTCTATAGAAATAAAATTTTGACAAGATTTCTATAGAAATAAAATTTTGACAAAATTATCTATAGAAATAAAATTTTGACCAAATTATCTATAGAAATGAAATTTTGACAAAATTTTCTATAGAAATAAAATTTTGACAAAATTTTCTATAGAAATAAAATTTTGACAAAATTATCTATAGAAATAAAATTTTGACAAAATTATCTATAGAAATAAAATTTTGACAAAATTTTCTATAGAAATAAAATTTTGACAAGATTTCTATAGAAAACAAAAATTTACAAAATTTTCTATAGAAATAAAGTTTTGACAAATTATCTATAGAAATAAAATTTGGACAAAATTTCCTATAGAAATAAAATCTTGACAACATTTTTTATAGAAATAAAATTTTGACAAAATTATCTGTCGAATTAAAATTGTAAAAAAATTTCTATAGAAATAAAATTTGGCAAAATTTCTATAGAAATAAAATTTTGATAAAATTATTTATAGAAAAAAAATTTTGAATAAAAAATCTATAGAAACTAAATTTTGACAAAAGTTTCTATAGAAATAAAATGTTCACAAAATTTTCTATAGAAATAAAATGTTGACAACATTTTCTATAGAAATAAAATGTTGACAAAATTTTCTATAGAAATAAAATGTTGACAAAATTTGCTATAGAAATAAAATTTTGACAAAATTTTTTATAGAAATAAAATTTTGACATAATTTTCTATAGAAATAAAATTTTGACAAAATTTTCTATAGAAATAAAATTTTGACAAACTTTTCTATAGAAATAAAATTTTGACGAGATTTTCTATAGAAATACATTCTTTTCCTCTGTTGGTTAAGCTACTCTTGTAGTTTAGTCAATGTATGGTTTTAAGCTGAAATAAAAAACAACAACAATGCTTAAAGAACAAAACCAACAATAACAAAACAAAACAAATGAAATACAATTTTGAAAAAAAAAAATTCTATAGAAACCAAATTTTGACAAAAGTTTCTATAGAAATAAAATTTTGACAAAATTTTCTATAAAAATAAAATTTGGCAAACTTTCTACAGAAATAAAATTTTCACCAAATTTTCTATAGAAATAAATTTTGACAAAATTTTCTATTGAAATAAAATTTTGACAAGATTTTCTATAGAAATAAAATTTTGACAAAATTTTCTATAGAAATAAAATTTTGACAAAAATTTTCAGTAGAAATAAAAGTTTGATAAAATTTTCTATAGAAATAAAATTTTGACAAAATTTTGAATTCATGCTAAATGGATGTCTTTTGATTCAGATAATTCGATTATAAGAGGTTATGCAATTGGATAGCCGCTCAATGGTCAAAATTGTGGGAACGCAATAGTAGAGGTGACTCAAATGCTGTTGGAATCCTTTCTTACTGCTCGATTCTTAACCCTTTCACTATCGAATTAAACCTAATGTAAAACACTTTCATTTTTCCACTGTTTTTACTTGTACTAACAGCATGTAGAAAAATACGATATTGCAATTTGGAAGGCCTACCTCAATTATTTATAGAGCTGTATGTGTTTGTACTGAAAACTTAATTCTTGAATTGTGACCAAATGGTCATACTTAACTAAACGCTATTTAGCCTGTAATATCTGTTGAAGTGTTAGAAAAAAAATCGACAAAGAATCTGAAATAATATAGGCTAGAGACGTACAGTAGGAAAATTGTCTCAAAATTGTGTATTTTTCGTTTATTGTCAAGAAATGTTATGAAACTACATTTTAGTGCCCAGCAATATGGAAAATATTTACAGCTTATTTAGATAAGAACCTCTATTTTAAAATATCATCGAGAGGTAAATCGAAACTAAGTGGGAGTTCGAGTTTGGAGTCGTTTTCGAATGTCCTCTGTAGTGGACATCGGTAGTGAAAGGGTTAATTTAAATCAATGGTAAGGAAACCTAGCTCTTACAGGTGAGTTCAAATGGAGGAGTTTCTAAAATAGAAAAATATGGGAGAAATACGAAAGGACAAATTAGAAAACGAAACGAATATTGATTTTGAATCATAATAGTGACAAGGGGAGTAAACACTCTCTTCATTGTAATCTGGATAACTTGGCTATATTTTCGAAGATTTAGATGTAGATGCTTGCATCGTGATAATAATGAGAATTTCCTGTAATCATGTAACACCTTAATTAAATTATCCTATCCTATTGAAAATAAAAGCATTGTTTAATATAAAAAATATATTTTATTTTTATACTGTCTTATGTATTACGAAAATAAATTGATCAGGAATAAAGTTCTTATTGTTTAAAAATTACGTCTGGATTATTTTATCAGGAATAAAGGTATTAATGTTTAAAAATTGCGTCTATATTCGAACATTAATTATTTATGTTTGCTAAAATGATACACATTAAATCGTTAATGAATAACTCCGATTCCTTTTTGTCGACTGAGGGTGACAATCAATTTTTTGGGGATCGACGCAAATACTCGTATGTGTACTGGGCCTGAATAAAATATCCATTAAAGCGCCTTTCATACTATCACTTTATCCGCACGATAATGACCGGGTCCAAATTTGCGAGACATATCTCAGATGTTGGCCACACCATAATTTATGTTCGACGCCATAATCGATACTACAGCTTATTAATGTGATCGATTAGAAATATATCGATTTTTTACTTATTTTGTCAAAATTTTATTTCTATAGAAAATTTTGTCAAAATTTTATTTCTATAGAAAATTTTGTCAAAATTTTGTTTCTATAGAAATTTTTGTCAAAATTTTGTTAACATTTTATTTCTATAGAAAATTTTGTCAAAATTTTATTTCTATAGAAAATTTTGTCAAAATTTTATTTCTATGGAAATTTTGTATAAAAAATTTTATTTCTTTAGAAAAGTTTGTTAACATTTTATTTCTATAGAAAATTTTGTCAAAATTTTATTTCTATAGAAAATTTCGTCAAAATTTTATTTCTATAGAAAATTTTGTCAACATTTTATTTCTATAGAAAATTTTGTCAAAATTTTATTTCTATGGAAATTTTGTATAAAAAATTTTATTTCTTTAGAAAAGTTTGTTAACATTTTATTTCTATAGAAAATTTTGTCAAAATTTTATTTCTATAGAAAATTTCGTCAAAATTTTATTTCTATAGAAGATTTTGTCAACATTTTATTTCTATAGAAAATTTTGCCAAAATTTTATTTCTATGGAAATTTTTTAAAAAAAAATTTATTTCTTTAGAAAAGTTTGTTAAAATGTTATTTCTATCGAAAATTTTGTCAAAATTTTATTCCTATAGAAAATTTTGTCAAAATTTCATTTTTATAGAAAAGTTTGTCAAAATTTTCAATTTCTATAGAAATTTAATTTCTATAGAAAATTTTGTCAAAATTTTATTTTTATAGATTTTTTTTTGATTTATTGAATTATATGCCAATACAACAAGATAATTATCTTAAATATTACAGTATTTAAGAAAATTTTATTTCTATAGAAAATTTAGTGAAAATTTTATTTCTATAGAAATTTTGCCAAATTTTATTCCTATAAAAAATTATTTCTATAGATAACTTTGTCAAAATTTTATTTCTATACAAAATTTTGTCAAAATTTTATTTCTGTACAAATTTTTGTCAAAATTATATTTCTATAAATAATTTTGTCAAAATTTTATTTCTATAGAAGTTTTGCCAAACTTTATTTCTATCGAAAATTTTTTCACAATTTTATTTCTATAGAAATTTTCTTCAAAATTTTATTTCTATAGATAATTTTGTCAAAATTTTATTTCTATAAAAAATTTTGTCAAAATTTTCTTTCTATAAATAATTTTGTCAAAATTTTATTTCTATAAAAAATTTTGTCAAAATTTTATTTCTATAAAAAATTTTGTCAAGATTTTATTTCTATAGAAAATTTTGTCAAAATTTTATTTCTATAGAAAGTTTGCCAAATTTTATTTCTATAGAAAATTTTGTCAAAATTTCATTTCTATAGAATTTTTTTTTTCAAAATTTTATTTCTATAGAATTTTTTTTCAAAATTTTATTTCTATAGATAACTTTGTCAAAATATTATTTCTATACAAAATTTTGTCAAAATTTTATTTCTGTACAAAATTTTGTCAAAATTTTATTTCTATAGAAAATTTTGTCAAAATTATATTTCTATAGAAAATTTTGTCAAAATTTTATTTCTATAGGAAATTCTGTCAAAATTTTATTTCTATAGAAAATTTTGTCAACATTTTATTTCTATAGAAAATTTTGTCAACATTTTATTTCTATAGAAACTTTTGTCAAAATTTGGTTTCTATAGAATTTTTGTTTTTCAAGATTTTATTTCTATCTAAAATTTTTTCTCAATTTTATTTTTATAGACAATTTTGTCAACATTTTATTTCTATAGAAACTTTTGTCAAAATTTGGGTTCTATAGAATTTGTTTTTTTTCTAAATAATTTTGTCAAAATTTTATTTCTATAGAAAATTTTGTCAAAATTTTATTTCTATAGATAATTTTGTAAAAAATTTTATTTCTATAAAAATTTTTGACAAAATGTTATTTCTATAAAAAAATTTGTCAAAATTTTCTTTCTATAAATAATTTTGTCAAAATTTAATTTCTATAAAAAATTTTGTCAATTTTTAATTTCTACAAAAAATTTTGTCAAAATTTAATTTCCATTCTTTTTGTTTTGTTATTGTTGGTTTTGTTCTTTAAGTATTGTTGTTTTTTTATTACAGCTTAAAACCATACATTTACTAAACTACAAGTGTAGCTTAACCAACAGAGGAAAAGAATGTTTGTCAAATTTATTTGGGCAAAGCCCTATAGACTGCAAGATGGTTGGATGGACGCACGTTTCGGATTTACCACATTCCTCATCAGCATCCTCTACTTGCAGCAAAACTATCACTACTATGATGAGGAATGTGGTAATTCCGAAACGTGCGTCCATCCAACCATCTTGCAGTCTATAGGGCTTTGCCCAAATAAATTTGACAAACATTCTTTTCCTCGGTTGGTTAAGCTACACTTGTAGTTTAGTCAATGTATGGTTTTAAGCTGAAATAAAAAAACAACAAAAATTTAATTTCTACAAAAAATTTTGTCAAAATTTTCTTTCTATAAATAATTTTGTCAAAATTTTATTTCTATAAAAAATTTTGTCAAAATTTTATTTCTACAGAAAATTTGGTGAAAATTTTATTTCTATAGAAAATTTTGTGCAAAATTTTATTTCTGTAGAAAATTTTGTGCGAAATTTTATTTCTATAGAAAATTTTGTGCCAAATTTTATTTCTATAGAAAATTTTGTCAAAATTTTATCTCTATAGAAAATTTTCTCAAAATTTTATATTTCGCTAAGCAATCGAGAAACCGTACATAGCGAAAAATATCTGATTCGATTCTCTTTACCTCTAGATAGAATAAACCCACTTTAAAATCCAATATCCAATTATTTTACTGTAATATCGATTAAACGAAAATTGAATTGTTTATATCACAAAAAAAAAAAACAACTTATCTATGATCTGATTGATATTGAACCACCTCGATTTTAATGTCTTCTTTGAAATTCGAAAATTCATTTGTTCTCTATTTCATTTTCTATATACTTAAAAGTTAATTTCTAGTTTTTGTTTTATGTACATCAGTATATACAAAATATTTCGATACAATTAGATAGAGTTTAGTTTAAAGCTAAAACAAAAAAAGTCTATATTAAAATAATCTCTTATCGCTTATCTTAGGTCTTGGCAATTTTTGTAGGTTTTCTTTGTTTGCCCAGTCTAACTAGGACTTTGTGCAAATGCAATGGTTTGTGCTAGAAAATCTTTTTGCGACATGAACAATATTTTTTCGCTCCACCATCCGTTACACAATCCGAGTCACCGCTATAGGTGTTCAGGCGACTTATTTCACCGGTAACCTCCATATGTGAGGTCAAGGGATCATATATGGCCGTAGCTTCGAATAGACCCTTATTCGGTTTTGTATAGAAGGTTATGCGATAAATGTCTATAGTTTTAACCGCCCCGCCTGGATCCGTCTCCAGTTGGGTGGTACGATAAGCACTGTCCACACTATCGAATTTCAGAGGAACACATAGTTTGGCAAAACTTTTATTCCGAAAGGTGGCCACATAATCATTGATGTAGTCGATAAGCAGGTGAGTAAGATTCAAAACAGTTTTGGAATTTTTATAGATATTCTCATAGGGCAGACAAGTACACCAATGGGCCTCTATAGCAGCATCTTTGCATGAGCGATTTTGCGGCATTGGTTTCAGCAGCGATTGACATTTGGGACAGGCATCAGCTTTGGCCAATTTATTTGCGTCCTTAACGCGATGCGTCATCTCCAGTATATGTTTCAGGGTCATATGGGTATCATAGGGATTTGTTAGACGATTCTTATTTACATTCAAAGCATTGACAAATTCCGGATATTTCCGTCTCAGCTTGGTGGGTAACCATAGGAAGACAAATGGTAAACGTTCTTCCAAATGACCCGAATAGGTTTTACGTATGGGTCCAAAACGCATACCATGATCACTAAAGAATATCACTATGGTATTCTCCATAGTGCCCATATCTTTGAATTTCTTCAGATATTGCATAATGTGCTCATCCATGCCGGTACAATCGCTGATGTCGTTATGACTGAATGTATTGGCCCAGAAAAGACCAAAGAATGTATCATTGCGATAGCGTCTGGCCAATTCCACGGCATAGTCATAGACAAAATCGGCAGCATGTTTATAGCCCAGACAGCTTATTAGGCCCGATTTTAGACGTGTCTCCAAATGTTTTTCAGCTCCCAGTAGAAATGGTCGTAAGTAATAATCCACTGGGGGCTCCACAAAACCCACCTTCATATAATTGAAGGTATTTATGGAAGCTTCATCCTCAGCATAGGCGGTTACATAGCCATGTTCGCGAAATGTCCGCCATATGAAATCACAATTGTCCAAGGCATGCAGTTTATACGGTGAACATTTTTCCATGACCGTTGTGCGATTCATACCAGTCAAAACTGCCATAAGATTGGGAAAGGTATTGTCATCGATCTGCAAAGGAGAAATTTGGAATATATTAAAATTTAGTGTAAAAGTGTAGAAATGCAATTTTGACAAAATGTTTTACAGAAATAAAACTTTCACAAAATTTTCTATAGAAATAACATATTGGCAAAATTTTCTATAGATTAAAAAAAAATTAACACAATTTTCTATAGATTTTAACAAAATTTTCTATACAATTTTGTCAACATTTTATTTCTATAGAAATAAAATTTTGACAAAATGTTTTATAGAAATAAAATTTTGACAAAATTTTCTTTTGGCAACTTTGACAACATTTTCTATAGAAATAAAATTTGAAGAAAAAAACAAAATTTTGAGAAAAATTTTTGAAGAAATAAAATTTTAACAAAATTTGCTATAAAAATAAAATGTTGACAACATTTTCTATAGAAAAAAAATTTCCAAAAACTTTCTAAACAAATAAAATTTTGAAAAATTTTCTATAGAAATAAAATTTTGACAAGATTTTTTACAGAAATAAGATTTTGACAAAACTTTCTATTGAAATAAAATGTTGACAAAATTTTCTAAGGAAATAAAATTTTAACAAAATTCTATAGAAATAAAATTTTGACAAAAATGTCTATAGAAATAAAATTTTGACAAAATTTTCTACAGAAAAAAAATTTTCCAAAAACTTTCTATACAAATAAAATGTTGACAAAATTTTCTATAGAAATAAAATTTTGACAAGATTTTCTGTGGAAATAAAATATTGACAAAATTTTCTATAGAAATAAAATTTTGAAATATTTTCTATAGAAATAAAATTTTGATACAATTTTGACAAAATTGTCTGTAGAAATAAAATTTTCCAAACATTTTCTATAAAAATATAATTTTCCAAAAACATTCTATACAAATAAAATTTTGACAAAATTTTCTATAGAAATAAAATTTTCCAAAAATTTTCTATGGAAATAAAATTTTGACAAGATTTTCTATAGAAATAAAATTTTTACAAAATTTTCTATAGAAATAAAATTTTGAAATATTTTCTATAGAAATAAAATTTTGATACAATTTTGACAAAATTGTCTATAGAAATAAAATTTTCCAAAAATTTTCTATAAAAATATAATTTTACAGAAATAAAGCTTTCACAAAATTTTCTATAGAAATAACATATTGGCAAAATTTTCTATAGTAAAAAAAAAATTAACACAATTTTCGATAGATTTTAACAAAATTTTCTATACAATTTTTTCAACATTTTATTTCTATAGAAATAAAATTTTGACAAAATTTCTTTTTGACAACTTTGACAACATTTCCTATAGAAATAAAATTTGAAGAAAAACACAAAATTTGAGAAAAAATTTTATAGAAATAAAATTTTAACAAAATTTACTATAAAAATAAAATGTTGACAACATTTTCTATAGAAATAAAATTTTCCAAAAACTTTCTAAACAAATAAAATTTTGAAAAATTTTCTATAGAAATAAAATGTTTAACAAAATTCGATAGAAATAAAATTTTGACAAACTTTCTATACAAATAAAATTTTGATAAAATTTTCTATGGAAATAACATTTTAACAAAGTTCTATAGAAATAAAATTTTGACAAAAATTTCTATAGAAATAAAATTTTTCTATAGAAATAAAATTTTCCAAAAGCTTTCTATAGAAATAAAATTTTGACAAGATTTTCTATAGAAATAAAATGTTGACAAGATTTTCTATAGAAATAAAATTTTTACAAAATTTTCTATAGAAATAAAATTTTGAAATATTTTCTATAGAAATAAAATGTTGATACAATTTTGACAAAATTGTCTGTAGAAATAAAATTTTCCAAAAATTGTCTATAGAAATAAAATTTTCCAAAAATTTTCTATTGAAATAAAATGTTGACAAAATTTACTATAAAAATAAAATGTTGACAACATTTTCTATAGAAATAAAATTTTCCAAAAACTTTCTAAACAAATAAAATTTTGAAAAATTATCTATAGAAATAAAATTTTGACAAGATTTTTTACAGAAATAAAATTTTGACAAAATTTTCTATAGAAATAAAATTTTTACAAGATTTTCTATTGAAATAAAATTTTATAAGATTTTCTATAGAAATAAAATTTTAACAAAATTTTCTATAGAAATAAAATTTTGACAAGATTTTCTATAGAAATAAAATTTTAACAAAATTTTCTATAGAAATAAAATTTTAACAAAATTTACTATAAAAATAAAATGTTGACAACATTTTCTATAGAAAAAAATTTCCAAAAACTTTCTAAACAAATAAAATTTTGAAAAATTTTCTATAGAAATAAAATGTTGACAAGATTTTTTACAGAAATAAGATTTTGACAAAACTTTCTATTGAAATAAAATGTTGACAAAATTTTCTATGGAAATAAAATTTTAACAAAATTCTATAGATATAAAATTTTGACAAAAATGTCTATAGAAATAAAATTTTGACAAAATTTTCTACAGAAAAAAAATTTTCCAAAAACTTTCTATACAAATAAAATGTTGACAAAATTTTCTATAGAAATAAAATTTTGACAAGATTTTCTGTGGAAATAAAATATTGACAAAATTTTCCATAGAAATAAAATTTTGACAAGATTTTCTATAGAAATAAAATTTTAAAAAAATTTTCTATAGAAATAAAATTTTGAAATATTTTCTATAAAAATAAAATTTTGATACAATTTTGACAAAATTGTCTATAGAAATAAAATTTTCCAAACATTTTCTATAAAAATATAATTTTCCAAAAACATTCTATACAAATAAAATTTTGACAAAATTTTCTATAGAAATAAAATTTTCCAAAAATTTTTTATAGAAATAAAATTTTGACAAGATTTTCTATAGAAATAAAATTTTGAAATATTTTCTATAGAAATAAAATTTTGATACAATTTTGACAAAATTGTCTATAGAAATAAAATTTTCCAAAAATTTTCTATTAAAATATAATTTTACAGAAATAAAACTTTCACAAAATTTTCTATAGAAATAACATATTGGCAAAATTTGCTATAGAAAAAAAAAATTAACACAATTTTCGATAGATTTTAACAAAATTTTCTATACAATTTTGTCAACATTTTATTTCTATAGAAATAAAATTTTGACAAAATGTTTTATAGAAATAAAATTTTCCAAAAATTGTCTATAGAAATAAAATTTTCCAAAAATTTTCTATTGAAATAAAATGTTGACAAAATTTACTATAAAAATAAAATGTTGACAACATTTTCTATAGAAATAAAATTTTCCAAAAACTTTCTAAACAAATAAAATTTTGATAAATTTTCTATAGAAATAAAATTTTGACAAGATTTTTTACAGAAATAAAATTTTGACAAAATTTTCTATAGAAATAAAATTTTTACAAGATTTTCTATTGAAATAAAATTTTATAAGATTTTCTATAGAAATAAAATTTTAACAAAATTTTCTATAGAAATAAAATTTTGACAAGATTTTCTATAGAAATAAAATTTTAACAACATTTTCTATAGAAATAAAATTTTGAAATATTTTGTATAGAAATAAAATTTTGATACAATTTTGACAAAATTGTCTATAGAAATAAAATTTTCCAAAAATTTTCTATAAAAATATAACTTTCCAAAAACATTCTATACAAATAAAATTTTGACAAAGTTTTCTATAGAAATAAAATTTTAACAAAATTTACTATAAAAATAAAATGTTGACAAAATTTTTTATAGAAATAAAATTTTGACAAATTTTTCTATAGAAATAAAATTTTCCAAAAACTTTCTAAATTTTGACAAAAATTTACTATAAAAATAAAATGTTGACAAAATTTTCTATAGAAATAAAATTTTGACAAAATTTTCCAAAAACTTTCTATAGAAATAAAATTTTGACAAGATATTCTATAGAAATAAAATTTTTACAAAATTTTCTATAGAAATAAAATTTTAACAAAATTTACTATAAAAATAAAATGTTGACAAAATTTTCTGTAGAAATAAAATTTTGACAAAATTTTCTGTAGAAATAAAATTTTCCAAAAACTTTCTATACAAATAAAATTTTGACAAAATTTTATATAGAAATAAAATTTTGACAAAATTTTCTATAGAACTAAATTTTGCAAAATTTTTTTTTAGAAATAAAATTTTGCAAAAATTTTCTATAGAAATAAAATTTTGTCAAAATTTTCTATAGAAATAAATTTTGTAAAAATTTTCTATAGAAATAAAATTTTGACAAAACTTTCTATACAAATAAAATTTGGCAAGATTTTCTTTAGAAATAAAATTTTGACAAGATTTTCTACAGAAATAAAATTTTAACAAAATTTTCTATAGAAATAAAATTTTGAAATATTTTCTATAGAAATAAAATTTTTCATTCGTTTTGTTTTGTTATTGGTGTTTTTTTTCTTTAATCATTGTTGTTGTTTATTTGATTTCAGCTTAAAACCATGCATTGACTAAACTCCAAGTGTAGCTTAACCAACAGAGGAAAATAATGTTTGTCAAATTTATTTGGGCAAAGCCCTCATCAGCATTCTCTACTTGCAGCAAAACTATCAAGTAAACTACCAAAAGTAAACCACACTTGAACCTTCCGAAAAAAGTTTTTGCATGATAGCCGGCTTATGCCGAAATAAATTCGTACAAACATATCTCTTTTCCTTTGCCACCACAAATCATCGATTTGAGTGAGTGCAAATAAATTCGACTAACATTCTTTTCCTCTGGTGGTTAAGCTACACTTGTAGTTTAGTCAATGCATGGTTTTAAGCTGAAATCAAAAAAAAAAAAAAGAAATAAAATTTTGATACAATGTTGACAAAATTTTCTATAGAAATAAAATTTTCGAAAAATTTTCTATAGAAATAAAATTTTCCAGAAACTTTCTATACAAACAAAATTTTGACAAAATTTTCTATAGAAATAAAATTTTGACAAAATTTTCTAGAGAAATAACATTTTAACAAAATTTAATATAAAAATAAAATTTTGACAAAATTTTCTATAGAAATAAAGCTTTGACAAAATTTTCTATAGAAATGAAAGTCAAAGTCGTATGCTGGTTATAAACGATATACGGAGTTGTTAGTATAAATATTTACGTCTGTTCCACCTACCTTATTGAATCCGCTCATTTCGTACCATTCATTCTCATAGAGATATCGTGCTGTCTTGGGCATAGCTCGTAGCAAATTCACTCTTGATATACTGTCGATGCCAATCATAAGGACACTTGGCGTTTTGTCTGAAGCTCCAGAATCTTGGTCGTATTTTTTCCATACATTCAAACGATCACGAATTTCTTTACGCTCCGGCATCAAAGGATAACCGTTGGCATAAACCTGTTTATTGCCTGCACGACACTTTACCAGGATATTGTCTATAGAAGGATCGAGAGAGGTGTGACTGACAAAACTCAGGCATTTAGAGAGACTGAAATAAAATAAAGAGAAAACAACATCGCAATAATTAGGAATTTAGGATTATTTCTAATGTAAATATGATTGAAAGAGATTTTAGTAGTATTTGTTATTCGGCTTGGTTTTTATAGTATTGGATAAAAAAATGTCCACAACTTTCTGTTTTTAATATCTTTCCAAATATCGGGATATAGCTTCACTCGAAAGGCCCAGGTTACATAAAAATTCGGGGTATTTTCGACTGGTGCACTTATTAGGATCATTCTAAGTGAATTCTCATTCTAAGTGAATTCTTGTTGAACTCACGGTCCCATATTCGGCATGTATGCCTTGACTCACATCTGGCTTGTGCACTTAACCAGGTCGCAGGCTCCCCGGATCTTCAGGATGCAGTTGCCCTCAAGGTTACCAATACATACTAAAGCTTCGTTTCTTGCGGTAACTTCGGCTTGTGCACTTAACAAGGTCTCGATTCCCCATTTTCTGATTAACTTACAGAGAGAGCCACCGTGGTGCAATGGTTAGCATGCCCGCCTTGCATACACAAGGTCGTGGGTTCGATTCCTGCTACGACCGAACACCAAAAAGTTTTTCAGCGGTGGATTATCCCACCTCAGTAATGCTGGTGACATTTCTGAGGGTTTCAAAGCTTCTCTAAGTGGTTTCACTGGAATGTGGAACGCCGTTCGGACTCGGCTATAAAAAGGAGGTCCCTTGTCATTGAGCTTAACATGGAATCGGGCAGCACTCAGTGATAAGAGAGAAGTTCACCACTGTGGTATCACAATGGACTGAATAGTCTAAGTGAGCCTGATACATTGGGCTGCCACATAACCTAACCTAACCTAACCTAACTTACAGAGGTCACAGTCTCAATTACCTTCGAGTACCTTCACACTATGGTCCCTGGCCCATAGCTTGCTCCGGTTCATTCATTCCGTCCCCATTCCTAGTCGTTCTGCGTTGCTCATATTCGCCACAAGTCTTACCTGGTGTTCCACAGGATTGTCACCGTTGACTCGCCACCGTCTCGACTAATATCCAATGGTTCCATACGTCTCGCCTGATACTCCAGTGCTCTTAGCCAGGTCGCTGTTCAAGACAGCGGCGCCCGACCAGGATCCTACCCAGATTCGTAGAGCGTACTTAGCCAGGTTACAGTTCAACTCGCCCACATTCGCACGCACAAACGCACTTATCCAGGTGTCACTCCAAACACTTCGCAGCTCAACCCGAACACGGATTCAGCAAAGTCCGAAGTGCTCACAGTCCAGACAAGCCCACGACGACCCAGTATTTTATTACAGAAGAACCTACAATAGATGCATACCCAGTTATGGAACATCACACCCATTGTAAATTTTTTTTTTTATAGAAATAAAGTCTTGACAAAATTTTTTATAGAAATAAAGTTTTGACAAAATTTTCTATAGAAATAAAATTTTGACAACATTTTCTATAGAAATAAAATTTTGACAAAATTTTCTATAGTAATAAAATTTTGACAAAATTTTTTATAGAAATAAAGTTTTGACAAAATTTTCTATAGAAATAAAATTTTGACAAAATTTTCTGTAGAAATAAAATTTTGACAAAATTTTCTATAGAAATAAAATTTTGACAAAATTTTCTATAGCAATAAAATTTTGACAATTTTTTTTATAGAAATACAATTTTGAGAAAATATTCTATAGAAAAAAAATATAGAAATAAAATTTTGACAAAATTTTCTGTAGAAATAAAATTTTGACAAAATTTTCTATAGAAATAAAATTTTGACAAAATTTTCTATAGCAATAAAATTTTGACAATTTTTTTTATAGAAATACAATTTTGAGAAAATATTCTATAGAAATAAAATTTTGACAACATTTCCTATAGAAATAAAATTTTGTGCAATTTTTCTATAGAAATAAAATGTGGACAAAATTTTCTACAGAAATGAAATTTGGACAAAATTTTCTACAGAAATGAAATTTGGACAACATTTTCTATAGAAATAAAATTTTGTGAAATTTTTCTATAGAAATAAAATTTTGACAAAATTTTCTATAGAAATAAAATTTGGACAAAATTGTGAAATTTTTCTATAGAAATAAAATTTAGACAAAATTTTCTATAGAAATAAATTTGGACAAAATTTTCTATAGAAATGAAATTTGGACAAAATTTTCTATAGAAATAAAATTTTGTGAAATTTTTTTATAGAAATAAAATTTTGACGAAATTTTCTATAGAAATAAAGTTTGGAAAATTTTTTTTTCTATACCAATAATTTTTGAAACAAGTATATAAAGCAGTAAGTTCGGCCGGGCCGAATCTTAAATACCCACCACCATGAATCAAATATTATAGTTTCCTGTGAAAATTTCAGGGGGATTTGGTGACAAACAGATCAGTTCAACCAGTACACTTCCCGAAGATAAATTCAAAGATTTTACCTATGAAGACTAGATCAGATTCTGGATTTATAAGAACCATATTTGTTCGAGTTTTAGAGGAAGATGAGCCCGTCGTAAAAACTAGGAAAAACACGACTAATGTACGCATTAGAATTGTTGTTGTATCCTGGAAACCAGTTTCTGTATGTTGTCACATGTTGTTGTAGTTGACTGTAGAAACAATAAGCATTGTTCGACTGTTCACCACTTAGGTGAATTCTAACAAATTAGCTTTCTAAAAATAAATGTCGTGTTGTTGCATTACTATGTAACAAAACGAAATAAAAACAAGTATATACGGCCGTAAGTTCGGCCAGGCCGAAGCTTATGTACCCTCCACCATGGATTGCGTAGAAACTTCAACTGAAGCCGATGGCAAGGTATCTTAAAACTTCCTAACACCGTAATATATATCACATAGTCCATACGTGGTATATATTAAACTAAAAAAGGCCGATTAAATACGTATATAATTAAGTTTAAAGTTTCTATAGAAATAGAATTTTGACAAAATAAAATTTTGACAACATTTTCTATAGAAGTAAAATTTTGACAAAATTTTCTATAGAAATAAAATTTGGAAAAAATTTTTCTATAGAAATAAAATTTTGACAACATTTTCTATAGAAATAACATTTTAACAATGTTTTCTATAAAAATAAAATTTTGGTAGATTATTTTTGGCTCGAGTGGCAACCATGATTATGAACCGATATGGACCAATTTTTGTGTGATTAGGGATCGGCTATATATAACTATAGACCGATATGGACCAATTTTGGCATGGTTATTAGCGGCCTTATACTAACACCACGTTGCAAATTTCAACCGGATCGGATGAATTGTGCTCCTCCAAGAGGCTCCAGAGATCAAATCTGGGGAACGGTTTATATGGGGGCTATATATAATTATGGATCGACATGGACCAATTCTTGCATGGTTGTTAGGGACCATATACTAACTCCACGTACCAAATTTCAACCGGATCGGATGAATTTTGCTCCTCTAAGAGGCTCCGGAAGTCAAATCTGGGGATCGGCTTATATGGGGGCTATATATAATTATGGGTCGATGTGGAACAATTTTTACATGGTCATTAGAGAACATATAACGACACCATGTACCAAATTTCAGCCTGATCGGATGAAATTTGCTTCTTTTAGAGCAATCACAAGCCCAATTTGGGGGTCCGTTTATATGGGGGCTATACGTTAAAGTGGACCGATATGGACCAATTTTTGCATGGTTGTTAGAGACCATATACTAACACCATGTACCAAATTTCAGCCTGATCGGATGAAATTTGCTTCTTTTAGAGCAATCGCAAGCCCAATTTGGGGGTCCGTTTATATGGGGGCTATACGTAAAAGTGGACCGATATGGACCAATTTTTGCATGGTTGTTAGAGACCATATACCCACACCATGTACCGAATTTCATCCGGATCGGATGAAATTTGCTTCTTTTAGAGCAATCGCAAGCCAAATTTGGGGGTCCGTTTATATGGGGGCTATACGTAAAATTGGACCGATATGGACCAATTTTTGCATGTTTGTTAGAGACCATATACCAACACCATGTACCAAATTTCAGCCGGATCGGATGAAATTTTCCTCTCTTTGAGGCTCCGCAAGCCAAATCCGGGGATCGGTTTATATGGGGGCTATATATAATTATGGACCGATGTGGACCAATTTTTGCATGATTATTAGAGACCATATACCAACACCATGGACCACATTTCAGACGGATCGGATGAAATATGCTTCTCTTAGAGGCTCCACAAGCCAAATCTGGGGATCGGTTTATATGGGGGCCATTAGCGTAACTAGACAATTTTCATAGGGGGGGCTATAGCCCCTCCCTAGCTAAAAATTTATAGACTGAACTTATAGGTTCAATTATTGTTTTATTTCATAAAAAGAATAAAAAATAGACATCAAACTAATATATAATAAAGCAACTAAAAGTAGTTCCACACTTTTCCCAGCAAAAAAAATTGGGATTTGTTTTAAAGGCACAACTTTAAAAGCACTTCCAAAAATGTCCTCACAAAGAAGTTAATTATATTAACTACACAGTAAGTTTTTTACTTCAGCTTTTTCATATTTTAATGCGTAATTTTTGTTTTCTTTTTTCAAATAGTTTAAAAAAGAGTAAGAATAAATAAAATGGTAAAAATTATTCAAATTTTGCCACAAAAATTAAATCCATTATAGAAAAATCGATAATTTTTGAAAATATTCAAACAAGCGTTAGAATGCATTAAAAATCATAAAAAAATATAAAAATTACTATAAATTAATGTTTCTTGAAGCTCGAGGTCTTTATAAATATTTATATAATTCTAACAAAAGGTCGACCAAAAATCAAATAAAAAACGAATAAATAAAAATTATTTATTTGGGAAAATATATTAATTCACATTCAAAACTCTGAATTCGGATCACACCTTAAGAAGTGATGCAAACTTATTGCAACGGCTGTTGAAACGGTGGACATTCGTTCTATGACGAGTTCCTATTACATTCATCGCTTCTCCGCCAATTTTGCACCACTTCCGGACCCAAAAAGAACATTTTCACTTCTTTTTTGGCGACGCTTTTTTGCAGCATTATTAAGATATTAATTTATGAAAGAATAGTTTTAATACCAATTACTTTTTTTAATTAAGATGACTAAACCAGACTAAACAATATAATAAAGGAGCTTTACAGCCTGTTTCTGTATGTCGAATGAGCTCTGTCGCTCTGGAAACAAACAGCTGAATTTATAACCAAAAAACAGCTGTTTCTATGCATTTCAGTCGATCGATTGAACTCGTTCGACATACAGAAACAGGCTGTTAGTTATTTAACTAAACCATAAGTTCAATCATAGTTCTATTTCATAAATATCAGACTTCAAACATTGTCATCGGCAACTGTTACCACAACCCAAGTAATTCGATTGTGCATGAAAGTCTTTAGGGGAACTTTGTGCGGTTGTATATACTTGTTTAATTTTTATAAAAATGTAAAATCGTAAATAGGTTTTCAAATTCCGGGGGGGCTAAATTTTTTCTGGGGGGTCTGAGCCCCCTCCCCAGAGGCCTTCCTACGCTTATGATGGGGGCTATATATAATTAAGGACCGATATGGACCAATTTTTGCATGGTTGTTAGAGACCATATACCAACATCATGTACCAAATTTCAGCCGGATCGGATGAAATTTTCTTATCTTTGAGGCTCCGCAAGCCAAATTCGGGGATCGGTTTATATAGGGGGCTATATATAATTATAGACCGATGTGAACCAATTTTTGCATGGTTGTTAGATACCATATACCAACACCATGTACCAAATTTCAGCCGGATCGGATGAAATTTGCTTCTCTTTTAGGCTCCGCAAGCCAAATCTGGAGATCGGTTTATATGGGGGCTATATATAATTATGGACCGATGTGGACCAATTTTTGCATGGTTGTTAGAGACCATATACCAACACCACATACCAAATTTCAGCCGGATCGGATGAAATATGCTTCTGTTAGAGGCTCCACAAGCCACATCTGAGGGTCCCTTTATATGGGGGCTATACGTAAAAGTGGACCGATATGGCCCATTTTCAATACCATCCGACCTACATCGATAGCAACTACTTGTGCCAAGTTTCAAGTCGATAGCTTGTTTCGTTCGGAAGTTAGCGTGATTTCAACAGACGGACGGACGGACGGACGGACATGCATAGATCGACTCAGAATTTCACCACGACCCAGAATATATATACTTTATGGGGTCTTAGAGCAATATTTCGATGTGTTACAAACGGAATGACAAAGTTAATATACCCCCATCCTATGATGGAGGGTATAAAAATGTATGTAATAATAAACATTCAAAGAAATTGGTCACAGCATTTTTCTGCTACACCAACTATAGATTACAAATAGTGTATATTGAATAATTTTGTAATAACACTTGAAAAATCTATTAATAAATAATAAATAATAATAATAATAACACATATGGCAAAAGAGAATACTCATATCGGTCTATTTTGGGAACACTACATCTTAAAACTACAATTGGAATACTGTTAAAATGAGATTTGGGTACACCACCTGGAGTCGACTCCGGAGTCTGAGTCGAGGCTAATAAGAAATGCTGAAGTCGGAGTGGGAGTCGAGCAAAATTGACTCGACCCCACAGCCCTGCATGATACAATAATTAATAAGGGTGGTTAAAATTTCAAGGGCCGATGTTGATTTTGAATAAAACACAAACTATTTAGGAAATTATTGTAATTTTATTTTATTATGATATATTGGTATTACTCAATTATGTATGGAACAAAATATCGGCCAAATGGGCGCCGCTACCTCGGTGGCACACCTTCATCCGATGGTCCAAAGTTTCGATGACGCTGAGGCATAATGAAGGTTCTATGCCGTTAATGTGCCGAATTATCTCATCCTTTAGCTTTTGAATTGTTGCTGGCTTATCGACGTACACCTTTTCTCTCAAATAACCCCAAAGAAAACAAGTAAGTAAAGTCTAAAGTCGGGCGGGGCCGACTATATTATACCCTTCACCCCTATGTAGGCCAAAATTTGTGTTATCATCTCAACTACTTCACATTTGCTGGAAGCTATATAAAGGAGACAAGATATATATGCGAGTCATATCTAAATCTGAACCGATTTCAACCAAATTTGGCACAATTACCGATACTACTAAACGTACTCCTTGTGCGAAATTTGAAGCAAATCACGGCAAAACCCTGGATTTTGAGGCCATATAAGTTCAAATCGGACGAAAGATATATATGGGAGCTATATCTAAATCTGGACCGATTTTAACAAAATTTGACACACTTAACGATACTATTAAACGTACCCCTTGTGCAAAATTTGAAGCAAATCACGGCAAACTCTGGCTTTTGTGGCTATATAAGTACAAATCGGACGAAAGATATATATGGGAGCTATATCTAAATTTGAACCGATTTCAAACAAATTTACCAAGCATTGGAAGAATGTCAATTCTACCCTCTGTGCAAAATTTCACGAAGATCGGTAGTAAACTTTGGCCTCTGTGGTCATATTAGTCTAAATCGGACGAAAGATATATATATATATATATATGGGAGCTATATCTAAATCTGAACCGATTTGGCTGATATTTTGCAAGATTTTCGAGATTCATAAAATATCTGGATGTACGGTATTTCAAGAAAATCGGTTAATAAACACGCTAACTATGACCAAATCGGGGATAAATATATATGGCAGCTATATCTAAATCTGAACCGATTTTTTCCAAAACCAATAGCGATTGTCTCTGTCCCAAGAAACGGCCGTATGCCAAATTTGAGGACGATCGGACTTAAATTGCGAGCTGTACTTTGTGCACAAAATTACATATACAGACAGACGGACGGACAGACAGACAGACGGACATCGCTAAATCGACTCAGAATTTAATTCTAAGCCGATCGGTATACTAAATGATGGGTCTATGACCTCTATTTCTTGGCGTTACATACAAATGCACAAACTTATTATACCCTGTACCACAGTAGTGGTGAAGGGTATAAAAAGTCCAACGGTGTCAAATCACATGATCTTGGCGGCCAATTGACATCGCCATTACGTGGGATAACACGGCCATTGAATTTGTTGCGCAAAAGAGCCATTGTTTCGTTAGCTGTGTGGCGAGTGACACCGTCCTGCTGAAACCACATATCGTCCATATCCATATCTTCCAATTCGGTCCATAAAAGGTTCGTTATCATCTCACGATAGCGAACACCATTAACAGTAACAGCCTGACCGGCCTCGTTTTGGAAAAAATACGGCCCGATGATGCCGCCAGCCTATAAACCGCACCAAACAGTCACTCTTTGTGGGTGCATTGGTTTTTCGACAATCACTCTTGGATTCTCATTCGCCCAAATGCGGCAATTCTGTTTATTGACGTATCCACTGAGGTGAAAATGTGCCTCATCACTGAAGATGATTTTCTTCGAAAATTGATCATCCACTGTTGCCATTTCTTGGAACCATTCTGCCCATTCACGACATTCATGGTTCAAATTGAGTAAGTCTGAAATAGAGAAATGTCAAATAAAATTCGCAAAAAAAAACTTGGTGTTTAGGTATGGTTCACATTCAACATCGGCCCTTACAATTTAACCACCCTTTAGATATTTATTGTGAATAACATATTACAATACGATGAAAGTAGAATTATAGAAATAATTTATTTTGTCCATAAAATAGCTATTTATAAGAATTTGAATATGGTATTCATTAAAAATTGTCCCATTGAGTCTATTTTGAAAAAAATTTCGCTTATTTCTCATTACAAACTAAATAAAAACTCTTACCTTACCTCACATGCTCATCGGCTTTATCACCAGTTCCATTTCGTGTTATGGTCTGATAACAGCAATCAACTTTCCCAGTTTTACTATAGCCTGGTAAAACATCATTCACAATACTCAGAGTATAGCGTTGATTTGTCACATTGAAATCCACTCGAGTTAATGGATCCAAAAGCTTACACGGCTTATATTTCTCTCTATGGAAATTTTTCATAACTTCTGGTAGGTATGGATCTAAATTTGGCATTTTACAAAATTCACTCCATACCAGATAACCTTTGGGGGGTTCGATGACATCATTCGCAGGTCCATTAATAGAGTCCACATGATCGTTGTTGGTTGTGGTGATAGTGGCATTTAAGATGGGAGATAAAGATACAGATGCTTTGATTACATTGGGTTTATTAATTGAAATGCTATTCTGAGGCGTTGGCCTTTTTTCTTTGACACTATTTCTCAGCACTTGAGCTTTTAGGGAATTTTCAGGCTTTTGCTGAGTTGATTTTGATGTTTTCCCCCGATGTTGTTTGAGAGATTTTTTTGTAGGCTCTGTAGATGTAGGCAGCGGCGATGATGGTGATGCTAGTGATGACTTTTTGAACAGTGACATTTTCAAAAATGATGGAAAATTTGTGATAACTATCAAAACGGGACGTATAAAATGCATACACATACACAATCACAATGGTGAGAAGAGGTACGGAAACGTGAAAAAACGTAAATCAAATACAAAAAATAAATTCGAAAAAAAAAACAAAAAGTTTTTTTAAAAATTCAAAATAGGCATTTTTTGCAGGATTATTGTGAATGGCCAATGATATGTGATGCGTGTGAAAATAAAAGAAAGAAATACAACATATATATACACATTGTCAATTTATTTATATACACTTTCATCTCAAGCTTAATGCTAAAATTTTGTGTATGGCTATATGGACCAAAACCAAAATAATTTGAGATTTTAAATTCATTTTTTTTAAATTTATTTTGAAAAAAAATTCAAAGTTAAAGTTTTCAAATTATATTTAAGTTAGTCATGCCCCATCTTTTCTTTAACCGAAATAGAGTACCAATAAATTTTTGGTATTAAATTCTATGAAGAACGAAAAATAAAACAAATTTGTGAACTATATAGCGATGCAGGGTATTCCAATATTAATTATTGACTTTGAGTAACATATTTCACAAAAAACTATCGCAATGTATTAATTGTGTTGATATTTAAATAAATGAATGCTAATTGATAACTAATGAAAAAATTCCAAAGCATAGCATGCTCTGCCAATATGTTTACAAGTATTGCAAAAATCTATTGAAAAATTTCAAGCAACAAAAAAAAAATTCATCGAGTTTGGCCTTTAAAGCTAATCTAATGCAACATATTGATAATGGGTTATGACTTAGTTCAATTCATTTTATTTCTATACAAAATTTTGTCCAAATTTTATTTCAATAGAAAATTTTAACAAAATTTTATTTCTATAGAAAATGTAGACAAAATTTTATTTCTATACAAAATTTTGTCCAAATTTTATTTCAATAGAAAATTTTAACAAAATTTTATTTCTATAGAAAATTTTATAAATTTTTATTTCTATAGAACATTTTGTCAAAATTTTATTTCTATAGAAAATTTTATCAAAATTTTATTACTATTGAAAATTTTGTCAATATTTTATTTCTATAGTAAATTTTATTTCTATAGAAAATTTTTTCAAAATTTTATTTCAATAGAAAATTTTCTCAAATTTTTTTTTTTATAGAAAATTTTCTCAATTTTTTTTCTATAGAAAATGTTGTTCAAATTTTATTTCTATAGAAAAATTTGTTCAAATTTTGTTTCTATAGAAAATTTTTGTCAACATGTTATTTCTATAGAAAATTTTGTTAAAGTTTTATTTCTGTAGAAAATTTTGTTCAAATGTTGTTTCTATAGAAAATTTTTGTCAAGATTTTATTTCTATAGGAAATTTTGTCAAAATTATATTTCTATAGAAAATTTTGTCAAAATTTTATTTCTATAGAAAATTTTGTCAAAATTTTATTTCTATAGAAAATGTCAAAATTTTATTATTGAAAATTTTATCAAAATTTTATTTCAATAGAAAATTTTGTCAATATTTTATTTCTATAGAAAATTTTATCAAAATTTTATTTCTATAGAGAATGTTGTTAAAATTTTATTCTATAGAAATTTTTATAAAATTTTTATTTCTATAAAAAATTTTATACATTTTTATTTCTATAGAAAATTTTTTTCAAAATTTTATTTCTATAGAAAATTTTGTCAAAAGTTTATTACTATTGAAAATTTTATCAAAATTTTGTTTCAATAGAAAATTTTGTCAATATTTTATTTCTATAGTAAATTTTATCAAAATTTTATTTCTATAGAAATTTTTATAAAATTTTTATTTCTATAAAAAATTTTATACATTTTTATTTCTATAGAAATTTTTTTTCAAAATTTTATTTCTATAGAAAATTTTGTCAAAATTTTATTACTATTGAAAATTTTATCAAAATTTTATTTCAATAGAAAATTTTGTCAATATTTTATTTCTATAGTAAATTTTATCAAAATTTTATTTCTATAGAAAATTTTGTCAAAATTTTATTTCTATAGAAAATTTTCTCAAATATTTTTTTCTATAGAAAATTTTCTCAAATATTTTTTTTTCTATAGAAAATGTTGTCAAAATTTTATTTCTATAGAAAATTTTGTTCAAATTTTGATTCTATAGAAAATTTTGTCAAAATTTTATTTCTATAGAAAATTTTCTCAATTTTTTTTCTATAGAAAATGTTGTTAAAATTGTGTTTTCGACAAAATTTTATTTCCACGGAAAATTTTGTCAAAATTTTATTTCAACAGAAAATTTTGTCAACATTTTATTACTTTTGAAAATTTTATCAAAATTTTGTCCAAATTTTATTTCAATAGAAAATTTTAACAAAATTTTATTTCTATAGAAAATGTAGACAAAATTTTATTTCTATACAAAATTTTGTCCAAATTTTATTTCAATAGAAAATTTTAACAAAATTTTATTTCTTTAGAAATGTTTGTGAAAATTGTATTTGTATAGAATATTTTATCAAAATTTTATTTCTATAGAAAATTTTGTCACTGGTCGAAAATCTAAAGGGTGGTTAAATTGTAAGGGCCGATGTTGAATGTGAACTACACCTAAACGCCAAGTTTTTTTTTTGCGAATTTTATTTGACATTTCTACATTTCTCTATTTCAGACTTACTCAATTTGAACCATGGAGAGATACACAATCCAACAACGTGTTAAATGGTTCCAAGAAATGGCAACAGTGGATGATCAATTTTCGAAGAAAATCATCTTCAGTGATGAGGCACATTTTCACCTCAGTCGATACGTCAATAAACAGAATTGCCGCATTTGGGCGAATGAGAATCCAAGAGTGATTGTCGAAAAACCAATGCACCCACAAAGAGTGACTGTTTGGTGCGGTTTATGGGCTGGCGGCATCATCGGGCCGTATTTTTTCCAAAATGAAGCCGGTCAGGCAGTTACTGTGAATGTTGTTCGCTATCGTGAGATGATAACGAACTTTTTATGGCCCGAATTGGAAGATATGGATGTGGACGATATGTGGTTTCAGCAGGACGGTGCCACTTATCACACAGCTAACGAAACAATGGCTCTTTTGCGCATCAAATTCAATGGCCGTGTTATCTCACGTAATGGCGAAGTCAATTGGCCGCCAAGATCATGTGATTTGACACCGTTTGACTTTTTTCTTTGGGTTTTTTTTTTAAAGAAAAAGTGTACTTCGATAAGCCAGCAACAATTCAAAAGGTAAAGGATGGTATAATTCGGCACATTAACGGCATAGAACCTCCATTATGCCTCAGCGTCATCGAAAATTTTGACCATCGGATGAAGGTGTGCCACCGACGTCGCGGCGCCCATTTGGCCGATATTTTGTTCCATACATAATTGAGTAATATCAATATATCACAATAAAATAAAATTACAATAATTTCCTTAATAGTTTGTGTTTTATTCAAAATCAACATCGGCCCTTGAAATTTTAACCACCCTTTATGTAGTTAGCACCTATATTTCCTCTTTATTTTCATAATTCATTATGATTCTAAATATATAAAAAATAAAATAAATAAGAAAATTTTGTCAAAATTTTATTTCTATAGAAAATTTTTGTCAATATTTCATTTCTATAGAAAATTTTATCAAAATTTTATTTCTATAGAAAATTTTATCAAAATTTTATTTTTATAGAAAATTTTTGTCAAATGAAATATTGAAAATTTTGTCAATATTTTATTTCTATAGTAAATTTTACCAAAATTTTATTTCTATAGAAAATTTTGTCAAAATTTTATTTCTATAGAAAAATTTCTCATTTTTTTTCTATAGAAAATTTTCTCAATTTATTTTTTCTATAGAAAATGTTGTCAAAATTTTATTTCTATAGAAAATTTTGTTCAAATTTTATTTCTATAGAAAAATTTGTTCAAATTTTGTTTCTATAGAAAATTTTTGTCAACATTTTATTTCTATAGAAATTTTTTGTCAACATTTTATTTCTGTAGAAATTTTTTTCAAAATTTTATTTCTATAGAAAATTTTGTCAAAATTATATTTCTATAGAAAATGTTGTTAAAATTTTATTTCTATAAAAAATTTTGTCAAAATTTTATTTCTATGGAAAATTTCGACAAAATTTTATTTCTATAGAAAATGTTGTTAAAATTGTATTTTCGACAAAATTTTATTTCTACAGAAAATTGTGCCAAAATTTTATTTCTATAGAAAATTTTGTCAAAATTTTATTTCTATACAAAATTTTGTCAAAATTTTTTTTCTATACAAAATTTTGTCAAAATTTTATTTCTATAGAAAATTTTGTCAAAATTTATTTCAATGAAAAATCTTGTCAAAATTTTATTTCTATAGAAAATTTTGTCAAAATTTTATTTCTATAGGAAATTTTGTCAAAATTATATTTCTATAGAAAATTTTGTCAAAATTTTATTTCTATAGAAAATTTTGTCAAAATTTTATTACCATTGAAAATTTTATCAAAATTTTATTTCTATAGAAAATTTTTGTCAAGATTTTATTTCTATAGGAAATTTTGTCAAAATTATATTTCTATAGAAAATTGTGTCAAAATTTTATTACTATTGAAAATTTTATTAAAATTTTATTTCAATAGAAAATTTTGTCAATATTTTATTTCTATAGAAAATTTTATCAAAATTTTATTTCTATAGAAAATTTTTTCAACATTTTATTTCTATAGAGAATGTTGTTAAAATTTTATTCTATAGAACATTTTATAAAATTTTTATTTCTATAAAAAATTTTATACATTTTTATTTCAATAGAAAATTTCTTCAAAATTTTATTTCTATAGAAAATTTTGTCAAAATTTTATTACTATTGAAATTTTATTTCAATAGAAAATTTTGTCAATATTTTATTTCTATAGAAAATTTTATCAAAATTTTATATCTATAGAAAATTTTGTCAAAATTTTATTTCTATAGAAAATTTTCTCAAATTTTTTTTTCTATTGAAAATTTTTTCAAAATTTTATTTCTATAGAAAATTTTGTCAAAATTTTATTTATATAGTAAATTTTATCAAAATTTCTATAGAAAATTTGTCAAAATTTTATTTCTATAGAAAATTTTGTAAAAATGTTATTTCTATAGAAAATTTTGTCTTAATTTTTTCGATAGAAAATGTCAACATTTTATAATAATTTATAATAATGGTAAAATCAGAATTATTTTTACTCTTGTTAAAAGGATATTAGTTTGAAATAAAATACTTTTGGTGTGATGATTAATAGTTTAAAAATTGAAATTATTAACTTAAATGCCATGCCATTAAGGAAATTCTCGAAATGTTAACATGCTATAGATACAAAAAGATAAAATTTACAGACATGTATTTAGAAGCAAACATTCACGCACACACGAACAGGAAAATAAAATTAATTCCAAACACCGTCCTCCAATTAATATCTACCGCCTGAATTCCACGCCATACACTTACAGAAGACAACCCTAACCCATATACAAATTGGTCATTACTTTCGTGCTGCTTACCTTTCATACCAGGCACATGGGAATGAACATGATTGAGAAAATAGACATCATCCTCGTTTGGCAGTAGGTTATCATCATCCATATTACGATTAAATGTAACATTAATGATAAACATTAGAATGGCAATTGCTAAGAGATAAAGAAGTGGTTTCCGTTTCCAGATATAACGGAATTTCGATGATTTTCGTGTATATGATAATTTCCTTTGTTGTTGTGATAGTAGGTCATTGCGATTTATATCGTTTTTATTGTGTTTGTTGTTTTTGTTGATTGTATTATTATTGTTGTTGTTGCGATTTCTATCACTATCCTTCGATGTCGTAGAAGTTGCGTCCGTATCTCCTAAGAGTGGTTGTACATCGGAATCGGATGGATCTGTCATGTTGTGGGCATTATTGTGATTGATAATGTAGTCTTGAAATTTATTTTCTCATAAAACTTTAAAGGGACCTGCAAGTAAGAGGAGAGGAGAGAGTGTGAGAGAGAAACGAAAAGTATGTGATAAAACATATTTTAATGCAAGTGATGCCAATTTAGCTATTTTGTAGGTAGGTAAAGTTTTTTTGGTGTTGCTATAAAATATGTGAAATTACTATTACACAGAATTTTTTTTTTGATTTAATCACAAAATTTATTGATCCAATTAATTTTGTCAACATTTTATATCAATAGAAAATTTTGTCAAAATTTTATTTCTATAGAAAATTTTGTCAAAATTTTATTTCTATAGAAAATTTTGTCAAAATTTTATTTTTATAGAAAATTTTGTAAAAATTTTATTACTATTGAAAATTTTGTCAAAATTTTATTACAATAGAAAATTTTTTCAACATTTTGTTTCACTAGAACATTTTGTCAAAATTTTATTTCTATAGAAAATTTTGTCAAAATTTAATTTCTATTGAAAATTTTATCACAATTTTATTTCAATAGAAAATTTTTTCAAAATTTTATTTGTATAGAAAAAATTTTTTTCCAAACTTTATTTCTATAAAAAACTTCGTCAAAATTTTATTTCCATGGAAAATTTCTACAAAATATTATTTCCACAGAAAATTTTGTCAACATTTTATTTCTATAGAAAATGTTGTTAAAATTTTATTTGTATAGAAATTTTTATCAAATTTTTATTTCTATAGAAAATTTTGTCAAAATTTTATTTCTATAGAAAATTTTGTCAAAATTGTATTGCTATTGAAAATTTTATCAAAATTTTATTTCTATAGAAAATTTTATTTCTATAGAAAATTTTATCAAATTTGTATTTCTATAGAAATTTTTATCAAATTTTTATTTTTATAGAAAATTTTGTCAAAATTTTATTTCTATAGAAAATTTTGTCAAAATTGTATTACTATTGAAAATGTTATCAAAATTTTATTTCTATAGAAAATTTTGTCAATATTTTATTTCTATGGAAAATGTTGTTAAAATTTTATTTCTATAGAAAATTTTATCGAATTTTTATTTCTATAGAAAATTTTGTCAAAATTTTATTTCTATAGAAAATTTTGTCAAAATTGTATTACTTACTATTGAAAATTTTATCAAAATTTTATTTCTATAGAAAATTTTGTCAAAATTTTATTTCTATAGAAAATTTTGTTCAAATTTTATTTCTATAGTAAATTTTATCAAAATTTTATTTCTATAGAATATTTTATTTCTAGAGAAAATTTCGTCTAAATTTTATTTCTGTAGAAAATTTCGTCAAAATTTTATTTCTATTGAAAATTTTGTCAAATTTTATTTCTATAGACAATTTTTTTTTTAAATTTTATTTATTTATTTTGACAATGCTGGAAAATATTACTCTGTGTCATATTTGAAATTGATCGATTGGTAAATAAGTGCATTTCTTCTATAAAACACAATAGTTCTCAGCCAACTAAGAATAACTACGGTGGTAATCGGTTCCGTGGATCTAGAAATGCGATTTTTTTTTTTAATTTAAAATGTAAAATTCAGCACTAGTTCACCAGTCGATTACTCGTAGTGCGTAAGGGAGTCATTTGAGAATTTTTAAATAAGTTACAATTTTGGAATATGTCTCCAGTCAATTACTGATAACGCATACAGGAGTCTAAGGAAGAACAACTGTGGTCGTAGTAGGGCTAGTTCCCCAGTCAATTACTGGTAGTGCATTTATCCATAATGGGAGTTTAATATTCTTAATTATATCAAAAACAATAGTTCTTATAGTAAATACGACGAATAACTAGGCTCGTTTTCGATTCTGTGCAACTAGATATTAGATTTTTTTTAAGTATGTTACAATTTTGAACTAGTTCCCCAGTCAATTACTGGTAGTGCATAAAGCAGTAATTTGTGAATAATAGCGTTTAAATATACGTAAGTATATCAAAAACAATAGTTCTCATATTAACTAAGAGTAGATGCTGTGCAACTACACTCAAAAAAAGTTTACTTGGATTCCCTTAAGGATTTCAGTATTGATTCCGAGCCAAAGATTCGGCTTCTTTAAAATAAAGAAATTTTTAGCGACCTATCTAGCTTTAAATATAAGATCAATAAAATTTAAATTAGAATATTTATTTTATTTAAAATGTCATTATTTTAAAGAAATTTGTCCTTAATATTTTTTTAAATTGCGCATACTAAAATGTGGGATACGTAATCTTTAATATCACGTAAGTTTAAATTGTGAACTAGTTCCCCCGTCAATTGCTGGTAGTGCACAAGGGAGTCAATTGGTTTCCTCCCAGACAAGTCCATGTTAAATTTGCCAATCTGTTAGTAGAGAGTGGTACTACATCTATTTACATGGATTTACATCGACTGATTTAGAACTATTCTCACTTCCTTTAGAGAGTAATTTTTGCAGTGTATATGTATTTCTACCCGTCAGTATGTATCACCCTTTTCACATCTTTCCCACATACACTTCAGTGATTGCGTGCTGTCCGCCATAAAACTGGAATATAATGTAGAATATCGGCTAAATTTGTTAGATTGTACTACAATATTTATTTTTTAATGACAGTTATCATAAATGTTCAATGCTTGTATAGTTTGTATTGGCGTATGTGTATTAATTGCTTATAGTTATAAATATTAATAATATAAGGCACATAAAATTATTATCGGCTTCAAGTGTGCTCAACACTTTTATTTCATGCTAGTGTTTTATCGTAACATAAAAGTCAATCGTAGAACTGATTCTAAATGTAACTTATTTTCATTGCAAAAACAAAAAATATGAAAATGGTCACAAGAAAATGAGCCCCATAACTTAATAAAACAATCCACAAATATGGGGCGACGCATAGCGGGATATTTGGACCCCAAACTGTGTATTTTTGAATTTTTAGTTTAGGAAAATATAGAAAATTTTCTCAAAATTTTATTTCTATCGAAAATTTTGTTAAAATTTTATTTCTATAGAAAATTTAGCCAAAATTTTATTTCTATAGAACATTTAGAACATTTTGTCAAAATTTTATTTCTATAGAAAATTTTGTCAAAATGTTATTTCTATAGGAGATTTGGTCAAAATTTTATTTCTATTGAAAATTTTGCCAAAATGTTATTTCTATAGAAAATTTTGCCAAAATTTTATTTCCATAGAAAATTTTGCCAACATTTTATTTCTACAGAAAATTTTGCCAAAATTTTATTTCTATAGAAAATTTGCCAAAATTTTATTTCTATAGAAAATTTTGCCAAAATTCTATTTCTATAGAAAATTTTGCCAAAATTTTATTTCTATAGAAAATTTTGCCAAAATTTTATTTCTATCGAAAATTTTGCCAAAATGTTATTTCTACAGAAAATTTGTTCAAATTTTTTTTCAATAGAAAAATTTGTCAAACTTTTAGTTGTATAGATAATTTTGTCATAATTTTATTTCTATAGATAATTTTGTCATATTTTTATTTCTATAGAAAATTTTGTCAACATTTTATTTCTATAGAAAATTTTGTCAAAATTTTATTTCCACAGAAAATGTTTGTCAACATTTTATTTCTTCAGAAAATTTTGTCAAAATTTTATGTCTTTCGAAAATTTTGTCAAAATTTTACTTCTATAGAAAATGTTGCCAAAATTTTATTTCTATCGAAAATTTTGCCCAAATTTTATTTCTACAGAAAATTTTGCCGAAATTTTATTTCTATAGAAAATTTTGCCAAAATTTTATTTCCATAGAAAATTTTGCCAACATTTTATTTCTACAGAAAATTTTGCCAAAATTTTATTTCTATAGAAAATTTGCCAAAATTTTATTTCTATAGAAAATTTTGCCAAAATTTTATTTCTATAGAAAATTTTGCCAAAATTTTGTTTCTATCGAAAATTTTGCCGAAATTTTATTTCTATAGAAAATTTTGCCAAAATTTTATTTCTATAGAAAATTTTGCCAAAATTTTATTTCTATAAAATATTTCGTGAACATTTTATTTTAATAGAAATTTTTTTTTCTATAGAATATTTTGTCAAAATTTTATCTCTCTAGAAAATTTTCTCAAAATTTTATTTCTGTAGATAATTTTGTCATAGTTTTATTTCTATTGGTAATTTTGTCAAAAATGTATTTTTATAGAAGATTTGGTTAAAATTTTTTAAAAATTTTATTTTCATAGGAGTTTGGTCAAAACTTTATTTCTTTTGAAAATTTTGTCAAAATTTTATTTCTATAGACAATTTTGTCACAACTTTATTTCGGTAGAAAATTTTGTCAAAATTTTACTTCTATAAAATTTTGTCAAAATTTTATTTCTATAGAAAATTTTGTCAAAATTTTATTTCTATAGAAAATTTTGTCGAAATTTTATTTCTATAGAAAATTTCGTCAAAATTTTATTTTTATGTTTGTCAACATTTTTATACCCACCACCATAGAATGGTGACGGGGGTATAATAAGTTTGTCATTCCGTTTGTAACACATCGAAATATCGATTTCCGACTATATAAAGTATATATATTCCGTCTGTCTGTCTGTCTGTCTGTCTGTCTGTTGTAATCACGCTACAGTCTTCAATAATGAAGCAATCGTGCTGAAATTTTGCACAAACTCGTCTTTTGTCTGCAGGCAGGTCAAGTTCGAAGATGGGCCATATCGGTCCAGGTTTTGATATAGTCCCCATATAAACCGACCTCCCGATTTGGGGTCTTGACCTTATAGAAATCGTAGTTTTTATCCAATTTGCCTGAAATTTTAAATCTAGAGGTATTTTATGATCATAAAGAGATGTGCCAAAAATGGTGAGTATCGGTCCATGTTTTGGTATAGCCCCCATATAGACCGATCTCCCAATTTTACTTCTTGGGCTTATAGAAACCGCAGTTTTTATTCAATTTACCTGAAATTGGAAATCTAGAGGTAGTGGAGGACCACAAATACGTGTGCCAAAAATTGTGAGTATCGGTCCATATTTTGGTATAGCCCCCATATAGACCGATCTTCCGATTTTACTTCTTGGGCTTATAGAAACCGCAGTTTTTATCCAATTTAGCTGAAATTGGAAATCGAGAGGTACCTTAGAACCGTTAAGAGGTGTGCCAAAAATTGTGGGCATCGGTCCATGTTTTGGTATGGTCCCCATATAAATCGACCTCCCGATTTGGGGTCTTGGGCTTATAGAAATCGTATTTTGTATCCAATTTGCCTGAAATTTTAAATCTAGAGGTATTTTATGACCATAAAGAGGTGTGCCGAAAATGGTCCGTATCGTTCCATGTTTTGGTATAGCCTCCATATAGACCGATCTCCCGATTTTACATCTTGGGTTTATAGAATCCGTAGTTTATATACAATTTGTCTGAAATTGGAAATTTATATGTATTTTGGGACCATAAAGAGGTGTGCCACAAATGGTGAGTATCGGTCCATGTTTTGGTATAGCCCCTATATAGACCGATATCCCGATTTTACTTCTTGGGCTTATAGAATCCGAAGTTTTTATCCAATTTGCTGAAATTGGAAATCTAGAGGTATTTTCGGGCCATAAAGTGGTGTGCCGAAAACGGTGAGTATCGGTCCATATTTTAGTATAGCCCCCATAAGAACGATCTCCCGATTTAACTCCTTGGGTTTCTAGAAACCGTAGTTTTTATCCGATTTGCCTGAAATTGTAAATATTGTCGTATTTTAGGCTCTCAAAAACGTGTATCGGATTAAGTTTTTATCGGTCCTTTTGGTAATGCCTCCATATAGACCGGCTTCACTTCTTGAGGGTATAGAAGGCGCATTGATCATGAAAATTGCTTGAAACTCAATGTAAAATTTCCAGATTTTACTTCTCGGGTGAATCTACAGATTTCAGATTTCAAATCAAGACGTTATTTTACAATTTTCTTGCACACTTACAAGAGATGTTAATGATTCCTCTAAAACTCAAACAAAAATGGTTCTCATAAATCCAGAATCTGATATAGTCCTCATAGGTGAAATCTTTAAATTTTTCTTCGGGAAGTGTCCTCAAGTCCTCAAGCCCTCCTGAAATTTCAAAGGAAACCCTAATATTTGGTTCATGGTGGTGGGTATTTAAGATTCGGCCCGGCCGAACTTTCTGCTGTATATACTTGTTTTCTATAGAAATTTTTTATGTCAATAGAAAATTTTGTCAAAATTTTATTTCTCTAGAAAATGTTCTCATAATTTTATTTCTATAGAAAATTTAGTGAAACTTTTATTTTTGTAGAAAATTTTGTCAAAATTTTATTTGTATAGATAATTTTGTCATAATTTTTTTTTTCTATAAATAATTTTGTCATATTTTTTTTTTCTATAAATAATTTTGTCATATTTTTATTTCTATAGGAGATTTAGTCAAAATTTTATTTCTTCAGAAAATTTTGTTAACATTTTATTTCTATAGAAAATTTTGTCAAAATTTTATTTCCACAGAAGATGTTTGTCAACATTTTATTTCAATAGAAAATTTTGTAAAAATTTTACTTCTATCAAATTTTCTCAAAATTTTATTTCTATAGAAATTTTTTTTAAAAATTTTATCTCTCTAGAAAATTTTCTCAAAATTATAAAGGGTGATTCTTTTGAGGTTAGGATTTTCATGCATTAGTATTTGACAGATCACGTGGGATTTCAGACATGGTGTCAAAGAGAAAGATGCTCAGTATGCTTTGACATTTCATCATGAATAGACTTACTAACGAGCAACGCTTGCAAATCATTGAATTTTATTACCAAAATCAGTGGCAGAAAATCCGCTTTTTTATCGACAAATTTTGTTCAGCGATGAGGCTCATTTCTGGTTGAATGGCTACGTAAATAAGCAAAATTGCCGCATTTGGAGTGAAGAGCAACCAGAAGCCGTTCAAGAACTGCCCATGCATCCCGAAAAATGCACTGTTTGGTGTGGTTTGTACGCTGGTGGAATCATTGGACCGTATTTTTTCAAAGATGCTGTTGGACGCAACGTTACGGTGAATGGCGATCGCTATCGTTCGATGCTAACAAACTTTTTGTTGCCAAAAATGGAAGAACTGAACTTGGTTGACATGTGGTTTCAACAAGATGGCGCTACATGCCACACAGCTCGCGATTCTATGGCCATTTTGAGGGAAAACTTCGGAGAACAATTCATCTCAAGAAATGGACCGGTAAGTTGGCCACCAAGATCATGCGATTTGACGCCTTTAGACTATTTTTTGTGGGGCTACGTCAAGTCTAAAGTCTACAGAAATAAGCCAGCAACTATTCCAGCTTTGGAAGACAACATTTCCGAAGAAATTCGGGCTATTCCGGCCGAAATGCTCGAAAAAGTTGCCCAAAATTGGACTTTCCGAATGGACCACCTAAGACGCAGCCGCGGTCAACATTTAAATGAAATTATCTTCAAAAAGTAAATGTCATGGACCAATCTAACGTTTCAAATAAAGAACCGATGAGATTTTGCAAATTTTATGCGTTTTTTTTAAAAAAAAAGTTATCAAGCTCTTAACAAATCACCCTTTATTTCTATAGATAATTTTGTCATAATTTTATTTCTATAGAAGATTTGGTCAAAATTTTATTTTTATTGAAAATTTATTTCTATCGAAAATTTTGTCAAAAATTTATTTTTATAGAAAATTTTGTCAAATTTTATTCTATAGAAAATTTCAAAATTTTATTTTCATTTGTCACGATTTTATTTCGATAGAAAATTTTGTCAAAATTTTACTTGTAAAAAACTTTCTCAAAATTGTATGTCTATAGAAGATTTTGTCTAAATTTTATTTCTATAGAATATTTTGTCAACATTTTATTTCTCTGGAAAATTTTGTCAAAATTTTATTTTTATAGATAATTTTGTCAAAATTTTATTACTTTAGGAGATTTGGTAAAAAATTTATTTCAATAGAAAATTTTGTCATGATTTTATTTCTATAAAAAATTTTGTCATAATTTTATTTCTATAGAAAATTTTGTCATAATTTTATTTCTATAGAAAATGTTGTCATAATTTTATTTCTCTAGAAAATGTTCTCAAAATTTTAGTTCTATGGAAAATTTTGTCAAAGTTTTATTTCTCTAGAAAATGTTCTCAAAATTTTCTTTCTACAGAAAATTTTGTCAAAATTTTCTTTCTACAGAAAATTTTGTCGAATGTTTTTTCTCTAGAAATTTTTCTCAAAATTCTATTTTTGTAGAAAATTTAGTCAAAATTTAATTTTTGTAGAAAATTTAGTCAACATTTTATTTCTATAGAAAATTTAGTCAAAATTTTCTTTCTACAGAAAATTTTGTCGAATGGTTTTTTTCTCTAGAAATTTTTCTCAAAATTCTATTTTTGTAGAAAATTTTGTCAAATTTTTATTTCTATAGAAAATTTTGTCAAAATTTTATTTGTATAGATAATTTTGTTATAATTTTATTTGTATAGAAAATTTTGTTATAATTTTATTTGTATAGATAATTTTGTCATATGCTTATTTCTATAGGAGATTTGGTCAAAATTTTATTTCTATCGAAAATTTTGTAAAAATTTTATTTTTTTTAGAAAATTTTATTTTCATAGAAAATGTTTGTCAACATTTTATTTCTATAGGAAATGTTTGTCAACATTTTATTTCTATAGAAAATTTTGCCAAAATTTTATTACTATAGAATTTTTTTAGCGAAGAATATTTTGCAAAATCTATCAAGAATTCTACCAATCTACCAAACAGTGAACAATCTATCATATTTGGTAGAATTCTACCAACTGTGGTAAAGGGTGATACGGTCAAAATTTGGTCAATATAAACTTGACGTATTTCTTTCAATTTTGCATTTAAAAAACCTGAACACCCCTCATTTTGAAGGTGTGTGTGTGTAGAATGTTTCTCCTATTTTGATTTTGGAATTCACTCTTCAGTTGTCAAAATGCCGTCCAAGCAAGAAGAGCAGCGTATCAAAATTTTGCTCGCGCATCGCGAAAATCCGAGCTACTCGCTCGCAAAGCTGGCAAAATCGCTAAAAGTTGCCAAATCAACCGTTACAAATGTAATTAAAGTGTTTGGGGAACGTTTGTCGACAGCCAGGAAGTGTGGATCGGGGGGTAATCGAAAACCGGAAGCCGCTGAGACGACAAAGAGAGTTGCCGGTAGTTTCAAGCGAAACCCTAACCTCTCTCTCCGAGATGCCGCAAATAAGCTGGGTGTATCGTCTACAACCGTTCATCGAGCCAAAAAACGAGCCGGACTATCGACTTACAAGAAGGTAGTGACTCCAAATCGCGATGATAAACAAAATACGACGGCCAAAGCGCGATCCCGGAGGCTGTACACGACGATGCTGACCAAGTTTGACTGCGTGGTAATGGACGACGAAACCTACGTCAAAGACGACTACAAGCAGCTTCCGGGACAGGAGTTTTATACGGCAAAAGGAAGGGGAAAGGTAGCAGATATTTTCAAGCACATAAAACTGTCAAAGTTCGCAAAGAAATATCTGGTTTGGCAAGCCATCTGTACCTGTGGCTTGAAAAGCAGCATTTTCATAGCTTCCGGGACTGTCAACCAAGAAATTTACGTGAAAGAGTGTTTGAATAAACGTCTACTGCCTTTCCTGAAGAAACACTGTTGTTCCGTACTGTTTTGGCCGGATTTGGCATCTTGCCATTACGGTAAAAAGGCCATGGAGTGGTACGCCGCCAACAACGTGCAGGTGGTTCCCAAGGACAAGAACCCTCCCAACACGCCAGAGCTCTGCCCAATTGAGAAATACTGGGCTATTGTCAAGCGGAACCTAAAGAAGACCAAAAAACTGCTAAGGACGAGCAGCAGTTCAAGGCAAACTGGCTTTCTGCGGCGAAGAAGGTGGACAAGGTGGCTGTACAAAATCTGGCAGGTGTCAAGCGTGAGGCCCGGCAATTCGGATTTGGAAAAGCGAAAGCCTAACTGAATATTTTTCCTGAATTTTACACTAATTGAACTTGAAAAAGAAATTTAATTTGATTTTTTAAATAAACGATTTCACCGATTTACACGTGTTTTCCCTTGACCAAATTTTGACCGTATCACCCTTTAAACGTGAATCCATGGCGTTGGGTACATATTAATTTGGTCTGGTCGAAAATTTCGGCCATATTTATGTATGTTTTCTTACGTTTTTATTTCTCTTCAATATAATTTAGGAATTTTAGAATCATAAATATTAGATATGCACAAAACATATGGAATGAATTCTCTTCATCCAGTATAGATTTTGGGGCAGTTTTGCAAATTATTTTGAATTGATGAGATGAGGATGAAGAAGAGGGGGTGTCAAACAATAAAAGACACAAACTATGTAGAAGAAGAATTTTGGGTCGCGTGAGGTATACAATATGCTCATGACGTGAGTCGCGTTTGCTTAATTTTCGTCTAAATTAAAATCACTTGCACTAATAACCCAGACGGATCAACCTTCAAACATTTAATTTGACTTTAATTGGCCAAACGAATTTTTTGTTTTTGTTTTTTGTTGTTGTTGTTGTTGTGGGTAATAAAGATCTGAAGAAGTTGGCGCGAAATTTGCTTTTGAGGAAATCTAATCTGTGTTACAACACTCACAACAGTCTTGGACACTAAACTCACATTGAGATGAATATGTTAAACTTTAGTTTGATATTATATAGCTTAGCTGCAGCAAAACTTGTTTTTGTTATTAGGTTATTTTATTTTATGTTTATATTTGTTTTTTTTTTTCATCAATATTTCTTTTCATAGATGGTTACTTTATTATTTGAACTGCAAGCAGATATAATACGGAAATATTTTTTTTCTGTTTTGTTGTTTTTATGTTAAAAACTAATACCGATTTTTATTTATTTCTTTTTTTTTGTATTTTAGCGCCTTGTTGTTTATCGAAATACATTGCAATTAATACTAAATGCAATAGATAGACCAACAAGCCCTAAGAGATGGAAATTACGTCTTCCTCCTTGGATAGCTAAGCGATTTATGCAAACTTGAATGCTTACATATAGAGAGAGCTGCCTTCTATTGCTCTTATCAGCTATTGTTGGTCTCTTTTGGTTTTCAATACTCTCAGCCATTGTTGGTCTATTCGTGATTTTGAAATTTCAAACTCAATTTTTTTTTTTTTTTAATTATTTGTTTTTAGTTTTGCCTTTATATGCAAGACTTCCACTGACGAATTTGAAAAAAATATACTCAAAAAAAAAAAATATTGATGACATTGTTTTAAAAACAATCTTACTTAATTTTAGTTAATGCATTTTTTCCTACACTGAAAAAAAAAATATTGTCTACTTTGTAAGTTTTTGAAATTTCGGGCAAAATTTCATTTAAATTCTCGTTTCAGTTTACCCAGAAATACTATCGATTTTCCGTCAAGACTTATTTTTTTGAAACTGCCTTATAATGTTTTAAATGTTACAAATTTGATTTCGTAGAATTCGGTTAAAATGTTAAGACGTAAGAATTTTTTTCTGCTTGTTTCTTAAAAGATACAGTGCGCATTTAAGGGTTAAACATTTTATTGGAAAATTTTTGGTGATAGTTTTTTCTTTGTAGGCAACCAAATTACACAAAAAAACAACACTTTTTATAAATCCATATCAGACACCCTGTTTAGGATTCTGTAAGCGTGTTTTACACTGAAAAAAAATTGTCGTTAGGCCAAAGATTTAATTTTTCTTAAAAACAACAATGCAAATTTTACTTAGCATCCCAGCAAAAAAAAGCGTCGCCAAAAAAGTAATGAAAATGTTCTTTTTGGATCCGGAAGTGGTGCAAGATTGACGCAGAAGCGATGAATTTAACATAGGCTTGTCATAGGACGGAAGTCCTACATTTCAACAGTCGTTGCACTGAATTTGCATCACTTTTTTAGGTGTGATCCGAATTCAATGTTTTCGATGTAAATTAAAAAATTCTGTGATATTTTGTCAAATAAATAATTTTTATATTTTTTTATAATTTTTAATGGATTCTAACGCTTGTCGGAAACGCTTGACCTCAAATATTTTTAAAAATTCACAATTTTCAGATTGGATTTAGCAGTTTTTTTCGACAAAATTTAAATAATTTGTACCATTTTATGAATTCTAACTCTGTTTTTAACATATTTGTAACAAAAAGAGTTAAATTTACCCCGTTAATACGTTTTTAAAAGGCTTTGATAAATCATGAAGAAAAAAGCTGAAAAAACAAGTAAGAAAAGTCTAAAGTCGGACGGGGCCGACTATATTATACCCTGCACCACTTTGTAGATCTAAATTTTCGATACCATATCACATCCGTCAAATGTGTTGGGGCTATATATAAAGATTTGTCCCAAATAAATACATACATTTAAATATCACTCGATCTGGACAGAATTTAATAGACTTCTACAAAATCTATAGACTCAAAATTTAAGTCGGCTAATGCACTAGGGTGGAACACAATGTTAGTAAAAAATATGGGAAACATTTAAATCTGAAGCAATTTTAAGGAAACTTCGTAAAAGTTTATTAATGATTTATCGCTCGATATATATGTATTAGAAGTTTAGGAAAATTAGAGTCATTTTTACAACTTTTCAAATAATCAGTGGCGATTTTACAAGGAAAATGTTGGTATTTTGACCATTTTTGTCGAAATCAGAAAAACATATATAAGGGAGCTATATCTAAATCTGAACCGATTTCAACCAAATTTGGCACGCATAGCAACAATGCTAATTCTACTTCCTGTGCAAAATTTCAACTAAATCGGAGTTAAAATTGGCCTCTGTGGTCATCTGTGTGTAAATCGGGCGAAAGCTATATATGGGAGATATATCTAAATCTGAACCGATTTCAACCACATTTGGCACGCATAGCTACAATACTAATTCTACTCCATGTGCAAAATTTCAACTAAATCGGAGCAAAAAATTGCCCTCTGTGGTCATATGTGTGTAAATCGGCCGAAAGCTATATATGGGAGCGATATATAAATCTGAACCTATTTCAACCAAATTTGGCACGCATAGCTACAATGCTAATTCTACTCCCTGTGCAAAATTTCAATTAAATCGGAGTAAAATATTGGCCACTGTGGTCATATGAGTTTAAATCGGGCGAACGATATATATGGGAGCTATATCTAAATGTGAACCGATTTCAATAAAATTTGGCACACTTGACTACACTACTAATTGTACCCCTAGTGCAAAATTTCAACCAAATTGGGGTAAAACTCTCGCTTCTGGGACCGTATTAGTCCATATCGGGCGATAGATATATATGGGAGCTATATCTAAATCTGAAACGATTTCAATAAAATTAGGCACACTTTACTATAGTTCTAATTGTTCTTCTTGTGCAAAATTGTAAGCAAATTAGGGTAAAACGCTGGCTTCTGGGGTCATATAAGTCCATATCGGGCGAAATATATATATATGGGAGCTATATCTAAATCTGAACGGATTTCTTCCAAAATCAATAGGGATCTATTCTGGGCCAAAACACATACATGTGCAAAATTTGAAGTCGATTGGATTAAAACTGCGACCTAGACTTTCATTACAAAAATGTGTTCACGGACAGACGGACATCGCTATATCGACTCAAGAGCCCACCCTGAGCATTTTTGCCAAAGACACCATGTGTCTATCTCGTCTCCTTCTGGGTGTTGCAAACATATGCACTAACTTATAATACCCTGTTCCACAGTGTGGCGCAGGGTATAAAAAAAAAAAAAAAAACAAATATATACGGCCGTAATTTCGGCCAGGCCGACGCTTATGTACCCTCCACCATGGATTTCTTCTAAACACTGCCACCCACAATCGAAGTACTTGGGTTTCGGTAACGCTTGCCGATGGGAGGTATCTTAAACCTCCTAACACCGTCTTCTAAATTGTAAGTAAGTCCATACGTATAATAAATAAAATATATTGAATTAAAAACGACCTACTAAATACGTATATAATTCAGTTTGACAACATTTTCTATAGAAATAAAAATTTGACAAAATTTTTTATAGAAATAAAATTTTTTTTCGGAAGGTTCAAGTGTGGTTCATTGTTGGGTTTAATGAACTGCTTGAATTTATTCTGATAATTGGTTGATAGTTTTGCTGCAAGTAGAGGATGCTGATGAGGAATGTGGTAATTCCGAAACGTGCATCCAAGATAGTTACCTTGCAGTCTATAGGGCTTTGCCCAAATAAATTTGACAAACATTCTTTTCCTCTGTTGGTTAAGCTACACTTGTACTTTAGTCAATGCATGGTTGTAAGCTGAAATCAAAAAAACGGAAAAAAATTTTTTACAAAATTTTCTATAAAAATAAAATTTTGACAAAATTTTTTATAGAACTAAAATTTTAACAAAATTTTCTATAGAAATAAAATTTTAACAAAATTTTCTATAGAAATAAAATTTCTACAAAATTTTCTATGGAAATAAAGTTTTCTATAGAAATAAAATTTTGAAAAATAACCGAATTTGCTATAGAAATAAAGTTTTGACCAAATTTGCTATAGAAATGAAATTTTAACAAAATTTTCTATAGAAATAAAATTTTGACAAAATTTTCTATAGAAACAAAATTTTGGTAGATTATTTTTGGCTCAAGTGGCAACCATGGTTATGAATCGATATGGGCCAATTTTGGTATAGTTGCCATATACCATATACTAAAACCATGTTCCAAATTTCAACCGGATCGGATGAAATTTGGTTTTCTTAGAGGCTCCGCAAGCAAAATCTGGGGATCGGTTTATATGGGGGCTATATATAATTATCGACCGATGTGGACCAATTTTTGCATGGTTGTTAGATACCATATACCAACACTATGTTCCAAATTTCAGCCGGATAGGATGGAATTTGTTTCTCTTAGAGGCTCCGCAAGCCAAATCGGGGGATCGGTTTATATGGGGGCTATATATAATTATGGACCGATTTGGACCAATTTTTGATTGGTTGTTAGAGACCATATACTAACACCATGTACCAAATTTCAGCCGGATCGGATTAAAGTGGCTTCTCTTAAGAGGCTCCGCAAGCCAAATCGGGGGATCGGTTTATATGGGGGCTATATATTATTATGGAACGATGTGGACCAATTTTTGCATGGTTGTTAGAGACCATATACTAACACCATGTACCAAATTTCAGCCGGATCGGATGAAATTTGCTTCTGTTAAGAGGATCCGCAAGCCAAATTTGGGGGTCCGTTTATATGGGGGCTATACGTAAAAGTGGACCGATATGGGCCATTTGCAATACCATCCGACCTACATCAATAACAACTACTTGTGCCAAGTTTCAAGTCGATGGCTTGTTTCGGTCGGAGTTAACGTGATTTTAACAGACGGACGGACGGACGGACATGCTCAGATCGACTCAGAATTTCACCACGACCCAGAATATATATATACTTTATGGGGTCTTAGAGCAATATTTCGATGTGTTACAAACGGAATGACAAAGTTAATATATTCCCCATCCTATGGTGGAGGGTATAACAACGAATTTTTTTAAATTTTATTTTCTATAATCAAATAGGCAAAGCTCAAATATAAAAGAGGATTTTATTCGGTATGTATCCTTATTTCAATTCTATGCTTCTTTGGCTCGGAATCAATATCAAATTCTTTAGTGTAAAGATAAAATCACTGAAACCGGGTGTGTGCTTTTCAGTGTAGTTGCCAGTTGAGTGATAGAATTTCTTTTATTAATGGCATATTTATTATGAAATAAACATCTGATTATATATCTCAAAAACTACATCTCTTTTTTTGAATAATACCTCCTCCAACCATTTAAATATTTTTCTCTCTTGTTAATCTAAAATTATGAATTTATTTCTAATATCACCTTTTTTATATTATTATATTAATATTTATTTCCATTAATAGTTAACATTTTATATTAATAGAAATGCTATTTATCCATATCTATTAAAAACTAAACCCATTGTGCATAACTAGAAACTCATGTGGGAGCTATAATTTTATTAGTTTTCTCTCTATATCTCTTTCTCTCTTCCTCTCTCTCTCTCTCTGCCATTGTTATAAAACAACATCACCATTTGGCATTTGTTGATCATAATCGAATTGTCTGAAACTAAAAGTTTGTATTTTTTTCTGCAATTTCATTTTGTTGTCTCTTGGCTCTGAGCATTCATTCACTCTCATGCGACTATTTGCAGAAAATTTTATACAAATAAATTGAATTGAGTGAAACCTGAATATAAAGTTTGGTTTTGTTTTTGTTTATAATTTAGATGTGAGACAAATTGTAAGACTACGAAAATAATGAATGGACCGACCAACTGCACAATATACTATCAGGGATGGGATATTGGTTTTCAAAGATATTGAAAATAACGCGTAGACATTATTAAGGAAAAATGTATGTGTGGTATGAAACTAATTTTTAAATTTTTTTATCAATTTTGTAATTTAATATTTTCTCAGCTTTAATTCACATTTTAATTCGAAATATTTCGTTGATCTGTGTTGGGGTAAAATCAATGTGATCTATATAAAAAAGTGTCTTCTACACTGAAAAAAATATTTACGTGGTATTAAAGATTACGCAAGCTCAATTTTAAGGTGCGCAATTTACACACTATTAAGGACAAATTTCTTTAAAATAATGAAATTTTAATTAAAAGAAAGTTTATAATCTTTGCTTCAAAAAATTTTTTCAGTAAATTTAGGTCACACATTTTGAAAATTTGCGTTCCTTCGTTAAAGTTGCATGTCTTTAAACTAAGGCAAATTTTCCTTAAAGTAAAGAAACACATCTTTGATTTAACGAAATCGTCCTTAAATTAACTGAAATATTGAATCTTTAGATTGAAGATTAAAACGCTTCAAATATAGGCTAAGACTTAGTTTGAGGATTTAGCATCTATGGTTTAAATTTTTTTTTTTTTTTGGAATTAAGAAAATACTTTTTACTTCGAATTATCCGTCATAATTTGGATTTTTATACCCTCCACCATAGGATGGGGGGTATATTAACTTTGTCATTCCGTTTGTAACACATCCAAATATTGCTCTAAGACCCCATAAGGTATATATATTCTGGGTCGTGGTGAAATTCTGAGTCGATCTAAGCATGTCCGTCTGTTGAAATCACGCTAACTTCCGAACGAAATAAGCTATCGACTTGAAACTTGGCACAAGTAGTTGTTATTGATGTAAGTCAGATGATATTGCAAATGGGCCATATCGGACCACTTTTACGTATTTCAATAGAAAATTTTGTCAAAATTTTATTTCTATAGAAAATTTTAACAAATTTTTATTACTATAGAAAATGTTGTCAACATTTTATTTCTATAGAAAATGTTGTGAAAAGTTTATTTCTATAGAAAATTTTGTCGAACTGAATTATATACTTTAATCGGCCTTTTTTGTGTAATATATCCCCCGTATGGACTAACTTACAATTTAGAAGACGGTGTTAAGGAAGTTTTAAGATACCTTGCCATCGGCAAGTTTTACCGCAACCCAAGTAATTCGATTGTTGATGACAGTCTTTAGTAGAAGTTTCTACACAATCCATGGTGGAGGCTACATAAGATTCGGCCTGGCCGAACTTACGGCCGTATATACTTGTTAAACTGGCATTTGTTTGTACGTGAATAGCTTTATTAACATAATGTACCGGAAAATAGAATGAAAATTCGATAAATGGGATCTGTATCCTAATTTTGATTTTATAGATCCTAGATTTTAAGCCAGATAGGTCGTAAAAAAAATTCCTTATTTTAAAAAAACCGCATCTTTGGCTCGAAATCAATACCAAAATCCTTAAAGGAAGGTCAACATCTTTGGATCTAAGTAATTTTTTTATTGAGTGTAGATACATTGATTATAAATCTTATATGTATTATGTTACCATACACTCACGAAAAACAATATGAAAATGGTAGGGCCTTCAGCTAAAGATATTAGTATTGATTCCAAGGCAAGACAGTGTTGCCAGACGTAAGGGAAATTACCTACATGTAGGTTTTTTTTCCAAGGACAAATTTCTTTAAAATAATTTAGCGTCTTGTAGGGACGTTGGGACGCAATGTAGGCACTCTTTCATTCAACACAATTTTTAATAATTTTTACATTCTGGTGGCTCTAGAGAAGAATAATGTGTGGTAGTCACGGTTACCACTCGTGACAGCAAAAATCTACCAAACTTTGAAGAAAATATTACTACAAATCTACCAAAAAAAAATATTTCTATTGAAAATTTTGTCAAAATTTTATTTCTATAGAAAATTTTGTCAAAATTTTATTTCTATAAAAAATTTTGTTAAAATTGTATTTCTATAAAAAATGTTGTCAAAATTTTATTTCTATAAAAAATTTTTATTTCTCTAGAAAATTTTGTCAAAATTTTATTTCTCTAGAAAATTTTGTCAAAATTTTATTTCTATAGAAAATTTTGTAAAAATTTTATTTCTATAGAAAATTTTGTCAAAATTTTATTTTTATAGAAAATTTTGTCAAAATTTTATTTTTATAGAAAATTTTGTCAAAATTTTATTTCTATAGAAAATTTTGTTAAAATTTTATTTCTATGGAATATTTCGTCAACATTTTATTTCTATAGAAAATTCCTATAGAAAATTTTGTCAAAATTTTATTCCTATAGAAAATTTTGTCAAAATTTTATTTCTATAGAAAATTTTGTCAAAAATTTATTTCTATAGAAAATTTTGTCAAAATTTTATTTGTAAAGAAAATTGTGTCAAAATTTTATTTCTATAGAAAATTTTGTCAAAAATTTATTTCTATAGAAAATTTTGTCAAAATTTTATTTCTATAGAAAATTTTGTTAAAATTTTATTTCTATAAAAATTTTTTATTTCTATAGAAGATTTTGTTAAAATTTTATTTCTATGGAATATTTCGTCAACATTTTATTTCTATAAAAAATTTTTATTTCTCTAGAAAATTTTGTCAAAATTTTATTTTTATAGAAAATTTTGTCAAAATTTTATTTGTAAAGAAAATTGTGTCAAAATTTTATTTCTATAGAAAATTTTGCCAAAAATTTATTTCTATAGAAAATTTTGTCAAAATTTTATTTCTATAGAAAATTTTGTTAAAATTTTATTTCTATAAAAATTTTTTATTTCTATAGAAGATTTTGTTAAAATTTTATTTCTATAGAATATTTCGTCAACATTTTATTTCTATAGAAAATTCCTATAGAAAATTTTGTCAAAATTTTATTCCTATAGAAAATTTATTATTTCTATAGAAAATTTTTATGTCTATAGAAAATTTTGTCAAAATTTTATTTCTCTAGAAAATTGTGTCAAAATTTTATTTCTATAGAAAATTTTGTCAAAATTTTATTTCTATAGAAGATTTTGTTAAAATTTTATTTCTATAAAAAATGTTGTCAAAATTTTATTTCTATAAAAAATTTTTATTTCTCTAGAAAATTTTGTCAAAATTTTATTTTTATAGAAAATTTTGTCAAAATTTTATTTGTAAAGAAAATTGTGTCAAAATTTTATTTCTATAGAAAATTTTGTCAAAAATTTATTTCTATAGAAAATTTTGTTAAAATTTTATTTCTATAAAAATTTTGTTAAAATTTTATTTCTATAAAAATTTTTTATTTCTATAGAAGATTTTGTTAAAATTTTATTTCTATAGAATATTTCGTCAACATTTTATTTCTATAGAAAATTCCTATAGAAAATTTAGTCAAAATTTTATTTCTATAGAAAATTTTTATTTCTATAGAAAATTTTGTCAAAATTTTATTTCTCTAGAAAATTTTGTAAAATTTTTATTTCTATAGAAAATTTTGTCAAAATTTTATTTCTTTAAAACCTTTTTATTTCTATAGAAGATTTTGTTAAAGTTTTATTTCTATAGAAAATTTTGTCAAAATTTTATATCTATAGAAAATTTTGTCAAAATTTTATATCTATAGAAAATTTTGTCAAAATTTTATTTCTATGGAAGATTTTGTCAAAAATTTATTTCTATAGAAAATTTTGACAAAATTTTATTTCTATAGAAAATTTTGTCAAAATTTTTTTCTATAGAAAATTTTGTCAAAATTTTATTTGTAAAGAAAATTGTGTCAAAATTTTATTTCTATAGAAAATGTTGTCAAAATTTTATTTCAATAGAAAATTTTATCCAAAATTAATTTCTATAAAAAATGTTGTCAAAATTTTATTTCTCTAGAAAATTTTGTAAAAATTTTATTTCTATAGAAAATGTTGTCAAAATTTTATTTCTATAGAAAATTTTTATTTCTATAGAAAATTTTGTCAAAATTTTATTTTTATAGAAAATTTTGTCAAAATTTTATTTCTATAGAAAGTTTTGTCAAAATTTTATTTCTATAGAAAATTTTGTCAAAATTTTATTTCCATAGAGAATTTTTGTTAAAATTTTATTTCTATAGGAAATTTTGTCAAAATTTTATTTCTATAAATAATTTTTGTTAAAATTTTATTTCTACAGAAAGGTTTGCTAAAAAAACTGAGTCTATATTTGAAGCGTTTTCGGACTCGAATACAAGTAGGAATTATGTTTTTTTTTTTTCAAATAAAGTTTTAAAAAACAGCTCCCAGTTTTAAACGCTTCTTTGCTTTGTTGTCAATATACAAAAAGTCAACAAATTTTTCAGAATTATTAAAGCGAAGTTGACATTAGTCAAAAAAAATTTTTCTTTCATTTTAGGATATCAAATTTTAAGTCGAATCACTTAACTATAAGGTCCAAACGACTTCACTGAAAAGTTTATCGACTTGCGGACAAGGAAAAAAGCCTTATATATTTCTCTGATATAAGGCTTTTTTCCTTGTCCGCAAGTCGATAAACTTTTCAGTGAAGTCGTTTGGACCTTATAGTCTTCTATGCTAAGCAAAATTCGCATTCGTATTTGAAGGGCATGAAATCACAATATTTTTTCAGTGCAATAATAAAAGTAGGCAGTGGAAGAAATCTTCTCTCAAACAAAAAAATGTGATTTTTGTCTTGTTCCTTGAAAAATTTTTATGAACAAAGTGGTTTTATTAAAATTGAGCCAATGAAATGTTTTCATTGTATGAATGAAATTATTTCATTGGCTCAATTTTAATGACAATTTTCCTTAATATGATGATTTTTTTTTCTATCTATGGAAATTAAGAAATAAATTCTCTTTTGTTTAATTGGTATAGCATTATCATTGTTGCCTAGTTTTAAAATTTTTTTAGTTGTAATAATAAATTTTATAAAAATATGCTTATCTAAAGTCTACATTAAAACGGGTATCAGACATGTACGATTTTTTATATCAATATAAAAAAGAGTGTTGCGTCATAATGATACAAAACGAAAAAAATTATGCTTATATATATTTTTTTAAATAATTTGACTTAAAATGTTGATGCCTTGAATTATTTATTTTGTCTGCTTTTTAAATTATGAAGTACACTAAAAATTAAATACATATTATAACATTTGTTAGTAGAGTTGAATTTTTGAATTATATCACAAGTTTTTTTTTGGGAATTCATTTTGTATCTATTTATATTCCAAAATATTATTTTTATTTTTTTTTAATACTTCGAACGAAACTTCAAAAAACACTTGGCAAGACAGAGCATCATTAATCTTTGTCAAAAAATGAACCACTACTGTTCTCATATATTTCCCCAAATCTAATGGGGCAGTGCAAGTTAATTTCAATGCATTTATTTATGCAATTTCAATAAATTTTATTGTATATTGCTCTCGCTAAATTGCAGTTGTCTACTGTGTGTCCCCTAGTCTAAAAAACGTGATAACATTTAAATTAAATGTCAAAAGACTTTTATTTGATTTGACAAAGGGGTGGGAGACCACAATTACTCTAGAAGTAGATGTCAATGTCAAATGAGTATATGTTTTGAGATACAATTGTTGCGATGATTTTCTCTGGTTGACATTTTGATCTAATATCAGAGAGAGAGAGAGAGAGAGAGTATACACGGCCGAATCGTACATCAGGGATGATAAATAATGTTGACGAAAAAGTACACAAAATGTATTAAAAATATACTTTTCGAAGCCAAAAGGAGCTAAAAATACATAATATCAAATTTAAAGACTATTGTAAAACTATACGTATTTTAGATATAGACCAATCTGGACAATTTTTTTAGATTTTCTAAAAAACTCTTATTTTGCAAAATTTTATTTCTATAGAAAATTTTGAAATTTTTTTAAAATTTTATTTCTATAGAAAATGTTGTCAACATTTTATATCTATAGAAGGTTTTGTCAAAATTTTATTTCTATAGAAAAGTATGTCAAAATTTCTTTTCTTTAGTCATAATCTCTTGTCACAATCTTATTTCTATAGAAATTTTTTTCAAAATTGAAAATTTTATTTCCATATAAAATTTTCTCAAAATTTTGTTTATATAGAAATGTTTGTCAAATTTTTATCTCCAGAAAATTATGTCAAAATTTTATTTCTATAGAACATTTTGTAAAAAGATTATTTCTATAGAAAATTTTGTAAAATTTTTTTTCTATAGAAAATTTTGTCAAAATGTTATTTCCATAGAACATTTCGTGAAAACTTTATTTCCATGGAAAAGTTTGCCAAAATGATATTTCTATGGAAAGTTTTGTCAAAATTTTATTTCTATAGAAAATTTTGTCAAAATTTTATTTTTATAGAAAATTGTGTCAAAATTTTATATCTATAAAAAATTTTTCAAAACTTTTATATCTATGGATTTTCCATTATTTCTATATTATTTATTTCTATAGAAAATTTTGTCAAAACTTTATTTCTATAGAAAATTTTGTCAACATTTTATTTCTAGACTTTTGTCAACATTTTATTTCTATAGAACATTTGGTTAAAATTTAATTTCTATAGAAAATTTAGTCAAAATTTTATTTATATGGAAAATGTTTATTTTCATAGAATATCTTCTCAAAATTGTATTTATACAGAAAATTTTGCCAAAAGTTCCTGTTATCTCTTATTTCTATAGAAAATTTAGCCAAAATTTTATTTTTAGGAAATTTTGCCAAAATTTTATTTTTGGAAATTTTGCCAAAATTTTATTTCTAGAAAATTTTGTCAAAATTTTATTTATATAGACAATTATGTAAAAATTTTATTTCTATAGAAAATTTTGTCAAAATGCTATTTCTATAGAAAATGTTGTCAAAATTTAATTTCTATAGAAAATTTTGTCAAAATTTTATTTTTGTATAGAAAATTTTGTCAATTTTTTTCCTATAGAAATATTTGTTTAAATTTTATTTCTATAGAAAATTTTGTCACAATCTTAATTCTATAGAAAATTTTTTGAAAATTTTATTTCCATAGAAAATTGTCTCAAAATTTTGTTTCTATAGAAAATTTTGTCAAAACTTTTCTATAGAAACAACATTTTGTCCAAATTTTATTTTTCCATAGAAAATTTTATATCTATAAAAAAAATTTCCAAACTTTTATTTCTATAGAAAATTTTGTCACAATTTTATTTCTATAGAAAATTTTATTTCTATAGACAATTTTGCCGACATTTGATTTCTAGAGAAAGAAAATTTTATTTCCATGGAAAAATTTGCAAAATTTTATTTCTATGGAAAATGTTTATTTCCATAGAATATCTTCTCAAAATTGTATTTATATAGAAAATTTTGTCAAAAGTTCCTGTTATATTTTATTTCTATAGAAAATTTTGCCAAAGTTTTATTTTTAGAAAATTTTGCCAAAATTGTATTTCTAGAAAATTTTGTCAAAATTTTATTTTTATAGAAAATTATGTAAGAATTTTATTTCTATTGAAAATTTTGTCAAAATGTTATTTCTATAGAAAATTTTGTCAAAATGTTATTTCTATAGAAAATTTTTTGAAAATTTTATTTCCATAGAAAATTGTCTCAAAATGTTCTTTCTATAGAAAATTTTGTCAAAATTTTACGCCTATAGAAAATGTTGTCAACATTTTATTTTTCCATAGAAAATTTTATCAAAATTTTATATTTGTAAAAAAATTTTCCAAACTTTTATTTCTATAGACAATTTTGCCAACATTTTATTTCTAGAGAGATTTTTGTCAAAATTTTATTTCTATAGAAAATTATGTCAAAATTTTTGTTCTATAGAAAATTTTGTCAAAATTTTATTTCTATAGAAAATTTTGTCAATTTTTTTTTCTATAGAAAATTTTGTAAAAATGTTATTTCAATTCCGAAAGTTGGAGGTGCACTTTCTATTGATCAATTTCAGCCAGTGAGTATTTTATCAATAGTTGACGTGGTATTGGAGAAATTATTACATAGAAGCATATCTAAATACCTAGATGATAGTAACGCAATATATAGATACCAATTTGGCTTTAGGAAGGGGTCTGGAGTAGAAGAGGCTACTATGAATCTATTGAATTTTGTATGTAAGAGTTTGGATCAAGGATATAAGGGTGTTGGTGCCATATTTTTGGATCTCACTAAAGCTTTTGATATAATTGATCATGATATACTTCTTGAAAAATTATATTACTATGGGATTCGAGGAAGAGAATTATTGTTACTACGGAGTTTCTTGTATAATAGGAAACAGTTTGTGCAAGTTTCCGGCGAAAGGAGTAGTATGTGTGATGTGAACAGTGGAGTACCTCAAGGTAGTTGTTTAGGGCCGCTGTTGTTTGCAATTTATATAAATGATATTTCAAATCTAGGATTGGAAGTGTGTATGTTTATGTTTGCGGATGACATATGCCTTCTTTATCCGTATAGAAACGAGCTTGTTTTGAAAATTGCAATGGAGCGTGATATGTGTTTAGTCCTAGAGTATATGAGGATTAACAAGATGGTATTAAATGCGTTTAAGACCAAGCTAATTAGATTCAGACCGAATTCACATCAACTTCGCCAGGACTTTTCGATATCTATAGGTGAGCATGAGGTTAAGGAAGTGAGCGACGTAAAATACTTAGGACTACATTTGAAGTTTAATTTATCTTGGGACTTGCATATTGTTTTTATAAGAAATAAGGTATCCCCGGCTGTTGGGATTTTGAATAAACTTAGGTATGTCTTAAACACTGTAACCAAGATGATGATATATCAAGCATTAGTTCACAGCCATATTGAGTTTTTGGCGGGGATCTATGGTCACAAAAACTCAACTGAGTTACAATCACTGCAACACATGCAGAACAAGGCACTGAAAGCGGTTCACAACTTGCCGCAGAGATATTCTACAGTGGATTTGTATGGGAAAATTTGCAACACAATTTTGCCAGTACATTATCTGTACAGATATCAGATACTTATTTATGTTTATAAATCATTGAATAATATAGGATATCACACTATTGGATTTTATCAGAATCAGATTACGTTTAATACAAGGAATAGAACACAATTACGAGTAGCTAGATGTAGGTTGGAGATGTCCAGACAACGAGTAGAATGTATTGGTTGCTCCTTGATTAACAGATTACCGGTTGATGTAAGGAACTTGTTACGGCTATCGCGATTCAAACGGAAGTTGAAGAATCATTTACTACGTAATGTTCAGGAATTTTTGAATTAATTTGTAATTTGAATTATTTACAATAATCAACTGTATTAATATTAAAATATTGGATAGTTTTAGGTTACTTCTTAATTAAAAACTTTAGAGTAGTTGTTATCTTGCCAACTTGCCTCAAAAATGTCTTAAAGGCGCTGAGGCTATAAAATGTATTGTTATGTTTTTAATTGAAAATTTAAAAAAAAAAAAAAAAAAAAAATTTTGTTAAAATTTTATTTCCATGGAAAAGTTTGCCAAAATTATATTTCTATATAAAGTTTTGTCAAAATTTTATTTCTATAGAAAATTATGCCAAAATTTTATTTCAAAAATTTTGTAAATTTTTTCCTATAGAAATTTTTGTCAAAATTTTATTTCTATAGAAAATTTTGTCAAAATTTTATTTTTATAGAAAATTTTGTCAAAATTTTATTTCTATAGAAAGTTTTGTCACAATCTTATTTCTATAGAAAATTTTTTGAAAATTTTATTTCCATAGAAAGGTGTCTCAAAATTTTGTTTCTATAGAACATTTTGTCAAAATTTTATTTCTATAGAAAATTTTGTCAAAATTTTATTTCTATAGAAAATTTTGTCAAAATTTTACTCCTATAGAAAATTTTGTCAAAATTTTATTTCTATAGAAAATTTTGTCCAAATTTTACTCCTATAGAAAATTTTGTCATAATCTTATTTCTATAGAAAATTTTGTCAACATTTTATTTCTATAGAAAATTTTGTCACAATTTTATTTCTAGAGAAATTTTTGTCAAAATTTTATTTCAATAGAAAATTTTGTCAAAATTTTATTTCTATAGAAAATTTTGTCAAAATTTTATTTCTATAGAAAATTTTGTCAATTTTTTTTTTCTATAGAAAATTTTGTCAAAATGTTACTTCAAAAAAAAATTTTGTTAAAATTTTATTTCTATAGAAAATTTTGTCAATTTTTTTTTCTTAAAAAATTTTGTCAAAATGTTATTTTAATAGAAAATTTTGTTTAAATTTTATTTCCATGGAAAAGTTTGCCAAAATTATATTTCTATGGAAAGTTTTGTCAAAATTTTATTTCAATAGAAAATTTTGTCTAAATATTATTTCTATAGAAAATGTTGTCAACATTTTATTTCTATAGGAAATTTTGTCAACATTTTATTTCTATAGAAAATTATGTAAAAATTTTATTTCCATAGATAATCTTCTCAAAATTGTATTTATATAGAACATTTTGTCAAAAGTTCCTGTGAGCGTTTAACTCGGTTGCAGCAGTCCATAGTACACCACACTAACCAAAGAATGAAACTGTACTTTTCGCCGGAACGAAATACCACTTTCTGATAAAATATATTCTTTAAGAGTAACATGAACATGGAATTTGGATAAGCTATTCAACAATAGTCCTTAATTTTTTAGTTTTTTAAGAGGTTTTTTTTAGCGTCAAAATTTGCTTGCCTAAAATTTCGTTCCTAAGAAAAGAAAACATTTCTTTCAGTGTACAAATTGAGGTTAGGGCATGAAATAGTTTCACTATTGACGGCGCTATCTGTTGTTAATTTCGCATTACCAAGTTACGCACCCAATAATTGTCATACATTTTACAGTAAGTTGTTTGTTTACACCAAAAAGCCATCAAAAGAGAGCCAGAGAGAGAGAGAGAGAGAGGAATCAAATGTAACATTTGAGAAATGGAGAAGTTGCAAGAGTTAGCACATAATTATCCACCTTTTTTGCAGTCATAAACAAATGTGTAATATGTATATTTTACAATATCAATTGGACGTGCAGTAAAAAATACGAATACGTTTCTTATTCTTTTTAAAGCTGTAAATGAGTTCATGGTAAAGTTTGCTTCTGCAAGGCGTTCGCAAACATTTCTAAATTGCTTTTAGTAAAGAGAGTAAAATCCATTCTTATGCTCTTGCAAGTTGTTCGTAGAAAATACCTTCAGCACACTAAATATGCCAATCTAATCGGGTGATTAGATTGTATGTGAAGACTCTGTTTATCTCTGATGTACAATAACTCATTCCTTTTGCCCACCACGTTGTGGAAAGGCGTTGTGACAAATATCACAAGTTGGGACATGAAGAGTTGATAACACAAATAAGCCTAACTTTTTGTTTTTTTTAGTTCATAGATTATTTCATTTATGATGCGTATTCTATGTTATATATATGTATGTGCACATGATACCTTAGTAATGATTAGAAATAATGTTTAGTCTAGTATTGGTGATTTTTGTTTTTAAGTTTTAGTTATTGTCAAAATTTAATTTTATCCATTCATACAATACTAGCCTATGCGACACTCGAAAATCGAGTGCATTGTACTAAAGACCAAGGAAAAATTAAATGAAAAACAAGTAAGGAGTCTAAAAGTAAGTAAGTCTAAAGTCGGGCGGGTCCGACTATATTATACCCTGCACCACTTTGTAGATCTAAATTTTCGATACCATATCACATCCGTCAAATGTGTTTGGGGGCTATATATAAAGGTTTGTCCCAAATACATACATTTAAATATCACTCGATCTGGACCGAATTTGATAGACTTTTACAAAATATATAGACTCAAAATTTAAATTGGCTAATGCACTAAGGTGGAACACAATGTTGGCAAACAAATATGGGAAAACATTTAAATCTGAAACAATTTTAAGGAAACTTCGCAAAAGTTTATTTATGATTTATCGCTCGATAAATATGTATTAGAAGTTTAGGAAAATTAGAGTGATTTTTATAACTTTTCGACTAAGCAGTGGCGAGTTTACAAGGAAAATGTTGGTATTTTGACCATTTTTGTCGAAATCAGAAAAACATATATATGGGAGATATTTCTAAACTGAACCGATTTCAACCAAATTTGGCACGCATAGCTACAATGCTAATTCTACTCCCTGTGCAAAATTTCAACTAAATCGGAGCAAAAAATTGGCCTCTGTGGTCATATGTGTGTAAATCGGGCGAAAGCTATACAAGGGAGATATATCTAAATCTGAACTGATTTCAACCAAATTTGGCACGCATAGCTACAATGTTAATTATACTCTCTGTGCAAAATTTCAATTAAATCGCAGTAAAAGATTGGCCACTGTGGTCATATAAGTGTAAATCGGGCGAAAGTTATATATGGGAGATATATCTAAATCTGAACCGATTTCAATAAAATTTGGCACACTTGACTACACTACTAATTGTACTCCTAGTGCAACATTTCAACCAAATTGGGATAAAGCGCTGGCTTCTGGGGCCATATAAGTTCATATCGGGCGAAATATATATATGGGAGCTATATCTAAATCTGAACCGATTTCTTCCAAAATCAACCGATTTCTTCTAAAATCAATAGTGTCTATCTCGACTCCTTCTGGGTGTTGCAAACATATGCACTAATTTATAGTACCCTGTTCCACAGTGTGGCGCAGGGAATAAAAAGGCCGATTAATTACGTATATAATTCAGTTTGACAAAATTTTCTATACACACAAAAAATATTTTCTCTGATTCAATCACCAAATTAATTGATCCAATTAATTTTTTAATTGAAATGTCTTCAATCACGAAAATGATAGTATCAATCACAGTTTTAATTGGGCATAGAAAAAATTCTTGATTAAAAAATTAATTGATTTTTTCAGCAAAATTCAATTAATTTTTTAATTGATTCAATTAAAAATTTAATTGATGTTGATTGCAAAACGCAATTAATTTATTAAGGTAACTATTTTTAAAAAGGTAACTATTTTTAATTACTTAGTTAGATTGGCTTAGAGTTTTTATTTGGATTAACAAATGATTGTTTGAAATACATTTTTAATTAAAAAAGTAAAAAAAATCAACACTTTTTTAACTGAATTAGTCTTCCGAATTTGATTAAAAAGTTAATTGTATCAATTAATTTTTTAATTAAACATTTTAAAAATTTCAATCATTGACTTAATTAACTTAATGTTTCTATCATGATTAAAAAGTTAATTGTATCAATTAATTTATTAATTGAAAAAATTTTCAACTTCAATTTACTTTTTAATTGGAAATATTTTGGTGATATTTTTTTCTGTGTAGAAATAAAATTTTGACAAAATTTTTATAGGAATAAAATTTTGACAAAATTTTCTATAGAAATAAAATTTTAACAAAATTTTCTATAGAAATAAAATTTTGACAAAATTTTTTATAGTAATAAAATTTTGACAAAATTTTCTATAGAAATAAAATTTTGACAAAATTTTTTATAGTAATAAAATTTTGACAAAATTTTTTATAGAAATAAAGTTTTGACAAAATTTTTTATAAAAATAAAATTTTGACAAAATTTTTTATAGAAATAAAATTTTTTATAGTAATAAAATTTTGACAAAATTTTCTATAGAAATAAAATTTTGACAAAATTTTCTATAGAAATAAAATTTTCTATAGTAATAAAATTTTGACAAAATTTTCTATAGAAATAAAATTTTTTATAGAAATAAAGTTTTGACAAAATTTTTTATAGAAATAAAATTTTGACAAAATTTTTTATAGAAATAAAATTTTGACAAAATTTTTTATAGAAATAAAATTTTCTATAGAAATAAAATTTTGACAAAATTTTTTATAGAAAAAAAATTTTGACAAAATTTTCTATAGAAATAAAATTTTGACAAAATTTTCTATAGAAATAAAATTTTGACAAAATTTTCTATAGAAATAAAATTTTGACAAAATTTTTTATTGTAATAAAATTTTGACAAAATTTTTTATAGAAATAAAATTTTGACAAAATTTTTTATAGAAATAAAATTTTGACAAAATTTTCTATAGAAATAAAATTTTGATAAATTTTTCTTTAGAAATAAAATTTTGAAAAAAAATTTTATAGAAATACAACTTTGACAAAATTTTCTATAGAAATAAAATTTTGATAACATTTTCTTTAGAAATAAAATTTTGAAAAAAAATTTTATAGAAATAAAATTTTGACAAAATTTTTTATAGAAATAAAATTTTGCTTCTCTTAGAGGCTCCGCACGACAAATCTGGGGATCGGTTTATATGGGGGCTATATATAATTATGGATCGATGTGGACATATTTTTGCATGGTTGTTAGAGACCATATACCAACACCACGTAACAAAATTTCAACCGGAACGGATGAAATTTGCTTCTCTTAGAGGCTCCGCACGACAAATCTGGGGATCGGTTTATATGGGGGCTATATATAATTATGGATCGATGTGGACATATTTTTGCATGGTTGTTAGAGACCATATACTAACACCATGTACCAAATTTCAGCCGGATCGGATTATATAATTATGGACCGATATGGACCAATTTTTTCAAGGTTGTTAGAGACTATATACTTACATCCAGTACCAAATTTCAACAGGATCGGAAGAATTTTGCTTCTCCAAGAGGCTCCGCAAGCCAAATCTGAGCGCCGGTTTATATGGGGCCTATACGTAAAAGTGATCCGATATGGTCCATTTGCAATACCATCCGACCAACAACAATAACAACTACTTGTGCCAATTTTCGTTCGGAAGTTAGCGTGATTTCAACAGACGGACGGACGGACGGACATGCTCAGATCGACTCAGAATTTCACCATGACGCAGAATATATATACTCTATGGGGTCTTAGAGCAATATTTTGATGTATTAAAAACGGAATGACAAAGTTAATATACCCCCCATCTTATGGTGGAGGGTATAAAAATGGCATTTTAATAATTTTCTATGACGTTGCATGTATCTTTCGCCAATACCGGCAATTTTACTTATAAAAGCTATTTAGTGCTAGAAATTATTATAGTCGTGATATTGACTGGCCCAACTATAAATAATTGAGATATCATCACAGGGGCGACTAGGATGGGATAAACAATGGCATTTTGGATTTTAAGTTTTTTTTTTATCATGAGTACACGATTTGCAATTATTGTTAAAAATAAATTTTTGTTTAAATGATGATTAATTCAATCAGTTGTATATATTAGTAACTAATAAAATATTAATAATTTGGATTTGTTTCAATGGGAGTTTACTCCAATGGATTTAATATTTCGCAAAGACAGTAGATTCATCATTCGACCAACACCCAGATAAGGAATATGATCACGCCAAACATGTTTCAAAATGTTATTTTTGGACGGGTAACTTATATCATAATCATTTTATTTACTCGGCAATAATTTTTTTTTCGCAAATATGTTATTACCACGGTTGCCACTCGAGCCAAAAAAAAAACAACAATACCAAAATTGGAAGAAAATGTTACCAACAAAAAATTACAAACAAAAAACTTTATTTGTACACTGTTAGAAAAATATATTTTTCATATGTTCCGATATAACAAAATGTGTTTCGGGCACATTTTGTCAAAATTTTATTTCTATAGAAATTTTTGTCAAATTTTATTTCTATTGAAAATTTTGTCAAAATTTTATTACTATATAAAATTTGTCAAAATTGTATTTCCTTAGAAAATTTTGTCAACATTTTATTTCTATAGAAAATTTTGTAAATTTTTTATTTCAATGGAAAACATTGTCAAAATTGTTGCTATGTTTTGTTTTGTCTAAATTTTATTTCAAAAGAAAATTTTGCCAAAATTTTATTTTAAGAAAATTTAGTCAAAATTTTATTTTTAAAGAAAATTTTGCCAAAATTTTATTTTTAGAAAATTTTGTCGAAATTTTATTTCTAAAATTTTATTTCCATAGAAAATTTTGTAAAAATTTATTTCGATTGAAAATTGTAAATTTTTTATTTCAATGGAAAATTTTGTCAAAATTGTTTCTATGGAAAGTTTTGTCTAAATTTTATTTCTAAAGTTTTGTCCAAATTTTATTTCTAATGAAAATTTTGCCAATATTTTATTTTTAGAAAATTTTACCAAAATTTTATTTTTAGAAAATTTTACCGAATTTTTTTTTTTTTTGAAAATTTTGTCAAAATTTTAATTCTATAGAAAATGTTGTCAACATTTTATTTCCATAGAAAATTTTGTAAAAATTGTTGTCAAATTTTATTTCCATAGAAAATTTTGTCATTTTTTTTCTATAGAAAATTTTGTAAATTTTTTATTTCTATGGAAAATTTTGTCAAAATTGTTTCTATGGAAAGTTTTGTCTAACTTTTATTTCTAAAGAATATTTTGAAAAAAAAAATTATTTTTGGAAAATTTTGTCTAAATTTTATTTCTATAGAAAATGTTGTCAAAATTTTATTTCCATAGAAAATTTTGCAAAAATTTTATTTCTATAGAAAATTTTGTAAACATTTTATTTCTATAGAAAATTATGTCAAAATTTTATTTTATGGAAAATTTTGTCAAAACTGTTTCTATGGAAAGTTTTGTCTAAATTTTATTTCTAAAGTTTTATCCAAATTTTATTTCTAAAGAAAATTTTGTCAAAATTTTATTTTTAGAAAATTTTGTCTATATTTTATATCTAAAGAAAAGTTTGCCAAATTTTTATTTTTAGAAAATTTTACCAAAATTTTATTTTTAGAAAATTTTTGTCAAAATTTATTTCTTTAGAAAATGTTGTCAAAATTTTATTTCCATAGAAAATTTTGTAACAATTTTTGTCAAATTTTATTTCTATAGAAAATTGTGTAAATTTTTTTTTATAGAAAATTTTGTAAATTTTTTATTTCTATGGAAAATTTTGTCAAAATTGTTTCTATGGAAAGTTTTGTCTAAATTTTGTTTCTAAAGAAAATTTTGCAAAAATTTTATTTTTGGAAAATTTTGTTTAAATTTTATTTCTAAAGAAAATTTTGCAAAAATTTTATTTTTAGAAAATTTTGTCAAAATTGTATTTCCATAGAAAATTTGGCTAAATTGTATTTCCTTAGAAAATTTTGTCAAAATTTTATTACTATAGAAAATTATGTCTAAATTCTTTTTCTATAGAAAATGTTGTCAATTTTTTTTCTATAGAAGTTGTAAGTTTTTTATTTCTATGGAAAATTTTGTCAAAATTGTTTCTATGGGAAGTTTTGTCTAAATTTTATTTCTATAGAAAATTGTGCCAAAATTTTATTTTTAGAAAATTTTCTATAGAAAATTTTGTCAACATTTTATTCGGAAGGTACAAGTGTGGATCACTTTGGGTTTAGTGAACTACCCGTACTTTATGGTGATAATTGGTTGATAGTTTTGCTGCAAGTAGAGGATGCTAAAGAGGAATGTGGTAACTCCGACCGTGCGTCCATCCAACCATCTTGCAGTCTATAGGGCTTTGTCCAAATAAATTTGACAAACATTCTTATCCTCTGTTGGTTAAGCTACTCTTGTAGTTTAGGCAACGGTTTTAAGCTGAGATCAAAACAACAACAATGATTAAAGAGCAGACCAACAGTAAACAACAAAACGAAAAAAAAGAATTATTTCTATAGAAATTATTTATTTTATTTCTATAGAAAATTTTATCAAAATTCTTTTTCTCTAGAAAATGTTGTCAATTTTTTTTTGTGAACTTTTTATTTCAGTAGAAAATTTTGTCAAAATTGCATTTCCATAGAAATTTTTTTCAAATTTTTAATTCTATAGAAAGTACTGTCCAAAATTTAATTTCTATAAATATTTTTGTCAAAAAATTTTTTTTTGCAATACAAGTTTTTGTCAAAAGTTTATTTCTCCCCTTTGCAAAACTTACCAAACATTAAAAAATCTACCATTTTTGATAGAAGTCTACCAACTGTGGCAATCGTCTATGTATGACGATGAAAAAAAAAATATTTTAGCGACAAAAATATTCCGAGAAAAAGTACAAAGACAAAAATTTCACGAAATTTTTTCCATTTAAAGGTGAGAACTAAGTTCGAGTTTAGCCGCTAAAGTGAAACCTAAATCAGTAAAAACAAGTAAGGAAAGTCTAAAGTCGGGCGGGGCCGACTATATTATACCCTGCACCACTTTGTGGATATAAATTTTCGATACCATATCACATCCGTCCAATGTGTTATATAAAGGTTTGTCCCAAATACATACATTTAAATATCACTCGATCTGGACAAAATTTGATAGACTTCTACAAAATCTATAGACTCAAAATTTAAGTCGGCTAATGCACTAATGTGGAACACAATGTTAGTAACAAATATGGGAAAACATTTAAATCTGAAGCAATTTTAAGGAATCTTCGCAAAAGTTTATTTATGATTTATCGCTCGATATATATGTATTAGAAGTTTAGGAAAATTAGAGTCATTTTTACAACTTTTCGACTCAGCAGTGGCGATTTTACAAGGAAAATTTTGGTATTTTGACCATTTTTGTCGAAATCGGAAAAACATATATATGGGAGTTATATCTAAATCTGAACCGATTTCAACCAAATTTGGCACGGATAGCTACAATGCTAATTCTACTTCCTATGCAAAATTTCAACTAAATCGGTGTTAAAAATTGGCCTCTGTGGTCATATCAGTGTAAATCGGGCGAAAGCTATATATGGGAGATATATCTAAATCTGAACCGATTTCAACCAAATTTGGTACGCAGAGCTACAATGCTAATTCTACTCCCTGTGCAAAAATTCAACTAAAACGGAGCACAAAATTGGCCTCTGTGGTCATATGAGTGTAAATCGGCTGAAAGCTATATATGGCAGCTACATCTAAATCAGAACCGATTTCAACCAAATTTGGCACGCATAGATACAATGCTAATTCTACTCTCTGTGCAAAAATTCAACTAAATCGGAGTTAAAAATTGGGCTCTGTGGTCATATGAGTGTAAATCGGGCGAAAGATATATATGGGAGCTATATCTAAATCTGAATCGATTTCAACCAAATTTGACACGCATGGCTACAATACTAAATCTACTCTCTGTGCAAAATTTCACCCAAATTGGGCCAAAACTCTGGCTTTTAGGACCATATTAGTCCATATCGGGCGAAAGATATATATATATGGGAGCTATATCTAAATCTGAACCGATTTCAATCAAATTTTGCACACTTGACTATACTACTAATTGTACATCTAGTGCAAAATTTCAACCAAATTCGGCCAAAAATCTGGCTTCTGGGGCCATATAAGTCCATATCGGGCGAAAGATATATATGGGAGCTATATCTAAATCTGAACCGATTTCAATCAAATTTTGCACACTTGACTATACGACTAGGTGTTATATTTGTACAAAATTTCAAGCAACTCGGTATAAAACTCTGTCTGCTGGGTCCATATTAGTGCATATCGGGCGAAAGATATATATGGGAGCTATATTTAAATTTGAACCGATTTCTTCCAAAATCAATAGGGTTCTATTCTGACCCAAATTAGGAACATGTGCCAAATTTGAAGGTGATTGGACTTAAAGTGCGACCTAGACTTTGATCACAAAAATGTGTTCACAGACAGACGGACGGACGGACGGACAGACGGACAGACGGACAGACGGACATGGTTATATCGACTCAGGGACCCACCCGGAGCATTATTGCCAAAGACACCATGTGTCTATCTCTTCTCCTTCTGGGTGTTACAAACATATGCACTAACTTATAATACCCTGTTCCACAGTGTGGCGCAGGGTATAAAAAGGCATAAAATTATACATATTTGTTGTAAATTTTATTATAACTTGATGGGGAATAGCCCAAAGCAAGTTTTCAAAAAGTTTGTATTCCTTAAAATGGATTATTAAAGAAAAGTAATCGTGAAAAAAATTACGATTTTAGCGGCTAAACTGGATTTTAATACTCACCTTTAAGCCTTAATTGAGTTTTAAAAAATATTCAATTAAAAAAATTAATTTGATACAATTTTTTTTTTAATTGAAACAAAAATCAATCACAAAAATTAATAGTATCAATTAATTGTTTAATTGGATCAATAAATTTTCAAGAAATTGTTTAATTGATAATATCATTTCTTTGCTTGAAGACATTTCAGTTAAAACAAGTATATACGGCCGTAAGTTCGGCCAGGCTGAAGCTTCTGTACCCTCCATCATGGATTGCGTAGAAACTTCTTCTAAACACTGCCATCCACAATCGAATTACTTAAGTTGCGGTAACGCTTGCCGATGGCAAAGTATCGTAAAACCTCCTAACACCACCTTCTAAATTGTATGTAAGTCCATACGTGGTATATATTAACTCAAAAAAGATCGATCCAATACGTATATAATTCAGTTTAACATACATACAATTTTGACAAAATTTTCTACAGAAATAAAATTTTAACAAAATTTTCTATAGAAATAAAATTTTCACAACATTTTCTATAGAAATAAAAATTTTGACAAAATATTCTATAGAAAGAAAATTTTGACAAAACTTTCTACAAAAAAAATTTTCTATAGAAATAAACTTTTGACAAAATTTTCTATAGAAATAAAATCTTGGTAGATTATTTGTGGCTCGAGTGGCAACCATGATTATGAACCGAATAAAATTTGAATAAAATTTCCTGTAGAAATAAAATTTTGACAAAATTTCCTATAGAAATAAAATTTTGACAAAATTTTCTATAGAAATAAAATTTTGAAAATGATGAAAATTTTATTATGAACCGAATAAAATTTTAACAAAATTTTCTCTAGAAATAAAATTTTGACAAAAGTTTCTATAGAAATAAAATTTTGACAAAATTTTCTATAGAAATAAAATTTTTGTAGATTATTTTTGGCTCTAGTGGCAACCATGATTATGAACCGATATGGACCAATTTTTGTGTGATTAGACCAATTTTGGTATGGTTGTTAGCGACCATATACTAACACCACGTTCCTAATATGAACCGGATCGGATGAATTTTGCTCCTCCAAGAGGCTCTGGAGGTTAAATCTGGAGAACGTTTTATATGGGGGCTATATATAATTATGGACCGATATGGACCAATTCTGGCACGGTTGTTAAAGATCATATACTAACACCATGTTCCAAATTACAACCGGCTTGGATGAAATTTGCTTCTCTTGGAGACTTCGCAAGCCAAATCTGGGGATCGGTTTTTATGGGGGCTATATATAATTATGAACCGATGTGGACCAATTTTTGCATGATTGTTAGAGACCATATATCAACACCATGTACCAAATTTCAGCCTTATCGGATGAAATTTGCTTCTCTTTGAGGCTCCGCAAGCCAAATCTGGGGATCGGTTTATATGGGGGTTATATAAATATGGACCGATGTGGACCAATTTTTACATGATTATTAGAGACCATATACCAACACCATGTACCAAATTTCAGCCGGATTGGATGAAATATGCTTCTCTTAGAGGCTCCACAAGCCAAATCTGGGGATCGGTTTATAGGGGGGCTATATATAATTAAGGACCGATATGGACCAATTTTTGCATGGTTGTTAGAGACCATATACCAACATCATGTACCAAATTTCAGCCGGATCGGATGAAATATGCTTCTGTTAGAGGCTCCACAATCCAAATCTGGGGATCGGTTTATATGGGGGCTATATATAATTATGGACCGATGTGGACCAATGTTTGCATGGTTGTTAGAGATCATATACCAACACCATGTACCAAATTTCTGCCGGATCGGATGAAATATGCTTCTGTTAGAGGCTCCACAATCCAAATCTGAGAGTCCCTTTATATGGGGGCTATACGTAAAAGTGGACCGATATGGCCCATTTTCAATACCTACATCGATAACAACTACTTGTGCCAAGTTTCAAGTCGATAGCTTGTTTCGTTCGGAAGTTAGCGTGATCAACAGACGGACGGACGGACGGACATGCTTAGATCGACTCAGAATTTCACCACGACCCAGAATATATATACTTTATGGGGTCTTAGAGCAATATTTCGATGTGTTACAAACGGAATGACTAAGTTAATATACCCCCATCCTATGATGGAAGGTATAAAAATTAATTGGATCAATTAATTTCGTGATTGAATCAGAATTTAGTTTTTTGTTTGTAACATTATCCTCTTAAAACAGGTTTGAGGTGATCATATTTTTTTTCTGGAAGCAGCTAAAGATTTAAAGCTTATATATATATATATATATATATATATATATATATATATATATATATATATATATATATATATATATATATATATATATATATATATATATATATATATATATAAGTTAAGGATTCTTCCTTGGCTTACCATAAAAAAAATATCGAAGGCGCGAGCAACTGCGCCGAAATAAAGATACACAATTAAATTTAATTTTTCGAGATTATATTTAGACAATATTAATTAAACAATATTTGATAATTAACGTGTTTACAGGATTATATTTGAATGACAAGATTAAGCGATTTTAGTGATATACCCGTCACGGCAGCGAAACCAAGACTGCCGCCCTTATCCAACCTGCTTTACCTGGCCAGCTCGCCTATCATCAGTTCCCACTGCATTCCAGGTAAAGGTATCCGGTGACATGGGAATATATTCTTGCAGACTAAGCGTCTGCTAGTCTGCGCGTGTAGATGTTGCGAAATAATTATTTTATGCTGACTCTGCCGCACATGCACTGTGGGCAGAGATGGGAATGTTGTTAACTTATATACACTGAAAAAAATATTGTCGTGAGGTCAAAGATTTCATGTCTTTAAAATACGAATACAAATTTTGCTTAGCATAGAAGACACATTTCTCTAAAATAAACTTATTTTCCTTGTCCAAAAGTCGATAAAATTTTCAATGAAGTCGTATTGTCCTTATAATTAAGTGATTTGCCTTAAAAATGGGTATCTTAACATGAAAGAAAAAAATTATAGGCTAAGGTCAACTTGACTTTAATAATTCAGAAAAATTCTTTAAATTTAATGAAATTGTCTTTAAATTTGTTGTCTTTTTGCATCTTGACTACAAAGCAAAAAATCGTTCAAATATAGGACATGTTTTTCAAAACTTTATTTTAAAGAACTTTTTAATTCAAACATAGCATAATTTCTACTGGAAGTCGAGTCCTAATTTGGAAAATAAAGTTGCCGTTAACTCGTTTCTAAAGACTGTGATAGCATATGAAGAAAAAAAGCTGAGAAAGCGAAAAATTAAAATTTGCTTCCTAGAAGCAAGTACACAAAACCTAAATTTAAAAGAGAATAGTGTCTTAAAAGTATCCTTACTTGTATTCTCTGCTTCTTTGGCTCGGAATCAATACAAAATTTTTTAAAGTAAAGACAAAATCTTTGGAATCGAGTATGCTTTTTTTTCAGTGTATATATATATATATATATATATATATTTATATATATATATATATATATATATATATATATATATATATATATATAATATATATATATATATATATATATATATATATATATATATATATATATATATATATATATATATATATATATATATATATATATATATATATATATATATATATATATATATATATATATATATATATATATTGATTTTTGACACTTCTGGATTTTTAACCATCGTTTACGAAATTCATCCTACTTGAAAATCAACCAAAAATAAAGAAAAAATCTTTGGGTCCAAATAAACTTTTCGAGTGTTGGGTAACATAAACAAACTCTTCGCTATGACTTGCCCATATAATATCAGCAACCTCTAACCTCTAACGTAATTAAGACATCCAATTAGTGAATTAATTTACTGAAAGACCTCCACATTAAATTTAATCGAATGTCGCATGTTATTAGGGGTGAATACACCGCTTGTTAATTATAATACCAACACCAGATAATATCCATTGTAATAAATAACAAATTAATTTTTATCCAAGCCAATAGTTTTTGGTGTTGTTTTTGATATCCTTTAGTAATATAAACAAATCCTAATAATAACGATATAGGTAAAACAGGAATTATAGGTGTGGAGAACAAACAAAGGTGAGGGTTTAATTGATATCAACAAAATTGTTATTGTATTATAGGCTTGGGTAAATACGAAGGACGAAGGATAAGTGGTATAATATGTTTGCCATTACGTTAGTGAAATATCAACATATTTTCTTTTTCAAACATACACGCACAAAAAGAAAAACAAGTTTGGACATTTTTACCTCAGCTTTGTTACACTTTTTTAAGCTTTGTTAGGTCATTTAATGATAAAACAAGTATATGCGGCCATAAGTTCGGCCAGGCCGAATCTTATGGACCCTCCACCATGGATTGCGTAGAAACTTCTACGAAAGACTGTCATCCACAATCGCATTACTTGGGTTGTGGTATCTTAAAACTTCACCCAGAAAAAAGTGACCCCTTCTTTAAGTTAAAATGAACTCATTGTGAAGAAAGTTGAACTTCGTATAGCGCCAAAGACATTTTTATTTGTTTGAACGATGTGATTTTCGTAGAAATTAGGAATAATGCATTCCATATATTAGTTAACATTTTCCTATATTTATATACCACTATACTACAGAATGAAAAAATTTAACTAATTTGAATTCATATATGGAATGATTTTATTGAAATTTTTTCATTCATTTCGACAAATCTTACACATTTGTGGTAAAACTTTTACTTCATAATTAGAACTGCTTACCTTCGTTTTTAAATACAATTTTATTTATTTCTATAAGCAATTTTATCTTCAATAAAAGACATGCTTTATTAATATATTGAATATATTTATTAAGAATCAACAGCATCGAATCTCTTTGAAATATTAGTTTATTATTCCACTATTTCCAATTTCCGTGTGATATTATCAACTGTAAAACGCACTTTTTCATCTTCTTCTTGTACTTTTCACTTTTAATAAGTTGCTGCCTAACGATTTTGTCCTCCTTTTACAATTTCAATACCTACAAATATAAAAAAATCATAAAACATTTTTGTTGCAAAAGGTTAGCGTCACTGAATATTACCTGATAATTGAAGATTCCAAAATGAAGGCAAATGAAAGGGTTGTTATTCTGCTGGTGTTTTCTTTCTTTATACACTATCACGAACATTGATAGATTTATTTAAAAAACGAAAATTTTTCTCACTAATTTAAAATAACAAATATTTTATATATTTTATTTGTTATTTATTATATTATTTTACCATATTATTTTTTAACAATCTCTCCGTATACCAAAACAACGCGATTCCAACTAAAAAACAACCGACGCGCAAATATATCGATTACACCCACGCGCAAACACATCGATTACGATGACAGGTATCGATTACAGGTAGACAATAGAAATTTAGGAAAATTTCCTATATTCTAACAAGTGTGTTTCCTTAAGTTTTGAAAGGATTGCATACTTCTTAGTACGAATGAACTAAAATATTTTTCTATGCCAAGTGTTGTTCGTATGTATGAAAAACTTTCTATTATAAAGGAAATCGCAATTATCATTTTATACGAAATTTTACTAATTTTGAGGAAACTTGGTTTTAGTTCGGTTTTTGTTTATTTTTACGAAAGCTTTGTTATCGGTGAATAAAATTTTCTTTTTCAGTAGTAAATTCTTATACCCAGCGAAGAAAATAGTATGAGTAAAATTCCATGCCTTATTCTAGTTAATGAACTAATCCTAACTGCTTACAGTTTAGGATTTTTTTACTGAACCGAGTAAATTTTATTATTTTACACAAAAATTTACCTTAATGGAAATAAAATGGATAAACTATATTGATGAAAATTTTTTCCTTTAGTTTCGAAGGCTCTTTCTTCTGGGTGTTCTTACATTGTTTTCTAAATTGTGACTTAGTCTATACGTGGTAGAGAGGCGGAATTGAAATATGTGGGTCGCTTATATGGGGGCTATATACAATTATGAACTTGATATGGACCAAGTTTTGTGTGATTGGGGATCGATATATCTGAGGGCTATACTAACAGTCATATAATAGCACATTGTACCAAATTTCAACTGACTCGGATGAAATTTGCTCCTCCAAGAGGCTCCAAAACCAAATCTCTGGATCGGTTTATATGGGGGCTATATATGATTATGAACTGATCTGGACCACTTTTGGCATGGCTGTTAAATATCATAAACTACCACCACGTATCAAATTTCAACCAGATCGGATGAATTTTGCTTCTCCAAATCTGGGGATCGGTTTATATGGGGGCTATATATAATTATGGACTGATACGAACCAATTCCTGCATGGTTTTTGGATATCATATACTAACATCACGTACCAAATTTCAACCGATTCGGATTAATTTTGCTCTTCCAAGGGGCTCCGGAGGTCAAATCTGGGGATCGGTTTATATGGGGGCTATATATAATTATGGACCGATTTCGACCAATTTTTGCATGGGTTTTTGAGGCCATATATTAACATCACGTACCAAATTTCAGCCGGATCGGATCAAATTTGCTTCTCTTAGAGGCTCCGCAAGCCAAATCGGGGGATCGGTTTATATGGGGGCTATATATAATTATTGACCGATGTGTACCAATTTTTGCATAGTCGTTAGAGACCATATACTTACACCATGTACCAAATTTCAGCCGGATCGGATGACATTTGCTTCTCTTAGAGGCTCCGCAAGCCGAATCGGGGGATCGGTTTATATGGGGGCTATATATAATTATGGACCGATGTGGACCAATTTTTGCATGGTTGTTAGAGATCATATGCTGACACCATGTACCAAATTTCAGCCGAATCGGATGAAATTTGCTTCTCTCTTCGCAAGCCAAAATTGGGGGTCCGTTTATATGGGGGTTATACGTAAAAGTGGACCGATGTGGACCAATTTTTGCATGGTTGTTAGAGACCATATTCTAACACCATATACCAAATTTCAGCCGAATCGGATGAAATTTGCTTCTCTTAGAGCAATCGCAAGCCAAATTTGGGGGTCCGTTTATATGGGGGCTATACGTAAAAGTGGACCGATATGGCCCATTGGGGGTATATTAACTTTGTCTATTTAAGAGAAGAAAATTTCATCCGATTCGGCTGAAATTTGGTAAATGGTGTTGGTATATGGTCTCTAACAACCATGCAAAAATTGGTTCACATTGATCCATAATTATATATCGCCGCCATATAAACCGATCCCCAAATTTGGCTTGCGCAGCCTCTAAGAGATGCAAATTTCATCCGATTCGGCTTAAATTTGGTACATGATGTTGGTATACGGTCTCTAACAACCATGCAAAACATGGTATTAGTATATGGTCTACAACAACCATGCAAAAATTGGTCCATAATTATATATAGCCTCCATATAAACCGATCCCCAGTTTTGGCTTGCTGAGACTCAAAGAGAAGCAAATTTCAACAGATCCGGTCAAGTAATTCGATTGTGGATGACAGTCTTTAGTACAAGTTTCTATGCAATCCATGGTTTGTTTTATTCTATAGAAAATTTTGTTAAGATTTTATTTCTATAGAAAATTTTGTCAGAACTTTATTTCTATAGAAATTTTGTCAAAATTTTGTCAAGATTGTATTTCTATCGTAAATTTTGTCAAAATTTTATTGCTATCGAAAATTTAGTCAACATTTTATTTCTATTGGATCTTTTGACAAATTTTAATTTCTATCGAAAATTTATTAAATTGTTATTTGTATCAAAAAATTTGTCAATTTTTTTTCTATCGAAAATTTTGTCAAGATTTGATTGTTTTCGAAAATTTGTCAAAATTTTACTTCTATAGAAAATTTTGTAAAAATTTTATTTCTATAGAAATTTTGTCAACATTTTTTCCCTGTCGAAATTTTTGTCAAAATTTAATTTCTATAGAAATTTTGTTAAAATTTTATTTCTGTAGAAAATTTTGTCAAATTTTTTTTTCTATAGAAATTTTGTTAAAATTTTATTTCTGTAGAAAATTTTGTCAAAATGTTATTTCTATAGAAAATTTTGCCAAACTGAATTATTTACGTATTTAATCGGCTTTGTTTTTGGTTTATGGACTAACTTACAATTGAGAAAACGGTGTTAAGAAGTTTTAAGATACCTTGCCATCGGCAAGTGTTACCGCAACCCAAGTAATTCGATTGTGGATGGCTGTCTCTAGTAAAAGTTTCTATGCAATCCATGGTGGAGGGTACATAAGATTCGGCCTGGCCGAACTTACGGCCGTATATACTTGTTTTTACTAAGAAGAAACTAAAATGGAAACTAAATACGACAATACATATGTGCTATTATTCATATGATAGAATTTGAGATTATAGCTTGGTTGGGCGAAGCATGTTCCTTTTTTCATGACCATACAATTTTGTTGCGTTTTTTGCAGTGATAGAAATAAAAATTCGACAAATTTTCGATACAAATTAAATTGGACAAATTTTCTATAGAAATAAATATTTGTCAAACGATCCCGTACAAATAAAATTTTGCCGTATTTTCTATTGAAAAAAATATTTTCCAAATTTTCGATAGAAATAAAATTTTGACAAAATTTTCTATAGAATTAAAACTTTGACAAAATTTTCTATAGAAAAAAAATTTTACAAATTTTTCGATACAAATAACAGTTTGACAAATTTTCTATAGAAATTAAAAGTTGTTAAAAGATCCAATAAAAAAAAAATTTTGGCAAAATTTTCGATAGAAATACAATTTGGACAAAATGTTGACAAAAATTCAATAGAAATAAAGTTTTGAAAAAAATTTCTATAGAAATAAAATCTTGACAAAATTTTCTATAGAAATAAAACAAAACTTTCGATAGAACAAAATTTTGATAAATTTTTCGATACAAATAACAATTTGACAAATTTTCTATAGAAACTAAAAGTTGCCAAAAGATCCAATAGAAATAAAATGTTGACAAAATTTTCTATATAAATAAAGTTTTGACACAATTTTCGACAGGGAAAAAATCTTGATAACATTTCTATAGAAATAAAGTTTTGACAAAATTTTCGATAGAAAAAAATTTTGGCAAATTTTTCGATACAAATAGCAATTTGACAAATTTTCGGTAGAAATAAAAATTTGTCAAAAGATCCAATAGAAATAAAAATTTTGACAAAATGTTCGACAGGAAACAAATGTTGACAAAATTTCTATAGAAAAAAAGTTTTGTTAAAATTTTCTATAGAAATAAAATTACAATTTACAAAATTTTCGCAGAAATAATATTTTCTGCATAAATAAAATAATAATAAATAAAATAAAATTTGAGAAGTTTTTCTATAGAAATAAAATTTTGACAAAATTTTCTAAAATTTGTCAAACGATCCCGTAGAAATAAAATTTTGCCGAATTTTCGATAGAAAAACATATTTTCCAACTTTTCTACAGAAATAAAATTTTGTCAAAATTTTCTAAAGAAATAAAATTGTACAAAATTTTCGATAGAAATAAAATTTTGACAAAATTTTCGATAGAAAAAAATTTTGGAAAATTTTTTGATACAATTTGACAAATTTTCGATAGAGATTAAAATTTGTCAAAAGATCCAACAAAAATAAAATTTTGAAAAAATTTTCGATAGAAATAAAATTTTGACAAAATTTTCGACAGGAAACAAATGTTGACAAAATTTCTATAGAATATTTTATTTTTTTTTATTTTATTTTCTATAGAAATAAAATTTTGACAATATTTTCGATAAAAATAAAATTACATTTTACAGAATTTTCACAGAAATAAAATTTTCTGCATAAATAAAATAAAAAATTAATAAATTAAATAAAATTTTGGAAAATTTTCTAAAGAAATAAAATTTTGATAAAATTTTCTATAGACATAAAAATCTGTCAAACGATCCCGTAGAAATAAAATTTTGCCGAATTTTCGATAGAAAAAAATATTTTCCAAATTTTCTATAGAAATAAAATTTTGACAAAATTTTCGATAGAAAAAAAATTTTGGCAAATTTTTCGATACAAATAACAACTTGACGAATTTTTGATAGAAATTAAAATTTGCCAATAGATCCAATATAAATGAAATTTTTACAAAATTTTCTATAGAAATAAAATTACAATTTACAATATTTTCACGGAAATAAATTTTCTGCCGAAATAATTAATAATAAATAAAATAAAATTTAGAAATAAAATTAAAAAAAAATCTATAGAAATAAAATTTTAACAATATTTTCTATAGAAATAAAATTTTAACAAAATTTTCTATAGAAATAAAATTTTCTATAGGAATAATAAAATTTGTCAAACGATCCCGTAGAAATAAAATTTTGCCAAATTTTCGATAGAAAATTTTTTTCAAATTTTCTATAGATATAAAATTTTGACAATATTTACGATAGCAATAAAATCTTGACAAAATTTTCGATACAATAACAATTTGACAAGTTTTCGATAGAAATTAAAATTTGTCAAAAGATCCAATAGAAATAAAATTTTGACAAAATTTTCGATAGAAATAAAATTACAATTTACAAAATTTTCACAGAAATAAATTTTTCTGCATAAATAACATAAAATAATAATAAATAAAATAAAATTTGGGAACATTTTCTATAGAAATAAAATATTGATAAAATTTTCTATAGACATAACAATCTGTCAAACGATCCCGTAGAAATAAAATTTTGCCGAATTTTCGATAGAAAAAATATTTTCCAAATTTTCTATAGAAATAAAATTTTGGCAAAATTTTCGATAGAAAAAATATCTTAGACACATTTTTCGATACAAATAACAATTTGACGAATTTGTGATAGAAATTAAAATTTGTCAAAAGATCCAATAGAAATGAAACTTTTAAAAAATTTTCTATAGAGAGAAAACTACAATTTACAAAATTTTCGCAGAATAAATTTTTCTGCAGAAATAAAATAATAATAAATAAAATAAAATTTGGGAAATAGAAATAATAAATAGAAATAAAATTTTGATAAAATTTTCTATAGACATAAAGATCTGTCAAACGATCCCGTAGAAATAGAATTTTGCCAAATTTTCGATAGAAAAAATATTTTCCAAATTTTCTATAGAAATAAAATTTTGACAAAATTTTCTATAGAAAAAAAATTTTGAGAAATTTTTCGATACAAATAACAATTTGACGAATTTTTGATAGAAATTAAAATTTGTCAAAAGATCCAATAAAAATGAAATTTTTACAAAATTTTCTATAGAAATAAAATTACAAATTAAAAAATTTTCGCAAAAATAAATTTTCTGCAGAAATAAAATAATAATAAATAAAATAAAATTTGGGAAAAATTTCTATAGAAATAAAATTTTGACAAAAATTTCTTTATAAATAAAATTAAAAAAAATCTATAGAAATAAAATTTTGACAAAATTTTCTATAGAAATTAAATTTTGACAAAACTTTCTATAGAAATAAAGTTTTTACAAAATTTTCTATAGAAATTGTCAAAAACTTTCTATAGAAATAAAATTTGGAAAATTTTTTTTTTTTTATAGAAATAAAATTACAATTTACAAAAATTTCACAGATATAAAATTTTCTGCAGAAATAAAATAAAATAATTATAAATAAAATAAAATTTGGAAATATTTTCTATAGAAATAAAATTTTGACAAAATTTTCTATAGAAATAAAATTTTGACAAAATTTTCTATAGAAACAATATTTGGATAAAATGTTCTGTGGAAATAAAATTTGACAAAATTTTCTATAGAAACAATAAAATTTGACAAAATTGTCTATAGAAATTAAATTTTTAAATTGGTACATTGTTTCTTAAAACTTTGGTGGATTATTTTTGGTACTAGTGGTTGTTGCATTGCATCCAAAAAGTTAACGAAAATGACTCCTGAAATGAGTCGAAAAGTGTAGGTCAAATTTTATTGAGTCCACGCCTCAGTGGTAGAAAACATGCACATATTGAAAAATGAGCTTGAACTAAAACCATAAAAGTTCCGATACACAAAAAAATTAAATGAAACCATTTCAACTTGAGCAGTTTGTCAGAAATATTTTTCTTTACTTTAAGGAAATTTTTCCTTACTTCAAAGACATACCTTAACGAAGGGACGTAAATTTCAAAGATTTTGTGTTCTAAATTTGAAGGAAACATTTGTTGAAACATGAAATATGTTAGGGACTTTCTTTTAATTAAAATTTCTTTATTTTAGTGAATTTTTTTCCTTAATATTGTGTAAATCCGATTTTCTTTATGTTGCATATTCTTTCATATTTATGATGGTATATGATGGGGTAGTGATATGCCTTTCGTATGGACTAAATACATTACACAAATAATAAATGAAACTCCATAAGGGTTCAATATCAAAAAAATACGAAATTTGTTTAATTTGCACCAGAAAAAGCGGTTGTTAAGATAAGGAACCTTTATGCCAGATTTAAACAATATTTCCGATTGCATATAAAGGGGAAGTGCTTTATCATTATGACGACTGACAGCACTTGAATATACTTATCTGAAGTAGATAAGAACAAATAATCAATAAATGTAGATAATAGTTTGCTTTTGTTTTTGTTTGTATTCATAAAAGGCAAATTTTCCAAATAATTCAACTAAATAAAATGGTTGTTAGATTAAGTCGATACAATGGAATCTTATCAAATTTGTGCAACAGAGCATTATTGAATAGAGAATATGTCTGTAATAGCTACCTGAAAATACTGATATACGTTGTATTACTACACCCTCAATCAAAAAACGCTTCTCTAACATATGTTCCAAACATATTTTGCAGGAAGCATATATATTATTGGATACTGCCTAAACATTAATATGTTTGTTTTATGTGAACATATTATATGTTTGGAAGAATTTTGAGCCCAAAAATATTATATGCTTGGAAGAATTTTCCCCAAAGAAGATTGTACTCATTCCCTTACATAATTTTCACTTGCACGAAAATTTTTAGTTCTTGGCACCTTTTCTGTAATAAATGGTGGTTAAATTGTAAGGGCCGATGTTGAATGTGAACCACACCTAAGTTTTTTCCGAATTTTATTTGACATTTCTCTATTTCAGACTTACTCAATTTGAACCATGGAGAGATACACAATCCAACAACGTGTTAAATGGTTCCAAGAAATGGCAACAGTGGATGATCAATTTTCGAAGACAATTATCTTCAGTGATGAGACACATTTTCACCTCAGTGGATTCGTCAATAAACAGAATTGCCGCATTTGGGCGAATGAGAATCCAAGAGTGATTGTCGAAAAACCAATGTACCCAATGTACAATCGTACGGTTTATGGGCTGGCGGCATCATCGGGCCGTATTTTTTCCAAAATGAGGCCGGTCAGGCAGTTACTGTGAATGGTGTTCGCTATCGTGAGATGATAACGAACTTTTTATGGCCGGAGTTGGAAGATATGGATGTGGACGATATGTGGTTTCAGCAGGACGGTGCCACTTGCCACACAGCTAACGAAACAATGGCTCTTTTACGCAACAAATTCAATGGCCGTGTTTTCTCACGTAATGGCGATGTGAATTGGCCGCCAAGATCATGTGATTTGACACCGTTGGACTTTTTTCTTTGGTTTTTTTTGAAAGAAAAAGTGTACGTCGATAAGTCAGCAACAATTCAAGAGCTAAAGGATGAGATAATTCGGCACATTAACGACATAGAACCTCCATTATGCCTCAGCGTCATCGAAAATTTGGACCGTCAGATGAAGGTGTGCCACCGAGGTCGCGGCGCCCATTTAGCCGATATTTTGTTCCATACATAATTGAGTAATACCAATATATCATAATAAAATAAAATTACAATAATTTCCTAAATAGTTTGTGTTTTATTCAAAATCAACATCGGCCCTTGAAATTTTAACCACCCTTTACAAATAATGTTGAAGAAATTATTCAATTTTATAAATTTTTTAATTTATAAAATTGAACCGAGGACTATACAGTTTGTAGCCCAACACATTATCCACTGGGCTACGTAGCTGTTACAGTCACCAGTAGACAATTATCGTTATAAGTTACATTTATATATAGCATAGTTTGCAGCGCCCACGAGCCCATGCAAACATAACATTATTTAACAGAAACATACATTTGTTGGCCACGTGAAGCAGTGGTTAGCATGTCTGCCTTGCATGCAATGGGTCGTGGGTTCAATCCATGCTCTGACCAGAACAATTGTTTTTTTTTAATCACGCTAACTTCCGAACGAAACAAGCTATCGACTTGAAACTTGGCACAAGTAGTGGTTATTGATGTAGGTCGGATGGTATTGTAAATGGGCCATATCGGTCCACTTTTACGTATAGCCCCCATATAAACGGACCCCCAAATTTGGCTTGCGAGGCCTCTAAGAGAAGCAAAATTCATCCGATCCGGCTGAAATTTGGTACATGGTGTTAGTATATAGTCTCTAACAACCATGCAAAAATTGGTCCATATCGGTCCATAATTATATATAGCCCCCATATAAACCGATCCCCCGATTTGGCTTGCGAAGCCTCTAAGAGAAGCAAAATTCATCCGATCCGGCTGAAATTTGGTACATGGTGTTAGTATATGGTCTCTAACAACCATGCAAAAATTGGTCCATATCGGTCCATAATTATATATAGCCCCCATATAAACCGATCCCCCGATTTGGCTTGCGAAGCCTCTAAGAGAAGCAAAATTCATCCGATCCGGCTGAAATTTGGTACATGGTGTTAGTATATGGTCTCTAACAACCATGCAAAAATTGGTTCACATCGGTCCATAATTATATATAGCCCCCATATAAACCGATCCCACGATTTGGCTTGCGGAGCCTCTAAGAGAAGAAAATTTCATCCGATCCGGCTGAAATGTGGTACATGGTGTTAGTTTATGGTCTCTAACAACCATGTAAATTGGTCTATATCGGTCCATAATTATATATAGCCCCCATATAAACCTATCACCACATTTGACCTCCGGAGCCTCTTGGAAGACCAAAATTCATCTGATTCAGTTGAAATTTGGTACGTGATGTTAATATATGGCCTCAAATACCCATGCAAAAATTGGTCGATATCGGTCCATAATTCTATATAGGCCCCATATAAACTGATCCCCAGATTTGACCTCCGGAGCACCTTGGAAGAGCAAAATTCTTCTCATTCGGTTGAAATTTGGTACGTGATGTTATTATAGGGTATCCAACAACCATGCAGGAATTGGTTCCTATCAGTCCATAATAATATATAGCTCCCATATAAACCGATCCCCAGATTTGACCTCCGGTGCCTTTTGGAGGAGCAAAATTCATCCGATCTGGTTGAAATTTGGTACGTGGTGGTAGTATATGATATTTAACAACCATGTGAGTTGAAATTTGTGGATGACAGTCTTTCGTAGAAGTTTCTACGCAATCCATGGTGGAGGGTACATAAGATTCGGCCTGGCCGAACTTACGGCCGTATATACTTGTTATACCCTGCGCAACACTGTGGAACAGGGTATTATAAGTTAGTGCATATGTTTGCAACACCCAGAAGGAGACGAGATAGACACATGGTGTTTTTGACAAAAATGCTCAGGGTGGGCTCCTAAGTCGATATAGCGATGTCTGTCCGTGAACACATTTTTGTAATCAAAGTCTGGGTCGCAGTTTTAGTCCAATCGACTTCAAATTTGGCACAAGTATGTGTTTTGGCTCAGAATAGATCCCTATTGATTTTGGAAGAAATCGGTTCAGATTTAGATATAGCTCCCATATATATATATTTCGCCCGATATGGACTTATATGGCCCCAGAAGCCAGAGTTTTACCCCAATTTGGTTGAAATTTTGCACAGGGAGTAGAATTATCATTGTAGCTATGAGTGCCAAATTTGGTTGAAATCGGTTCAGATTTAGATATATCTCCCATATATAGCTTTCGCCCGATTTACACTCATATGACCACAGAGGCCAATTTTTAACTCCGATTTAGTTGAAATTTTGCACAGGGAGTAGAATTAGCATTGTTGCTATGCGTGCCAAATTTGGTTGAAATCGGTTCAGATTTAGATATATCTCCCATATATAGCTTTCGCCCGATTTACACTCATATGACCACAGAGGCCAATTGTGTGCTCCGATTTAGTTGAAATTTTGCACAGGGAGTAGAATTGGCATTGTAGCTATGCGTGCCAAATTTGGTTGAAATCGGTTCAGATTTAGATATATCTCCCATATATAGCTTTCGCCCGATTTACACTCATATGACCACAGAGGCCAATTTTTAACTCCGATTTAGTTGAAATTTTGCACAGGGAGTAGAATTAGCATTGTTGCTATGCGTGCCAAATTTGGTTGAAATCGGTTCAGATTTAGATATATCTCCCATATATAGCTTTCGCCCGATTTACACTCATATGACCACAGAGGCCAATTTTTAAGTCCGATTTAGTTGAAATTTTGCACAGGAAGTAGAATTAGCATTGTAGCTATGCGTGCCAAATTTGGTTGAAATCGGTTCAGATTTAGATATAGCTCCCTTATATATGTTTTTCTGATTTCGACAAAAATGGTCAAAATACCAACATTTTCTTGTAAAATCGCCACTGCTTAGTCGAAAAGTTGTAAAAATTACTCTAATTTTCCTAAACTTCTAATACATATATATCGAGCGATAAATCATAAATATAACTTTTGCGAAATTTCCTTAAAATTGATTCAGATTTAAATGTTCCCATATTTTTTAACTAACATTGTGTTCCACCCTAGTGCATTAGCCGCCTTAAATTTTGAGTCTATAGATTTTGTAGAAGTCTATCAAATTCTGTCCAAATCTAGTGATATTTAAATGTATGTATTTGGGACAAACCTTTATATATAGCCCCCAACACATTTGACGGATGTAATATGGTATCGGCCCCGCCCGACTTTAGACTTTCCTTACTTGTTTTTAGATTTATCTTCGGGAAGCATACTGCTCGAACTGATCTGCTTAGGAGATAATCTGTCATTAAACCCCCCTGAAATTCTATATATTATGAAGCCGACGACGACGAAAAGTTTTCAAATGAATCTATTATATTTGATTCATTATGAAACCGATTGTTTATCTAAAAAAACACACACATTTTAACGCCCCTTATTGGAAAGGCTTTAATCATATCTCATTATATTTTTTTTTGTTCGTTTTATCAAACTCGCAAAGCATCACTCACTTAAATTTAGTTTTTAATGAAACTCATCAATGGTGAGGATATACACAATCGTAAGTTTCAACCGGCTTTAGGCGATTGTTATTTATTTCTTACATGATATCACAAACTTAACTATCCACTGATGATTTCATATAAATTGCTCCTTTGACATCATTCGCCATTTTGTGTTTATATATCTATATAAACTTAATGTTGTTAATGTTTTATCCTTTAGAGAATTATTTTTATCATACGCAAATGCATATGCAGCCACTCTCACACATCACTCACTGGCAGTACACACAGAATGTCACAAGAACACTTACACAGACATGCTTACACATGGATGTATACCAGCGTTGCCACAATGAATTTTTATTTTAGACCAATATGTTGCCAAAATTGGACCAAAATTCGTACCAGCGGACCATTTTTTCAAATTAAATTAATATAATTTAAGAGTTAAAATTGATTCAAAAATTTTACTTCGATAGAAAATTATGTCAAATTTTTATTTCTATTTATTTTTATAGAAAATTTTGTCAACATTTTATTTCTATAGAAAATTTTATTTCTATAGAAAATGTTGTCTAATTATATTTCTATACACGATTTTGTCAAAATTTTATTTCTATCGAAAATTTTGTTAAAAATTTATTTCTATAGAATATTTTGTCAAAATTTTATTTATATACACGATTTTGTCAAAATTTTATTTTTAGAGAAAATGTTTTTCAAAATTTTATTTCTATAGAATATTTTGTCAAAATTTTATTTTTATAGAAAATTTTCTCAAATTTTTTTTTTATAGAGAATTGTGTCAAAATTTTATTTCTATAGGAAATTTGCATAATTTGTTATAAAGGGTGATTCTTTTGAGGTTAGGATTTTCATGCATTAGTATTTGACAGATCACGTGGGATTTCAGACATGGTGTCAAAGAGAAAGATGCTCAGTATGCTTTGACATTTCATCATGAATAGACTTACTAACGAGCCACAACGTCGAATTTTCAGTGAATGGGCCCTAGAAAAGTTGGCAGAAAATCCGCTTTTTTATCGACAAATTTTGTTCAGCGATGAGGCTCATTTCTGGTTGAATGGCTACGTAAATAAGCAAAATTGCCGCATTTGGAGTGAAGAGCAACCAGAAGCCGTTCAAGAACTGCCCATGCATCCCGAAAAATGCACTGTTTGGTGTGGTTTGTACGCTGGTGGAATCATTGGACCGTATTTTTTCAAAGATGCTGTTGGACGCAACGTTACGGTGAATGGCGATCGCTATCGTTCGATGCTAACAAACTTTTTGTTGCCAAAAATGGAAGAACTGAACTTGGTTGACATGTGGTTTCAACAAGATGGCGCTACATGCCACACAGCTCGCGATTCTATGGCCATTTTGAGGGAAAACTTCGGAGAACAAATCATCTCAAGAAATGGACCGGTAAGTTGGCCACCAAGATCATGCGATTTGACGCCTTTAGACTATTTTTTGTGGGGCTACGTCAAGTCTAAAGTCTACAGAAATAAGCCAGCAACTATTCCAGCTTTGGAAGACAACATTTCCGAAGAAATTCGGGCTATTCCGGCCGAAATGCTCGAAAAAGTTGCCCAAATTGGACTTTCCGAATGGACCACCTAAGACGCAGCCGCGGTCAACATTTAAATGAAATTATCTTCAAAAAGTAAATGTCATGGACCAATCTAACGTTTCAAATAAAGAACCGATGAGATTTTGCAAATTTTATGCGTTTTTTTTTAAAAAAAAGTTATCAAGCTCTTAACAAATCACCCTTTATATACAAAGTTTACTTCTGTAAAAAATTTCATTTTTATAAAAAATTTTATTAAAATTTTATTCGATAGAAACTTTTGTCAAAAATTTATTTCTACAGAAAATTTTGTCAAAATTTTAAAAATTTTGAAATATTTGACGTAAATGGACCAAACTAAACGTAATTCCATTTGGTCCGACCATCGGACCAAATTTAAAATTTAATAATTTTTTGGACCACTTTTGGCCCAATCGGACCAAAATGGCAGTTTTCTCAAAATCTTATTTCTGTAGAAAATTTAGCAACATTTTATTTCCAAAGAAAATTTTGTAAAAATTTTATTTCTATAGAAAATTTTGTCAAAACTTTGTCAATTTTTTATAGAATTTTTTCTTTTTTTAATTTTATTTCTAAAGAATAATTTGTCAAAATGTTATTTCCAAAGAAATTTGTTTTCAAAATTTTATTTCCAAAGAAAATTTTCAAAATTTTGTCAAAATTTTATTTCTATGTAAAATTTAGCCAAAATTTTGTTTCTATAGAAAATTTAGCCAATTTTTTCCCCATAGAAAATTTAGCCAATTTTTTTCCATAGAAAATTTAGCCAAAATTTTATTTCTATAGAAAGTTATCGCAAAATTTTATTTCTTTTTAAAATTTTTTGCATAATTTGTTATCTATACAAAGTTTATTTCTGTAAAAAATTTCATTTCTGTAGAAAATTTTGTTAAAATTTTATTCTATAGAAACTTTTGTCAATATTTTATTTCTACAGAAAATTTTGTCAAAATTTTAAAAATTTTGAAATATTTGACGAAAATGGACCAAAATAAACGAAATTCCATCGGACCAAATTTAAAATTTAATAATTTTTTGGACCAGTTTTGGCCCGATTGGCAACCCTGATGTATACATGCAATTGAGTAAGCATCACGGTTGAAAATTTAGCAAAATTTTATTTCCAAAGAAAATTTTGTAAAAATTTTATTTCTATAAAAATTTTGTCAAAACGTTGTCAATTTTTTTTGTATAGATTTTTTTTTAAATTTTATTTCTATAGAAAAATTTGTAAAAATTTTATTTCCAAAGAAAATTTTTTTCAAAATTTTATTTCCAAAGAAATTTTTTTTTTCAAAATTTTATTTCTATAAGAAATTTTGTCAAAATATTATTTCTATGTAAAATTTTGTCAAAAGTCCATTTCTATTGAAAATTTAGCCAATTTTTTTTTCATAGAAAATTTAGCCAAAATTTTATTTCTACAGAAAATTTAGCCAATTTTTTTCCATAGAAAATTTAGCCAAAATTTTATTTCTATAGAAAATTAACCAAAATTTTATTTCTATAGAAAATTAACCAAAATTTTATTTCTATAGAAATTTATCGCAAAATTTTATTTCTTTTTAAAATTTTTTGCATAATTTGTTATCTATACAAAGTTTATTTCTGTAAAAAATTTCATTTCTACAGAAAATTTTGTCAAAATTTTACAAATTTTGAAATATTTGACGAAAATGGACCAAAATAAACAAAATTCCATTTGGTCCGACCATCCGACCAAATTTAAAATTTAATAATCTTTTGGACCAGTTTTGGCCCGAACGGACCAAAATGGCAACCCTGATGTATACATGCAATTGAGTAAGCATCACGGTTGCCACAGTTGGTACAATTCTGCCGAAAATCGTAGAAATCAAATTTTGACAAAATTTTCAATAGTAGTAAAAATTTTACTAAATTTTCTATAGTAATAAAATTTTGAAAAAAAATTTCTATAGAAATAAAATTTTTCACAAAATTTTCTATAGTAATAAAAATTTGACAAAGTTTTGTATAGTAACAAAATTTTGACAAAATTTTCTATAGCAATAAAATTTTGACAAAATTTTTTATAGAAATAAAATTTTGACAAAATTTTGTATAGAAATATAATTTTGTGAAAATTTTCTATAGAAATAAAATTTTGCAAAAATTTTCTACATGAATCAAAATTTGAAAAAATTTTCTATAGAAATAAAATTTTGACAAAATTTTCTATAACAATAAAATTTTGAAAAAAATTTTCCATAGAAATCAAATTTTGTCAAAATTTTCTATAAAAATAAAATTTTGCAAAAATTTTCTATAGTATTAAAATTTAGACAAAATTTTCTATAGAAATCAAATCTTGACAAAATATTCAATAGAAATAAAATTTAGACAAAATTTTGTATAGAAAATTTTCTATAGAAATAAAATTTCGACATAATTTTTTATAGTAATAAAAATTTGACAAAATTTTGATAATATTTTCTATAAAAATCAAATTTTGACAAAATTTTCTATAGAAATATAATTTTGTGAACATTTTTTATAGAAGTAAAATTTTGCAAAAATTTTCTACATAAATTTGGAAAAAATTTTCTATCGAAATAAAATTTTGCAAAAATTTTCTATATAAATCAAATTTTGACAAAATTTTTATAGAATTCAAATATATATATTTGAATATACTATAATAATAAACGTTTGACAAAATTTTCTATACAAAAAAAAAAACAAATTTTTCAAAAAATTTCTATAGGAATAATTTTTTTTTTGTTTTGTTATTGTTGGTTTTGTTCTTTAAGCATTGTTGTTATTTTTTATTGCAGCTTAAAACCATACATTGACTAAACTACAAGTGTAGCTTAACCAACAGAGGAAAAGAATGTTTGTCAAATTTATTTGGGCAAAGCCCTATAGACTGCAAGATGGTTGGATGGACGCACGTTTCGGAATTACCACATTCCTCATCAGCATCCTCTGCTTGCTGCAAAACTATCAACCAATTATCAGAATAAATTCAGGCAGTTTATTAAACCCAACAAAAACCACACTTGAACCCTCCGAAAAAGGTTTTATATTGATAGCCGGATTATGCCGAAATAAAATTTTGACAAAATTTTCTATAGAAATACAATTTTAACAAAATCTTCTACAGAAATCAAATTTTGACAAACTTTTCTATAGAAGTAAAATTTTGCAAAAATTTTCTATAGTATTAAAATTTATATAACATTTTCTATAGCAATCAAATCTTGACAAAATTTTCTATAGAAATAAAATTTAGACAAAATTTTGTATAGTAACAAAATTGAGACAAAATTTTCTATAGAAATCAAATTTTGTCAAAATTTTCTATAGAAATAAAATTGTGCAAAAATTTTCTATAGTATTAAAATTTAGACAAAATTTTCTATAGAAATCAAATCTTGACAAAATTTTCTATAGTAATAAAAATTTGACAAACATATGTATAGTAACAAAATTTTGATAAAATTTTCTATAGTAATAAAAATTTGACAAAATTTTGTATAGAAATATAATTTTGTGAGAATTTTCTATAGAAATAGAAGTTTGCAAAAATTTTCTACATAAATTTGGAAAAATTTTTGTATATAAATAAAATTTAGACAAAATTTTCTATAGAAATAAAATTTAGACAAAATTTTGTATAGAAATATAATTTTGTGAAAATTTTCTATAGAAATAAAATTTTGCAAAAATTTTCTATAGAAATAAAATTTAGACAAAATTTTCTATAGAAATAAAATTTTGACAAAATTTTCTATAGAAATAAAATTTTGACAAAATTTTCTATGGAAATACAATTTTGACAAAATTTTCTATAGAAATAAAATTTTGCAAAATTTTCCGAGAGAAAAAAAATTGCAAAAATTTTCTATAGAAATAAAATTTTGCAAAAATTTTCTATAGAAATAAAATTTTGCAAAAATTTTCTATAGATATAAAATTTTGACTTCAAAATATTTTTTTTTAATTTGGTAGATTTTTGGTAAAATTTTCTTCAAATTTGGGTAGATTATATTCGACACGAATGGCAACCGTGGTAAGCATCCTCTTTTGTGAATATGTGTGTGTGTGTGTGTAAGTATCACAGACGATTCAATTGAATGTATCCTTGAAATGTATTCCCACAATAGCCATGGGATATTTTCATTCATATACAAACCGATGATGATACAGTTATATGTATAGTAAATGTGTATTTACTTTGATATAGTATGTATATACACCAAAAGGATATAAAGATTCTCATTTCGATTTCTCATATACGATATTTTGCAAAGGTATTTTTTAAATATTGCCAATTTAGAATAATGATTTTTGTTGTATTTGTTTTTTCTTTTTTTTTTAACGCCATGACATTTCACAGTAAACAAACACACACATACACATGGTAACTTTTTGTGTAGATTGCATACACTATAGTTATCGTGTAAGCGACCATGCTTTTTCTTAACATACACTTTGTATAGCTGCAGGACTAGGCTAAGCAACCCCGAAAGAGGGTAAGGTTCACAAGAAAATCAATAAGGGTTGTTGAAATGCATCCACAAAATAAGCAACACTTCACTAAAAGGACATTTTCTTGACAGACTACACATATCTTCTTCACTCATTGTTATGGACACTTTATAGATTTAATTATAATTTTTTTTATATAAATTATTTTACTATACATAGAATAATTTTAATTATTTTTTCGTAGCTTTGTTTATTGTATATTTTCTTGTTATTTGTTTGGTTGAGAGAGAGAGAGACTTACACGCACACACTAGACCCACCTTAAGGAACGAACAAAATACACCGTCTTTACCCGGCGAGAGCTGTTTGTAGATTGCCAACAATTTTGCGAGAAGAGAGCCAACAACACGAAACCCAAACAACGATGTAATCGAGCCTAAAATGAAGAGTATTAGTGACGATAGAAGTGGAACTCGTGTAATCGGGTTTGGAATAAAACCTTTGAATTACGCAGCGACGCAATATTCAAATTTTCGACTCCAAACAAAAAATCACTTATCTCAACCGAAAGAAAATGTCAAAATTTTATTTCTATAGAAAATTTTGTAAAAATTTGAATTCCAAAAAAATTTGGCAAAATTTTATTTATATAGAAAATTTTGTCTAAAATTTTATTTCTTTGGAAAATTTTGTCAAAATTTTATTTGTATAGAAAATTTTGTCTAAAATTTTATTTCTTTGGAAAATTTTGTCTAAAATTTTATTTCTTTGGAAAATTTTGTCAAAATTTTATTTCTATAGAAAATTTTTTCTAAAATTTTATTTCTTTGGAAAATTTTGTCAACATTTTATTTCTATAGAAAATTTTGGCAAAATTTTATTTCTATTTGTCAAACTGTTATTTCTATAGAAAATTTTATCAAAATTTTATTTCTATAGCAAAAAATTTTATCAAAATTTTACTACTATAGAAAATTTTGTCAACATTTTATTCCTATAGGAAATTTTGTCAAAATTGTATTTCTATAAAAAATTCTATAGAAAATTTTGTTAAAATTTTATTAATTAGAATATTTTGTCAAAATTTTATTTCTATAGAAAATTTTGTCAAAATTTTATTTCTATAGAAAATTTTGTCAAAATTTTATTTCTCTATAAAGTTTTGTCAAAATGTTATTTCTATGGAAAATTTTATGAAAATTTTATTTCTATAGAAAATTTTGGCAAAATTTTATTTCTATAGAAAAATTTGTCAACATTTTTTTTCTATAGCAAATTTTTCAAAATTTTTTTAAGCTGAAATCAAAAAAACAACAACAATGATTAAAGAAAAAAAACCAACAATAACAAAACAAAACGAATGAAAAAAAGAAGAAGCACGCTCAAAATAAACCCAACCAACTGCACTCAAATCGATGATTTGATGGTGGCAAAGTAAAAGAGAAATGTTTATATGAATTTATTTCGGCATAAGCCATAGCCGGCTTATTTTACGGCCTTTTTTCGGAAGGTTCAAGTGTGGTTCACCATGGGTTTAGCGAACTGCCTGAATTTATTCTGATAATTGGTTGATAGTTTTGCTGCAAGTAGAGGATGCTGATGAGGAATGTGGTAATTCCGAAACGTGCGTTCATCCAACCGTCTTGCAGTCTATAAGGCTTTGCCCAAATAAATTTGACAAACATTCTTTTCCTCTGTTGGTAAAGCTACTCTTATAGTTTAGTCAACACAATGGTTTTAAAGCTGAGATCAAAACAACAAATGAAATTTTATTTCTATAGAAAATTTTATCTAAAATTTTATTTCTTTGGGAAATTTTGTCAAAATGTTATTGCTATAGAAAATTTTGTCAAACTGTTATTTCTATAGAAAATTTTATCAAAATTTTATTTCTATAGAAAATTTTGTCTAAAATTTTAGTTCTTTGTAAAATTTTGGCAAAATTTTATTTCTATAGAAATTTTTATTAAAATTTTATTTCATTAGCAAAAATTTTATTAAAATTTTATTAAAATAGAAAATTTTGTCAAAATTTTATTTCTATAGGAAATTTTGTCAAAAATTTATTTTTATAGGAAATTTTGTCACAATTTTATTTCTACAGGAAATTTTGTCAAAATGTTATTTCTATAAAAATTTTATCAAAATATTATTTCTATAGAAAATGTTGTTAAAATTTTATTCATAGAATATTTTGTCAAAATTTTATTTCTATAGAATATTTTGTCAAAATTTTATTTCTATATAAAGTTTTGTCAAAATGTTATTTCTATAGAAAATTTTGTCAACATTTTATTTCTATAGAATAATTTGTCAACATTTTTGTTTTCTATAGCAAACTTTTTCAAAATTTTTTTTTCTATAGAAAAGTCTGTAAAATTTGATTTCTATGGAAAATTTTGTTAAAATTTTATTTCTATAGAAAATTTTGTCAAAATTTTATTTCTATAGAAATGCTTGTCAAAATTTTATTTCTATAGAAAATTGAAGTACTTCTTAGTTGAAGAGGAATATTTCTCAAAATCTACCAAAACATTAAGTATTCTACCAATCTACTAAGCAGTGAAAAATTTACCATTTGTGTTAGAATTCTACACAAATGGTAGAATATTTGTGTAGGTTAGGTTAGGTTATGTTAGGTGGCAGCCCGGCTGATAAGTCCCCGGTCTAACAAAGAAAAACCTTTTTTTTTTTGTCAAAATTCATTTTTATTATTGAACATAGTTCCCTTCAAGATCGATACAACGATTATAACGACTTTTGGTAGTACTCCTTCGGTTTTGCCTCAAAATAGGCCTCAGTTTCGGCGATCACCAGCCAATTTTTTCCCTGCGAGCTTCCTTTTGAGGTCTGAGAACAAGAAAAAGTCGCTGGGGGCCAGATCTGGAGAATACGGTGGGTGGGGAAGCAATTCGAAGCCCAATTCATGAATTTTTGCCATCGTTCTCAATGACTTGTGGCACGGTGCGTTGTCTTGGTGGAACAACACTTTTTTCTTCTTCATATGGGGCCGTTGTGCCGCGATTTCGACCTTCAAACGCTCCAATAACGCCATATAATAGTCACTGTTGATGGTTTTTCCTTTCTCAAGATAATCGATAAAAATTATTCCATGTGCATCCCAAAAAACAGAGGCCATTACTTTGCCAGCGGACTTTTGAGTCTTTCCACGCTTCGGAGACGAATCACCGGTCGCTGTCCACTCAGCCGACTATCGATTGGACTCAGGAGTGTAGTGATGGAGCCATGTTTCATCCATTGTCACATATCGACGGAAAAACTCGGTTGTATTACGAGTTAACAGCTGCAAACACCGCTCAGAATCATCAACACGTTGTTGGTTTTGGTCAAATGTAAGCTCGCGCGGCACCCATTTTGCACAGAGCTTCCGCATATCCAAATATTGATGAATGATATGACCAACACGTTCCTTTGATATCTTTAAAGCCTCTGCTATCTCGATCAACTTCATTTTACGGTCATTCAAAATCATTTTGTGGATTTTTTTTGATGTTTACATCGGTAACCACCTCTTTCGGGCATTCACTGCATTTAATACTTATTTAATACTTATCAACAAACCATTAGGCTCACTTAAGCTACGGTCAGACTTGTCAAATATTTGATAAAAACTGTCAAATATTTCTTTGCCATAGTCTGACCAACAAACTTTTGTTTGAAGCAAACAACAAAACAGCTGATTTTCGGCAAAGAAAGATGTTTGACATCAAATAAATATTTACCATGTTTGATCATAGTGTGACCACCATATGGCAAATATTTGCGCCACATTCCGTCAAATATTTATTTGATCTTACAAAAATTTTGCAAGAGCAAACACGGTCAAACAAAAATATAAGTTGTTTTATTTTAATGGAAAAGAAGCATGTTTTTGATAAAAGATTAATGGTTATGCTCTATATGTGGAAGGCAACGATTCGTGGATTCAATCCCATATGGGTAAAATGTGGGTGATAGGAGTATTTATGTGAATATTTGACGGTTCATTGATATAGGAGATATGATTGAAATTTTGTACGTCCAGGAGCAGATTTTATTTAAGGTGTGTACGTGACACAAAATTGTTGTTACCTACGTAAATTGTGCTTATGGCAACAGCTTGAGTGTGTGTGATTAAAGGTCATGCGGGAGCGTGAGTCACGCAAATAATCTATTTGTTAGTGTGCGTGAGTAATAAAGAAATGCACTCACGCTTACCAATTGAATTCGCTTACAATTTTAGCCACACATATGATATTAAAAGCTTAGTACCAATCTCGATTTCAATGCTTACGTTGTCCGCCAGATTCACCAGCTAAATTATTCTGGCAAGAATATGATTGACCATAAAACTAATAACGTCTATTTCTTTTGTGAGGCGATAATTTCTAAGTCGAGAGAATTTTCTTGAGTCACGAGTATGAGACTTTACAGAGATTTCCTGAATAACGACATTTCTGATCGTGAGTATGCGTGAATAAAATTTTTACACTTGTGGGTGTGCGGACGTGAGCCTTTAAAAGATTTGCCTGAGTGAGGGTTCGTGAAAGTGACTCGTACCAAAAATATCGTGCGTGAGTAAAAATCTTTCGTCCTAGATGTTCGTGACCATGAGTAAAATATTGCACACCTCTACACTCAAAGAAAAAAAACGTTTGGAAAACGTGTACCGAAAACGTCTTTCTTTTGTTAGAGTTTTTTGAATTGCTTCGAAAAGTATACACTTTTATCACCAAAAAAATTCGTTTGTTACAAAATGTTAATTTTTTTAATAAAAAAATTATTTTGGAACCAACAACACAGTCCATTTCGTTTATATCAAACCCTGTTCTTTTCTGACTTTAGGTCTTTAATAAGACACATTTTACAGTTTAAAATTTAATATACTACAATGTAATGTTGAACATTTTTTCGGAATCTTCCTAACATATCTGGAATATATGTAAAAAAAAAAACTTTGGTCGAAGCAGGGATCGAACCCACGACCCTTGGCATGCAAGTCAGACGTAGCAACCACTGCTCCATGGTGCCCAACTAAATGTATTTTTCTGTGAAATAAACTTTGTTTCATCGGCTCGTGGGCGCCGCAAGCTATGCTATATAAATATAACTTATATGGGTAATTGTCTATTGATGACAATAACGGCTACATAGCTCAGTGGATAGTGTGTTGGCTTACAAATTGCATGGTCCGCGGTTCCATTCTCCGTCCAGGCGAAAGGTAAAAAAAAATTTAAAAATTTATAAAATCGTATAATTTCTTCTACAATGTTTGTATTATAGAAAAAGGTGCTAAAGAACTAAAAAAAATTCGTGGAAGTGAGAAAGATGTGAGGGAAAATGCAATTAGCCAGAAAAATTTTTTTTTCAGTTAGTCTTTATGAAATTGTTTTTACATCCTGGAAAAGAATAAACGTTTATCACAAAAAGTATATACTTTTCTTCCAAATACACTTCCTTTCATCGAAGAGCAAATGAGAAACGAACTTTGTCTAAAATTTAATTTGGGAGGAAAGAATTATTTTTTGCGTGTACAATTTGTGCAGTTTAATATTTACCACTGTGTTGTAAAAAAATATTTTTATTTTTTTTACAACACATCGGCTCGGAATCTGAGCCGATCTAACCATGTCCGATTGTCTGTGAACACATTTTTGTAATTAAAGTCTAGGTCACAGGTTAAATCCAATCTATTTGAAATTTTGCACAAGTGTGTTTTGGAAGAAATCAGTTCAGATTTAGATAATCTCCCACATATATCCATATCGGTTCAGATTTAGATAAAGACCCAATATATATGTTCTTCAAATAAGACCAAAATACTACGATTTTCCTTGTAAAATCACCACAAGAATGACTCAAAATTTCCTATATCTCTAATATGTATGTATCGACCGATAAATCATAAATGCACTTTTACGAAATTGCAAAAAAAAAAATGCTTTGTTTTCTAACATTGTGCTCCGCCCCAAGGAGGAAAAAGCTAAAGCTTTTTCATAAATGAAATATTTTTTAATTTAATTTATTTAATTTCGTTGTAATTTTTCTTAATGTACACTTGGATATCGATATTTTTTTTGGATATCGATAATTTTTTTTCGCGTGGATCTTAGAGAAAATAAAGTGAATTTCCCACCATATATACATACACTCAAAGGAAAAACTATTTTCCCCAGGAACAAAATTTAGATAAAGGGTGATGGTTAGGTTAAAGTGGCAGCCCGATTAAGATTCAGGCTCACTTAGACTATTCAGTCCATTGTGATATATAAAGGGTGATACGGTCAAAATGTGGTCAAGGGAAAACTCGTGTAAATCGGTGAAATCGTTTATTTAAAAAATAAATTTAAATTTCTTTTTCAAGTTCAATTAGTATAAAATTCAGGAAAAATATTCAGTTAGGCTTTCGCTTTTCCAAATCCGAATTGCCGGGCCTCACGCTTGACACCTGCCATCAGATTTTGTACAGCCACCTTGTCCACCTTCTTCGCCGCAGAAAGCCAGTTTGCCTTGAACTGCTGCTCGTCCTTAGCAGTTTTTTGGTCTTCTTTAGGATCCGCCCAGTATTTCTCAATTGGGCGGAGCTCTGGCGTGTTGGGAGGGTTCTTGTCCTTGGGAACCACCTGCACGTTGTTGGCGGCGTACCACTCCATGGCCTTTTTACCGTAATGGCAAGATGCCAAATCCGGACAAAACAGTACGGAACAACCGTGTTTCTTCAGGAAAGGCAGCAGACGTTTATTCAAACACTCTTTCACGTAAATTTCTTGGTTGACAGTCCCGGAAGCAATGAAAATGCTGCTTTTCAGGCCACAGGTACAGATGGCTTGCCAAACCAGATATTTCTTTGCGAACTTTGGCAGTTTTATGTGCTTGAAAATATCTGCTACCTTTCCCCTTCCTTTTGCCGTATAAAACTCCTGTCCCGGAAGCTGCTTGTAGTCAAACTTCGTCAGCATCGTCGTATACAGCCTCCGGGATCGCGCTTTGGCCGTCGTATTTTGTTTATCATCGCGATTTGGAGTCACTACCTTCTTGTAAGTCGATAGTCCGGCTCGTTTTTTGGCTCGATGCACGGTTGTAGACGATACATCCAGCTTATTTGCGGCATCTCGGAGAGAGAGGTTAGGGTTTCGCTTGAAACTACCGGCAACTCTCTTTGTCGTCTCAGCGGCTTGCGGTTTTCGATTTCCCCCCGATCCAGACTTCCTGGCTGTCGACAAACGTTCCCCAAACACTTTAATTACATTTGTAACGGTTGATTTGCAACTTTTAGCGATTTTGCCAGCTTTGCGAGCGAGTAGCTCGGATTTTCGCGATGCGCGAGCAAAATTTTGATACGTTGCTCTTCTTGCTTGGACGGCATTTTGACAACTGAAGAGTGAATTCTAAAATCAAAATAGGAGCAACATTCTACACACACACACCTTCAAAATGAGGGGTGTTCAGGTTTTTTAAATGCAAAATTGAAAGAAATACGTCAAGTTTATATTGACCAAATTTTAACCGTATCACCCTTTAAACGAAATTTCCCTTTCTTCTAAAGTATTTTCTTTTAGGCTACGAAAATCCAAAATGTATGATATGCGATTCAATGATTGCCTCTAATTGTTTTTATGTTATTTGCCTTTAACCCTAGAAAGCTTATCCTACTGAAAGTCACGGAGAAGCTAAACATACGTCTGTGGGACGTATCATCAGTTTGTCATGACGTGGACAACATTTTTGAATGTTTTAAATTTTTGTACTTACCGGTGTAAGTATTCTATATACAAATCCTTATCATTTAAACACGTATTTGGCTAAACTTTTATTTATTATACAACAAAAAAATCACATTATCGGTACTCATTTTCATGAGGGAGAGCGAAAAACTAAAAAAAGCACACGTCTCTAAGACGTAGATAAGCTGTTTAGGGCTAAAGACAATTCTTCCTCCGTCAAAAGAAAACTTTGCTTGTCTAAAACTTTGTTTGTCAGAAAAGAAAACTTTTCTTTCAGTGTAAATACATATTATGTTACAATTGTATTGTGTCAATTATTGTAGTTGATCATTTTATCACCTAAAACTTCCAAGTCCCACCACACACCCCGCAACCATATACATTACCATACAAATTACAACCGTATGTCATTGCTTAAGCTCATTCTCTTCTCCCTATAAATGCTCTATTTATGACTCTCAAACTGTATTCTTCACGCCAGCATAACAGAAGCAAAACACACAAACACAACCAATCTAACAATATCTTTTTCAATCTATACTCAGTCAGCTGAGGTAGCTCTCTTTGTTGAGCTGGATGGAAATGATTAATATGCCTGCAATGAAATGAAATGAAAAAAAAATTAATCAAATTGTTAATAACTTAATTCATTTCAAAATAATTATATTTATTTTTCGTATATTTATAATATGATTCCTTTTGTTGTTATTGTTATAAAAGTCACAATTGACGACGGGATTTTATTTTTGGGCATGTCTTCTTTAAAAAATTATATTTTTCGTTTCAGAGACATTTAATTTTCAGGTTTTGTTTGCTCAGACAGAAGAGAGAAGTTCACCAATGTGGTATCACAATGGACTGAATAGTCTAAGCGAGCCTGATATATCGGGCTGCCAATTAACCTAACATTGCTCAGACCAAAGACAATAAACTTGAGGAAGATAGGAAATTGGCTTGCGTCATACCAAATGTTGCATTTACCATGTTAGTTCCATACATGTTTGTAATTTTTTTATTTGTTTTTCGTTTTTATATTTTAAATGAAAAACTTAATTTTGTTAATGAAATAATGTTAAATTTTAGGCAACAACAAAAAAATTACACTTTCCCGTTTAAGGAAATTTATTTCGTGCACTTAATTTTTTTTTATTTGCATTTTAATGCTATGTCAATACTTGTCGTATACGCGTTTGGTTCGAGTATGAAACTGACACGGTAAATGGTTTGATCTCCTCAGTAGCCAATTTCCTATCTTCCTACAATTTATTGTCTTTGGCTCAGACAATCAAAACCGATTCTTATAGAATGTGTGCGACATTTTTCTATATCTCTATTGTTTTAGGCAAAACAAAAAGTACCAAACCGGCATGCTCAACATCTCTACTGAGAGTGTATCCACCCAAAAGGCTCTCCTACATAGAATTTTTGTCTGCCTATTTTCTCAAACATCTCAACACAGTCACACAAAAAAGAAGAGAACATTTGTTTTTGTTCCCCAGTACTCGTATTTCGTCCTCACGTATGCTTCATTGCCAGTGCTGCCGCTAGTGAAAAATTGAGTGAAGTAGATTTTGGAAAAAAGTGGAGTAGATTGAATAAAGTTGAAGTAGCATACATTTTTGAAAACAAGACAATAGATTTCTTTTTGTTATACCCTCCACCATAGGATGGGGGTATATTAACTTTGTCATTCCGTTTGTAACACATCGAAATATTGTTCTAAGACCCCATAAAGTATATATATTCTGGGTCGTGAGAGCCACCGTGGTGCAATGGTTAGCATGCCCGCCTTGCATACATAAGGTCGTGGGTTCGATTCCTGCTACGACCGAACACCAAAAAGTTTTTCAGCGGTGGATTATCCCACCTCAGTAATGCAGGTGACATTTCTGAGGGTTTCAAAGCTTCTCTAAGTGGTTTCACTGGAATGTGGAACGCCGTTCGGACTCGGCTATAAAAAGGAGGTCCCTTGTCATTGAGCTTAACATGGAATCGGGCAGCACTCAGTGATAAGAGAGAAGTTCACCACTGTGGTATCACAATGGACTGAATAGTCTAAGTGGGCCTGATACATCGGGCTGCCACATAACCTAACCTAACCTAACCTGGGTCGTGGTGAAATTCTAACTTCGCTAACTTCCGAACGAAAGAAGATATCGACTTGAAACTTGGCACAAACAAGTAGTTGTTATTGATGTAGGTCGGATGGTATTGCAAATGGCCCATATCGGTGCTCTTTTACGTGTAGCCCCCATATAAACGGACCCCCCAAATTTGGCTTGGCGGGGACTCTAAGAGAAGCAAATTTCAGCATATGATCTCTAACAACCATGCAAAAATTGGTCCACATCGGTCCATAATTATATATAGCCCCCTTATAAACTGATCCCCCGATTTGGCTTGCGGAGCCTCTAAGAGAACCAAATTTCATCCGATCCGGCTGAAATTTGGTACATGACGTAAGTATATGGTCTCTAACAACAAAAATTGGTCCACATCGGTTAATAATTCAATGATTAAAACAGCTATGTTCATCGTAATTAAAGGAAAAACATTTAGGTAATATGGGGAAAATTTGTAAAATTTGAAGCAGAACAAAAAGTGAAGCAGATTTTTGGAAGAAGGAGTGACGAAGTAAATTTTGTGAAAATGAAGCAAAATACTTCGATTGAAGTAGTAGCGGCAGCACTGTTCATTGCTGTGTCTTCATATCACGCAGCCCTTACCATGCCAAGGCATCTGGGAATTTTCTCATCATTGATGATAACAACAGTTAAAGTTTGTTGCATGTCGTCTGGGTTAGGGTTGTTGTTCTACCCCAATTTAAGGAATATTTACCTTCCTGCTACGTGTAAAGAGTGTTGGCGGCCGATTACCGGTTCATTGTTTTGGTTTTTTGTTGTTTTTTTTAGTTGAAAAAAAAAAAAAAGTTTAAAAGTCTTTATGGTTTTGTGGGACTCTTTTTGTATTTCTTATGATTTCATTCATGAAAAAGTTTTTGTAGTCGTTGGACTATGTCCTAAATGAAGGGAGGTTGGTATTTGTTCTGGTGACAAATTTAAACAAAGCGATGCATTTGGATATTTAGGGAAAAAAGAGTGTGTATAAGATGGTTTAATTCTCGGGTGAGTTAGGGCAGTGACCGTTCAGTGTTAAATTTCAAGGATCCACAAACCATAAATGAAAAACCCTATCATTTATTGGGGTAAACAACAGTGTTGCCAGACTAGGATATTTTTCAGGTTTGAGGTGATATTTAGGGGTAATAAATAAATTACCCCTAAAAAACAAATGTTTTTTTTTTGGAAATTTTTCCCTTAATGAATTGAAATAAAAAACTTTTTGTAAAACACCAATGATTTTCCTACCGAGTTATGATTCAGATAAATAAATCTCACCTATATCGCTAACAGAGAACAGAGAAGATGTAACTCGCGCAACATCTTTTTTCAATCGCACTCGCTCAGTGACTCGATTTATGTTTATGCTTTTGTTTGGTTCGATGAGCGAGAGTGAACGATGATGTATTGATCTCGATCAAACACTCAGTTCGAATCACTGGTTCGATTCATTTGGATGATCAAACACGCTGTTTGGAATTGAATGAACGAGAGTGAACTTTTGTTTTCAATCGAGTTTGTTCGGGACATTTGTTTGTTCAACGCAAAGATTATAGATAAATTTCCATAAAGGGGAAAATGTAATTTTTTTGTTGTTGCCTAAAATTTAACATTGTTTCATTAAGAAAATTAAATTTTTATTTAAAAAAATAAAAACGAAAAACAACTAAAAAATTACAAACATTTATTGAACTAACGTGGTAAATGCAACATTTGGTATGACGCAAGCCAATTTCCTATCTTCCTCAAGTTTATTGTCTTTGCATTCATACAACTCGGTTTCACGTAAACTAAAAACAACTAAGAAACACCTGTTAGTTTTTGTTTAAAATGGACGAATATGCTGAAAGCATAATGTTTTTGAATTCTTTATATTATAAATATTTTAATACCTAAAATCGTAAAATCCACCTGCATAAAAATGTATTTATTTTTTACACTTGTACAAACAGGAAAAACTATCACCAAAATATTTCCAATTAAAAAGTTGATTGAAGTTGAAAAAAATTTTCAATTAATAAATTAATTGATACGATTAACTTTTTAATCAAGATAGAAGCATTAAGTCAATGATTGAAAAATTTTAAAATGTTTAATTAAAATATTAATTGATACATTTAACTTGCTAATCAAACTCGGAAGTCAATAAAAAAGGTGATGGATTTTTTTTTATTTCTAACTAAAAATTTATTTCAAACAATCAACATCAATTAAAGTTTTAATTTAAAAATTAGTTGAAATTTGTTAATGAAATCAATTAATTCTCTAATCAAGTATTTTTTTAATGTCCAATTAAAATAATGATTGATACTATGATATTCGTGATTGAATCAAAAAAAAAAAAAAAAAAAATTGTGTGTATTTAATTTCACGAAGTTCCTTATCATAGAATTAAGTCATAAAACCAAATGAAATAAAAGGCTTTTTGTTTTCCAAATCTGTGCTAATTTATTGAAATTTATCTTGCTTGAATTTATTCAGGCTCGTTCATTTCTATGTTGATCAAATCAAATCAAAGAAAAATCATACCAATCATGTTCACTGAAATCAAAGATTATAGATTTGAGGAAGATAGGAAATTGGCTTGCGTCATACCAAATGTTGCATTTACCAGATTAGTTTAATACATGTTTGTAATCTTTTAGTTGTTTTTCGTTTTTATTTTTTAAATGAAAAATTTAATTTTCTTAGTGAAACAATGTTAAATTTTAGGCAACAACAAAAAAAAAATACATTTTCCCCTTTATGGAAATTTATTTCGTGCACTTAATTTCTTTTTATTTGCATATTAATGCTATGCCAATATTTGTCGTATATGCGTTTGGTTCGAGTATTAAACTAATCTGGTAAATGGTTCGATCTCCTCAGTAACTAATTTCCTATCTTCCTACAATTTATAATCTTTGACTGAAATTGAGGGTCCCGTTCGGTATAATCATTCACAACCTCCTAACCAAACAAGCGTATGATTTGTTTGATTGTAACAAAGTTCTTCAATCAATACATTTTGAAATCACAACATTTTTGTTGTAGTTTGAGCGGGTCGAACGAACTCGTTTTTTCTATGCTCATGAGTGATTGTATTCGTTATTTTTTTTTTTAAGAGATGATTGAGTAGACTTGATCCATAGACCTTATAATACATAGATGAGCCATGGTTGTCAAACTATGTTTGACAGTTCCGAAGATTAAATATAAACGAGAAAAATAAGAGCACGCTTACAATCTCTTTCGTTTTCCTTTTTGTAGTTTGCCAATTTTACACAAAATTAGAACGTTTATGATGCAACAGAGGATTTATAAATAAATTAATATATTAAAAGTTCATATTTGAACAAAAAATTGTGACCAAAACCGCGAAAATACGAAATTTAATTTATAGCGGCATTGCTCTTTACGAACAACACAAAAGCAAATGCGCAAAAATTAATGTTTGGGACTGACTCTGTACGAAAAAATCAAAACGAAATGCCAGAAAATTAATGCCCTGTTCCTGTATATCGAACGAAAACCAGTTCGAAAGAAAGGCAGTAACTCGAATTCGAATGAATTTGGGTTTTTCTATTTTTGAAAGTTCGATTCGTTTGTATGAGAATACATTGATTATTAAAAATGAGTATTTTTAAATTTTTGGCCTGAGAATTCATTCAAATGTTAACAATGCTTTTACTTTTTTCTTGACACTTATTGTATATGTTCGTTTATTACTCGACAACAAAATATCAAGTGACTTGCCTTTCGAAATAAAAGAACAAAAATCAATTTTCTTTCGTTTGGAATACGAAAGAAAGCTTTCGTTCGATATACAGGAACAGGCCATAATTTTTGGAACTGACACATTTTTTTTAAAGAGAATTGTGGATCATCTATGTATTATAAGGTCTATGACTTGATCATACTCGTTACAGATCTCTGCTCGCTAATATGTTTATTAATTATTATTGACCATTAAAGCCACGTTTATTACACAACACAACACATAATTCACTTATCCCAGCCGAAAGTACTCGATGAGAGATGAAAAGTAATTTCTGGATTTTGCTAGATTGGATGCCGTTCGTTTCCTATGATACTCTTTTTTTCTCCAAATTCGATTTTGTGCACTTTTGATACCCTTCACCACTACTGTGGTACAGGGTATAATAAGTTTGTGCATTTGTATGTAACGCCAAGAAGGAAACGTCTGAGACCCATCGTTTAGTATACCGATCGTCTTAGAATTAAATTCTGAGTCGATTTAGCGATGTCCGTCTGTCTGTCTGTCCGTCTATCTGTATATGTAATTTTGTGTACAAAGTATAGCTCGCAGTTTAAGTCCGATCGTCCTCAAATTTGGCACAGAGTTTTACATTGGCTCAAAGACAATCGCTATTGATTTTGAATTGTCGTAGTTTTCAACGTATTTTATCAAAATTTCGGGCAGCCAAATATTTTGGGGCTTTCGTAAGATATGCAAAATATCAGCCAAATCGGTTCAGATTTAGATATAGCTCCCATATATATTTTTCGTCCGATTTCGACTAATATGGCCTCAAAAGACCGAGGTTTGCCCTGATTTGCTTCAAATTTTGCACAAGGTGTACGTTTAATGGTATCGTTAAGCGTGGTTCAAATCAGTTCAGATTTTGATATAGCTCTCATATATATCTTTCGTCCGATTTGAACTTATATGGGCAACAAAAGCCAGAGTTTTGCTCTGATTTGCTTCAAATTTGGCATAAGGAGTACGTTTAATAGTATCGTTAAGTGTGCCAAATTTGGTTGAAATTGGTTCAGATTTAGATTTAGGGAGCCACCGTGGTGCAATGGTTAGCATGCCCGTCTTGCATACACAAGGTCGTGGGTTCGATTCCTGCTTCGACCGAACACCAAAAAGTGTTTCAGCGGTGGATTATCCCACCTCAGTAATGCTGGTGACATTTCTGAGGGTTTCAAAGCTTCTCTAAGTGGTTTCACTGCAATGTGGAACGCCGTTCGGACTCGGCTATAAAAAGGAGGTCCCTTGTCATTGAGCTTAATATGGAATCGGGCTGCACTCAGTGATAAGAGAGAAGTTCACCAATATGGTATCACAATGGACTGAATAGTCTAAGTGAGCCTGATACATCGGCTGCCACCTAACCTAACCTAACCTAACCTAGATATAGCTCCCATATATATATATATATATATATATATATATATATATATATATATATATATATATATATATATATATATATATATATATATATATATATATATATATATATATATATATATCTATATCTATATATATATATCTATATATATATATATATATATATATATATATATATATATATATATATATATATATATATATATATATATATATATATATATATATATATATATATATATATATATATATATATATATATATATATATATATATATATATATATATATATATATATATATATATATATATATATATATATATATATATATATATATATATATATATATATATATATATATATATATATATATATATATATATATATATATATATATATATATATATATATATATATATATATATATATATATATATATATATATATATATATATATATATATATATAAATGTATATATATATATATATATATATATATATATATATATATATATATATATATATATATATATATATATATATATATATATATATATATTTCGCCCGATTTACACCCATATGACCACGGAGGCCAAAATTATTCTCCCATTCAGGTTTTTTACTGAGATAGCAGGATTATTATTCGAACTATGCATGTTAAATTTGGTAAAAACCGGTTCATATTAAGATATAGCTCCTGGTGATGCACGGGGGAAGTGGTGGATGATGCAAAGAGCAGAAAGTCACAGATGACGGTTGGCTTTGCACCTCCAAAAGAATTCGAGAAGAATATGTTCCCAATGACAATATGAACCGAGAAATAAGAAGGAACAACAAGGGAGTTAGATTTGGTTTTGGAATTCAAGATTTATTTTCGGATTGATTCTTGCCAGTAAGAACCTAACAAATTGACTGAGACAGATTAGCGGAAATTGCTGTTTGACGTGTTATGGTTTAGTGGATTAAAAATTTTGTCGTTAATAAATGTCAAACATATCGTACTTTTTATACCCTGCTCCACACTGTGGAACAGGGTATTATAAGTTAGTGCATATGTTTGCAACACCCAGAAAGAGACGAGATAGTCACATGGTGTATTTGGCAAAAATGCTCAGGGTGGGCTCCTGAGTCGATATAGCCATGTCCGCCTGTCCGTCCGTCCGTCCGTCCGTCCGTCTGTCTGTGAACACATTTTTCTGATCAAAGTCTAGGTCGCAATTTAAGTCCAATCGCCTTCAAATTTGGCACATGTTCCTAATTTGGGTCAGAATAGAACCCAAAGAATAGAATAGAATAGAATAGATTTTGGAAGAAATCGGTTCAGATTTAGATATAGCTCCCATATATATCTTTCGCCTGATATGCACTAATATGGACGCAGCTGCCAGAGTTTTATACCGATTTGCTTGAAATTTTGTACAAACATAACACTTCGTCGTATAGTCAAGTGTGCCATTTGATTGGAATCGGTTCAGATTTATATATAGCTCCCATATATATCTTTTGCCCGATATGGACTAATATGGTCCTAAAAGCCAGAGTTTTGGCCCAATTTGGTTGAAATTTTGCACAGGGAGTACAATTAGTAATATAGTCATGTGTGCCAAATTTGATTGGAATCGGTTCAGATTTATATATAGCTCCCATATATATCTTTTGCCCGATATGGACTTATATGGTCCTAAAAGCCAGAGTTTTGGCCCAATTTGGTTGAAATTTTGCACTAGGAGTACAATTAGTAATATAGTCATGTGTGCCAAATTTAATTGAAATCGGTTCAGATTTAGATATAGCTCCCATATATATGGTTTTCTGATTTCGACAAAAATGGCCAAAATACCAACATTTTCCTTGTTAAATCGCCACTGCTTAGTCGAAAAGTTGTAAAAATGACTCTAATTTTCCTTAACTTCTAATACGTTTATATCGAGCGATAAATCATAAATAAACTTTTGCGAAGTTTCCTTAAAATTCCGTTTGTAACACATCGAAATATTGCTCTAAGACCCCATAAAGTATATATATTCTGCGTCGTGGTGAAATTCTGAGTCGATCTAAGCATGTCCGTCCGTCCGTCTGTTGAGATCACGCTAACTTCCGAACGAAACAAGCTATCGACTTGAAACTTGGCACAAGTAGTTGTTATCGATGTAGGTCAGATGGTATTGAAAATGGGCCATATCGGTCCACTTTTACGTATAGCCCCCATATAAAGGGACCTTCAGATTTGGCTTGTGGAGCCTCTAACTGAAGCATATTTAATCCGATCCGGCTGAAATTTGGTACATGGTGTTGGTATATGGTCTCTAACAACCATGCAAAAATTGGTCCACATCGGTCCATAATTATATATGGCCCCCATATAAACCGATCCCCAGATTTGGCTTGCGGAGCCTAAAAGAGAAGCAAATTTCATCCGATCCGAGTGAAATTTGGTACATGGTGTTGGTATATGGTCTCTAATAACCATGCAAAAATTGGTCCACATCGGTCCATAATTATATATAGCCCTCATATAAACCGATCCCCAGATTTGGCTTGCGGAGCCTAAAAGAGAAGAAAATTTTAAAAATTTATTTCTATAGAAAATGTTGTTCAAATTTTATTCGGTTCATAATCATGGTTGCCACTCGAGCCACAAATAATCTACCAAGATTTTATTTCTATAGAAAATTTTGTCAAAAGTTTATTTCTATAGAAAATTTTGTTAAAATTTTATTTCTGTAGAATTTTTTTGTTAAAATTTTCTTTCTATAGAATATTTTGTCAAAATTTTTATTTCTATAGAAAATTTTGTGAAAATTTTATTTCTATAGAAAATTTTATTTCTGTAGAAAATTTTGTCAAAATTTTATGTCTACTTTGTCAAACTGAATTATATACGTATTGGATCGATCTTTTTTGATTTAATATATACCATGTATGGACTTACATACAATTTAGAAGATGGTGTTAAGAGGTTTTAAGATACATTACAATCGGCAAGCGTTACCGCAACTTAAATAATTCGATTGTGGATGGCAGTGTTTAGAAGAAGTTTCTACGCAATCCATGTTGGAGGGTACATAAGCTTCGGCCTTGCCGATCTTACGGCCGTATATACTTGTTTTTTTACTAAAATTGTGTTCCACCCTAGTGCATTAGCCAACTTAAATTTTGAGTCTATAGATTTTGTAAAAGTCTATCAAATTCTGTCCAAATCGAGTGATATTTAAATGTATGTATTTGGGACAAACCTTTATATATAGCCCCTAACACATTTGACGGATGTGATATGGTATCGAAAATTTAGATCTACAAAGTGGTGCAGGGTATAATATAGTCGGCCCCGCCCGACTTTTGACTTTCCTTACTTGTTTTAACTTCAAGAAGTGGTCACTTTTTTCTGGGTGTATAGAAAACTTTGTCAAAATATAGCTTCCAAAGAAAATTACAGCAAAATTTAATTTCCAAAGAAAATATTGTAAACATGTTTAATCTATAGAAATTTTTTCTCAAAATTTAGCTTCCAAAGAAAATTTCAGCAAAATTTAGTTTCCAATGAAAATTTTCTCAACATTTTATTTCTATAGAAAATTTTGTCAAATTTTTATTTCCATAATTTTTGTTAGAATTCTACCAACTGTGGCAACCGTGGCTGGATGTCAATGATTACAGTGTCTTCAATGAAGTGAAATGAAAAATTAAACAAATTATTAATAACTTAATTTATTTCAATATAATTATATTTATTTTTCATATATTTATAATTCCAGTTCCTTTATTTCTTTTGTTGTTTTTGCAAAAAAAAAAAAATGTTACAATTGACATTTGGAAAAAGATAAAATAAATAATATTCCAAACACACAAAAATTATATTTTCTTTTTTTTTATTTAAAGTATTCCATCATATTATCATGTGTGATCCTGATAAATCTAACAAAAATTTATTTGCAATTATTTATGATCTCTTGATGAACATTATCTTGAAAATTACCCTTAATTTGTTTTTTTTTGTTTTGTTTTTAATTTTATTATTTCAAAATGTTTTATTTTAAGTCAGTTTAAACCTATTTACATGAAGAGCTTGGGGTTTGGTTTTAGTTGGTAAAGATTAGAAAATAGGAAATTCTCCAATAGATTTTTGAAACGATTTTTTTTAATATAAACTTTACTTTAATATTCTAATTAAATCAAATAAATAAATAAATCAAAGAGCAGAATGTGAATTTTTGTTTTTTAATGCAAACACTAATACGGATAGTTTTTGTTTTTTATTTATTTTTTTTTTTTTTTTCTAAACAATTGTCTAACATCGCTAGATCAAAGGATTTGATATTTCTAGTCCATCGTAACCATATCTCTTGTGAGTTGAGGACATCAGTCTGGCTTGGCTGTCTTGATATATCGATTTAAAATTCCAACCTTTGCTAGCAAGGTAACAATTGTTTGTATCCGTTTTTGGCAAATAATTTCGGAAATAATTTTTAGTGCCTTTTGAAAACCTATCGATTTATAAAAATAGAATAAATAATAACTTAATCTAAGACAGTGGGGGTTGTTGAAGATACAGGAGATTTTCTCCTAGTAGAGATATAGAAAACACCAAATGCCCTTAGAGTGAATAGGGCCTGGGCAAAATGAATTTTACCATAACGATAGAGGACGATGGCGGGCTAAAAATTCCGAGACATGTAAGGCAGGTTTATCAATTGCAGGACATCCTATAAGACACAAAACAAGAATATTTAGCATTCAATTATAAAAAAGAAAGTCAATTTTGAAAACTTACTGCACACCGAGCAGGTTTGCTCGTCCGTACCATCACCACATCCATCACGGCCCGAGCATACAATAGCCGTAGATCGACAGCGGCCATTACTACATCTATGGGGACAATAGGCATTCTCATCCACATTCTTATTCATCAAACCGCCAGCGGTCAATAGTTGTAGGAAGAAATTCGGCATAGAGCGAGAACCACAAAGATGTGGTGGCTCATCACTACCATCTCGGCAAGAGATGATGGCATTACAGTATTCATATTCAGGCAAACATTCACCACTCTTGCAGCGGAAGGTATGGGGAGGACAAGCCTCATTTGTCTTCAGACCAGTACAACCCATTTCATCTTCGCCATGGGGACATTGTTTACGACCATCACATAGGGCAGCACGTGAAATACAGCGGCCACTATGGCCACATTGGAAGGCTTGTTCCGGGCAGCTTTGATTACGGCGTGAATTAAAGGTACACTCTTCATCGGAGGCATCATTGCAATCGGGTCGGCCATCGCATACAAAGAACCACGATATACAAACTCCACTGGAACGACACTGAAAGGAAAACGAAAAAGATGAAGGATTAGTAATGTGCGAAATTTTATTTCCATAGAAAAAATTTTATCAAAATTGTATTTCCATAGACAATTTTGCCAAAATTTGATTTCTATAGAAAATTTTAGCAAAAGTTGATTTCTATAGAAAATTTTAGCAAAATTTAACTTTTATAGAAAATTTAGTCAAAATTTTATATCTATAGAAAATTTTGTTAAAATTTTATTTCTATAGAAAATTTTGTCAAAATTTTATTTCTATAGATTTTTTTTTGAAAATTTTATTCTATAGAAAATTTTTTGAAAATTTTATTCTATAGAAAATTTTGTCAAAATTTGATTTCTATAGAAAATTTTGTCAAAATTTGATTTCTATAGAAAATTTTAGCAAAATTTTATTTTTATAGAAAATTTGTTCAAAATTTTATTTCGATAGAAAATTTTGTTAAAATTTTATTTCTATAGAAAATTTTGTCAAAATTTTATTTCTGTAGAAAATTTTGTCGAAATTTCATATCTATAGAAAATTTTGTTAAAATTTTACTTTTTATAGAAAGTTTTGTCAAAATTTTATTTCTAAAGAAATTTTTGTCAAAATTTGATTTCTACAGAAAATTTTGTCAAAATTTTATTTCTATAGAAAGCTCTTCTAAAATTTTAATTCTATAGAAAATGTTGTCAATATTTTATTTCTATAGAAAGTTTTTCTAAAATTTTAATTCTATAGAAAATTTTATTTCTATAAAAAAATTTGTAAAAATTTTATTTTTATAGAAAATTTTGTCAAAATTTTATTTCTATAGAAAATTTTGTCAGAATTTTATTTCTGTAGAATTTTTTTTTCAAAATTTTATTCTATAGAATTTTTTTCAAAATTTTATTCTATAGAAATTTTTTTCAAAATTTTATTCTATAGAAAATTTTTTCAAAATTTGATTTCTAAAGAAAATTTTGTCAAAATTTGATGTCTATAGAAAATTTTGTCAAAATTTTATTTCTATAGAAAATTTTGTCAATATTTTATTTCTATAGAAAGTTTTTCTAAAATTTTAATTCTATAGAAAATATTATTTCTATAAAAAATTTTATCGAAATTTTATTTTTATAGAAAATTTTTATTTCGATAGAAAATTTTGTTAAAATTGTATTTCTATAGAAAATTTTGTCAAAATTTTATTTCTATAGAAAGTTTTGTCAAAATTGTATTTCTATAAAAAATTTTGTCAAAATTTTATTTCTATAGAAAATTTTGTTAAAATTTTATTTCTATAGCAAATTTTCTCAAAATTTTATTTCTATAGAACATTTTGTCAAAATTTTATGTCTATAGAAAATTTTCTCAAAAAAATTATTTCTATAGACAATTTTGTCAAAATTTTATTTCTATAGAAAATTTTGTCAAAATTTTATTTCTATAGAAAATTTTGTCAAACTTTTATTCCGATAGAAAATTTTCTCAATATTTTACTTTTATAGAAAATTTTGTTAAAATTTTATTTTTTATAGAAAATTTTGTCATAATGTGATTTCTATAGAAAATTTTGTCAAAATTTTATTTCTAAAGAAAATTATGTAAAAATTTGATTTCTATTCTATTTCTATCTTGACAATTTTGTCAAAATTTGATTTCTATAGAAAATTTTAGCAAAATTTTATTCTATAGAACATTTTTTCAAAATTTTTTTCCAAAGAAAATTTTGTCAAAATTTGATTTCTATAGAAAATTTTAGCAAAATTTTATTTGTATAGAAAATTTGTTCAAAATTTTATTTCCATAGAAAATTTTGTTAAAATTTTATTTCTACAGAAAATTTTGTCAAAATTTTATTTCTGTAGAAAATTTTGTCAAAATTTGATTTCTATAGAAAATTTTGTCAAAATTTTATTTCTATAGAAAGTTTTTCTAAAATTTTAATTCTATAGAAAATTTTGTCAATATTTTATTTCTATAGAAAGTTTTTCTAAAATTTTAATTCTATAGAAAATTTTATTTCTATAAAAAGTTTTGTCAAAATTTTATTTTTATAGAAAATTTTGTTAAAATTTTATTTCTATAAACAATTTTGTCAAAATTTTATTTCTATAGAATTTTTTTTCAAAATTTTATTTCTATAGAATTTTTTTCAAAATTTTATTCTATAGAATTTTTTTCCAAATTTTATTCATAGAAAATTTTTTAAAAATTTTATTCTATAGAGTTTTTTTTTCAAAATTTTATTCTATAGATTTTTTTTCAAAATTTTATTCTATAGAAATTTTTTTCAAAATTTTATCCTATAGAAATTTTTTTCAAAATTTTATTCTATAGAAAATTTTTTCAAAATTTTATTTCTAAAGAAAATTTTGTCAAAATTTTATTCATAGAAAAATTTTTAAAAATTTTATTCTATAGAGTTTTTTTTTCAAAATTTTATTCTATAGAGTTTTTTTTTCAAAATTTTATTCTATAGATTTTTTTCAAAATTTTATCTTATAGAAATTTTTTTCAAAATTTTATTCTATAGAAAATTTTGTCAAAATTTTATTTCTATAGAAAATTTTGTCAATATGTTATTTTTATAGAAAATTTTGTCAATATGTTTTTTTATAGAAAATTTTCTTAAAATTCTATTTTTTATAGAAAATTTTGTCCAAATTTAAATTCTAAAGACAATTTTGTCAAAATGTGATTTCAATCGAACATTTTGTCAAAATTTTATTTCTAAAGAAGATTTTGTCAAAATTTGATTTCTATAGAAAATTTTGTCAAAATTTTATTTCTATAGAACATTTTCTCAAAATTTTATTTCTTTAGAAAGTTTTTCTAAAATGTTAATTCTATAGAAATTTTTTTCAAAATATTATTCTATTGATAATTTTTCAAAATTTTATTTCTATAGAAAATTTTAGCAAAATTTGATTTTTATAGAAAATTTTAGCAAAATTTGATTTTTATAGAAAATTTCTTCAAAATTTTATTTCGATAGAAAATTTTGTTAAAATTTAATTTCTATAGAAAATTTTGTCAACATTTTACTTTTATGGAAAATTTTGTCAAAATTAGATTTCTAAAGAAAATTTTGTCAAAATTTGATTTCTATAGAAATTTTATTTCTATAGAAAGTTTTTCTCAAAATTTGATTTCTATAGAAATTTTATTTCTATAGAAAGTTTTTCTCAAAATTTTATTTCTATAGAAAATTTTGTCAATATTTTATTTCTATAGAAAGTTTTTCTAAAATTTTAATTCTATAGAAAATTTTAGTTCTATAAAAAATTTTGTCAAAATTTTATTTCTATAGAAAATTTTGTCAAAATTTTATATCTATAGAAAATTTTGTCAAAATTTTATTTCTATAGAAAATTTTGTCAAAATTTTATTTCTAAAGAAAATTTTGTCAAAATTTTATTTCTATAGAAAATTTTAGCAAAATTTTATTTTTATAGAAAATTTCTTCAAAATTTTATTTCTATAGAAAATTTTGTCAAAATTTTATTTCGACAGAAAATTTTGTTAAAATTTTATTTCTATAGAAAATTTTGTCAAACTTTTATTTCGATACAAAATTTTGTCACTATTTTACTTTTATAGAAAATTTTGTTAAAATTTTATTTTTTATAGAAAATGTTGTCAAAATTTTATTTCTATAGAAAATATTAGCAAAATTTTATTGTTATAGAAAATTTCTATAAAATTTTATTTCTATAGAAAATTTTGTCAAAATTTTATTTCTATAGAAAATTTATTCAAAATTTGATTTCCATAGGAAATTTTGTCAAAATGTTATTTCTATACAAAATTTTGTCAATATTTTATTTCTATAGAAAGTTTTTCTAAAAATTTAATTCTATAGAAAATTTTATTTCTGTAAAAAATTTTGTTAAAATTTTATTTCTTTAGAAAATTTTGTCAAAATTTTATTTCGATAGAAAATGTTGTCAACATTTTATTCTATAGAAATTTTATTCTATAGAAAATTTTTTTAAAATTTTATTTCTAAAGAAAATTTTGTCAAAATTTGATTTCTATAGTAAATTTTAGCAAAATTTTATTCTATAGAAAATTTTGTCAAAATTTTATTTCTATAGAAATTTTTGTCAAACTTTTATTCCGATAGAAAATTTTGTCAATATTTTACTTTTATAGAAAATTTTGTCAAAATTTTATTTCTAAAGAAAATTTTGTCAAAATTTGATTTCTATAGAAAATTTTTTCAATATTTTATTTCTATAGAAAGTTTTTCTAAAATTTTAATTCTATAGAAAATTTTGTCAAAATTTTATTTCTATCGAAAATTTTGTCAATATTTTATTTCTATAGAAAATTTTGTCAAAATTCTATTTAGAAAATTTTGTCAAAATTCAATTTAGAAAATTTTGTCAAAATTGTATATCTTTAGAAAGTTTTGTCAAAATTTTATTTCTATAGAAAATTTTGTCAAAATTCTATTTCTATAGAAAATTTTGTCAAAATTCTATTTCTTTAGAAAATTTTGTCAAAATTTTATTTCTATAGAAAATTTTGTCAAAATTTTATTTCTGTAGAAAATTATGTCAAAATTTTATTTCTATAGAAAATTTTGTCAAAATTTTATTTCTATAGAACATTTTCTCATAATTTTATTTCTATAGAAAGTTTTTCTAAAATTTTAATTCTATAGAAAATTTTCTCAATATTTTATTTCTATAGAAAATTTTGTCAAAATTTTATTTCTATAGAAAATTTTGTCAAAATTTTTTTTCTATAGAACATTTTCTCATAATTTTATTTCTATAGAAAGTTTTTCTAAAATTTTAATTCTATAGAAAATTTTATTTTTATATAAATTTTTATTCCGATAGAAAATTTTGTAAATATTTTACTTTTATAGAGAATTTTGTCAAAATTTTATATCTGCAGAAAATTTTGTTTCAATAGAAAATTTTGTCAAAATTTTATTTCTATAAAATTAGAAAATTTGAATCAAAATTTTATTTATATAAAAAATTTTCTCAAAATTGTATCTTTATAGAAAATTCTGTAGAAAATTTTGGCAATTTTTTTCTATAGAAAATTTTCACAAATTTTTGTTTCTATAGAAAATTTTTTCAAATTTTTATTTCGATACAAAACTTTGTCAAAATTCCATTACATAACTCACCTGGAATGTACCAGGACTACATCCGGTTTTTTCAGCACCACATTGTTTAGCAGCAACATCTGAAGGTGAATAAGCATTCACGGCACAATCGCATAGGCCATGGGCATTGCATACAGTATTGGGATCGGCCAATTGACATTGCTTGTCGGTGGAACAACTCAAACCTAAGGAGACGGCTTCCAAACTTAATTCAACTCGCTTGCGAATTTCTAAAGAAACAATAAAAGAATCAAAATAATTTCCAAAAATTTTCTAATAATTGAAATACTACCTGAGGCACTAGGTTTCCTAGTAAATGAATTTTCTGATGATGCATCTAAGTGTTGAGGCTCTGGGGTAACCACTTCCTCATTGCTTTGGGTGGACATTAAAGGTTTCAAGGTAGTGACTACAGGTGCAGCAGGTTCCATGAGGGTAACACGACTAGCCAAATTCAACATTGTTTGTGTAGTTAACTCGGCAATACCAGCTGTGGTTGTGGCCTCAGCCTGTTCATGTTCCGACTCAGGACTATAGAGTTCATTATTGGTTATCGTGGTGGTTTCCACTATCAAATTATCAGTTTCCAATTCATTGGGTACATAAACATCATCACCCGACATATCGAACGGTATCTCTAGAGTGGATAAATTGTGGTTGGTTTCCGAATCTTTATTTTGGGAAATGGAATTATCACCAGAGGATTCCTCCTTGTCATCACCGGAAGCTTCTTGGTTTTCAATGGGGCTTTGGACTTCTTGTGTTTGAGATTCGGATTTTTTGTCTTCTTGAGGAGATTCCATATCCTGACTATGTTGAGCCATTTCTTGTATATCTGGATAGAAGGTTATTAGTTTATCTTCAGGATCAATCATAACCTCTGTAGCTTCTTCATTTGGGCTATTTTGGGAAATGATTTTCTCTTCAGAAATATTGGAATCTTCAGCAATTAAATCAGGAATATCTTCTTTCATTGGTCGGTTCTCATGAATCTGTTGTTGTTGTTCTTGGTGTTGTTCGGAAGATGCAGGTTCTATAGTACCTTCTTCCTTGATAAGATCCATTAGAATATCTTGAATAGATGCATTTGATTCAAAGTCTTCATTTAGATCTTGATCTTGGTCAAGTTCATCTTGATTGTCATCATTACGATCTATATACTGAGGTTGGTGATCTTCAACATTAGACATTTCATGTTGGTGCTGATTTTGATTATTCATAATTCCTGGATATTGACTATTGATCATTTCCTGCTCAGAATCTATTGGGCCATCAGGCATATTAGCTAAATCGTGATGACCACTTTGTTCTTCTTGAGGAATTGGTGAAGATTCTACATCATCATTGGTTTCAACTTCACTCTCCTTTTCGCTATCGAATTTTTCGGACGACTCAATGTGACTTTCCGGTGTTTCTTTTATTCCTTCAGGTTGTTCTTCATTGTTCATCTCCTCCTTTTGGGAGTAATTTGCGGATTCAGAGTTTTCAGGATATTCAACAAGATTTGCATCGAGTTCTCCTGTATTGTGAGATATTTCTTGTTCCTTGTCAATAGTTTCGGGATCTTTGTGTTCTTCTTCATTTAACTCTTCTTCAGTTTCTGCCTGATTTTCTGTTTGTATTTTCTCACCTTCATTTTGTGGATTTTCCATTTCCCTTGATGGATCTGCATTTTGAAGTTCTGCAAAAGCTTCAGTAATGGCTTCAAAATCTTCCATCGGGACCATAACTTCATCGGCAAAATGTTGTTCGCTTATTGAAGGTTTCTGATATTCATGCTTTTCCTGATCATCAAGCAGTGAATTGAGGTTTTCCATTGGCTGAGTTTCTTGATGTTCACTAATTTGCGATTCAGTTTCAGTCCTTGTTCCTAGATCTTCGTTCTGTTCACCATGTTCTAAAACTACTTCATTATTACTGACTTGATCTTCGTGTTTCTCCTCACTATTTTCTGATTTAGTGTCAGTTTCAATTGTTGTTTCCTGATCTTCTTTGAGGACTTCATTTTGTTGACCATGTTCTAGAACTGTTTCACTATCACTGTATTGATTTTCGTGCTTTTCTTCACTATTTGCTGATTCTGATTCAGTTTTTGTTCCTAGGTTTTCGTTCTGTTCACCATGTTCTAGAACTGTTTCACTATTACTGGCTTGATCTTCGTGCTTCTCTTCACTATTTGCTGATACTGATTCGGTTTTTGTTCCTAGGTTTTCGTTCTGTTCACCATGTTCTAGAACTGTTTCACTATTACTGGCTTGATCTTCGTGTTTCTCTTCACTATTTTCTGATTTGGTGTCAGTTTCAGTTATTGTTCCTAGGTCTTCTTTGGGATTTTCGTTATGTTCACCATGTTCTAAAACTGTTTCACTGTTACTGACTTGATCTTCATGCTTCTCATCTATCAATGAGATATCAATTTCTTGGTGTCCTTCATTTGTTTCTTCATTTTTATGTCCGGATAAGAATTCATCCATTAGATGTTCTTGTTCCACATTTGATTCAGAGTTATGTTGATTTTCATGTTTCATTTGATTTTCAAATATTTCCAAAATATTTGCCATATCTAAGTCTTGTTGATCATTCTCCAAATCAGTATTCAATGTGGACTCTTGATGATCAACAGATGGTAAGTTTTCTCCTTCAGAACCATTATTTTCCATACCTTCTTCATCTTGAGTGTTTTGATCTGCTGGTATTGAAGTTGAGTCCTGTTGTTTATCCATTGTCATTTGTAGGTCTTGATTTTCGATTTCATTTTCTAAGTATTGGTCATCTTCAACAACTGGAACTTCTGCAATTTCTTTTTCCGTATCTAAAGTTTCACTATGGCCTTCCAAATGAAGAGATTCATCATGGTCAGGTTTCATTTCTACCTCTTGTTCATGGTGAAGATTTTCACTGGCATTAATAACGGTCTCCAATGGTTTGTCTTCAGTTTCCTCTTGGTGTATATCAGTAGGCTTTTCTTCTCCTTCTTGGTCCTCTTTATCCGAGGAAATCTGAATATTGCTATGATCTTCATTTAGGGTTTGAGCTGGTTCATCAACTTTAAGATTGACATCTTCACTTGTCATGACCGCTTGATTAATTTCACCCTGCAATTGATTAGGCTCCTCATTGCTAACATGTCCTAATTCATCTTGAAAATTCTCAATTTCGCTTTCAATAGCTGGAACTTTAACTTGCTCAATTGTTGATGAAGATTCCACGGTGTCTGTATTCTCCATAACCTGTGAGTATTCTTCGTTCAATGTATCAATAGGTTTTGAAGGATCTTCCGAAGCTACCATCATAGTTGAGCCTTCCACAGTATTGGGTATATGATTTTCAGCCTCGGATAGGGTTTCCTGCTCAACATTGTGTTCTTCAATCAATTGAGATCCTTCTTCTTCTCCAACCTGTGAGTGTTCTTCGTTCAATGTTTCAATAGGTTTTGAATGATCTTCCGAGGCTGCCATCACAGTTGAGCCTTCCACAGTATTGGGTATATGATTTTCAGCCTCGGATAGGGTTTCCTGCTCAACATTGTGTTCTTCAATCAATTGAGATCCTTCTTCTTCTTCTCCAATATGATTGACATTGGAATTGTCTTCTTGAATTACTTCGGTCTCTTCGGAAAGCTTTTCTGTATTCTCGCCTTGAGATAGTTCTTCCAAATGAGACACAATTTCTTCAGGCTCTGGTTTAAGTTCCAAATAATCTGAAACTTCCTCCTGATTCCACGTTGTATGTTCATCATGATTGCCTAGGTGATCTTCTTCCATTTCATCAGCTTGACTTATAACATTTTCATTGCCTTGATCGATCACCTCTGACTGCGGTTCATGCTGATGATCTTCCTGATCATCACTCTCCTCTTCAGTATGTGATGGTATTTTGTTTGTGGTCTCTGCAATTTGTTGGTGATCTTCCTGCTGCTTTTGATCCGTTTCGTCTTCATTCAGTTTTTCATTGATTTGTTCTTCTTGGTGGATCAATAGTTGATTTTCAGCATCATTACTGTCCGCTATTTGGCCCCCAGTGTTGTTATGGTCTTCGATAGTTGGTTGATGGTTTTCCAGTTTTTCATTCTCGCTATCTTGGTCAACGGCATCTGTATGATCTATGTGTTGTACTGTTTCATCTGCCTCTTGTTCAATATTAGCGGTTTGTTCTTCTGGAGTTTGGTTTGCAGTTTCATGTTCTTCATCTTCGGTTGGCTGTTGTGCTAACACTTGGTGCTCTTCATCAGCAAAAGTTGGCATTTCGGTGGCTGAGGACTCAGCAGCTGCCGCAGCAGCGGCGACTTCATCTTCATTCATTTGTGCGGTAATACCATCATCAATCTCTTCTGATGCTCCCGGCAGTTGTTGGTGTTGTTGCAATGTTACTGCTTCCATTTCATTGTTATCACTTTCGTTTTCTACGATATCATCATGATCGGTGGCGCCTTGAACAAGTTCATCGTGTTGTGGTTGATGAATGTCGCCATTATGTGAATTACCATTCTCCTCCAGGGCTATCTGTTGGATGTTGCTGGTACTGATATCCATGTTATCGACGTTTGTGTTTTCTAGGTGTTGATCGGAAATATGATCCTCCATCATCTCCGATTGATCTACAACTTGTTCTTCAATATTGGGATTATGTTCGGTTTCTTCCATTAGCGAATAATTAGGCGCCTGAGGTAAGGGATAATGGTCAGCAGTCTGGGCTTCTTCGTCCATTTCTTCTTGGGCTGCTTCATAATCGAAATTCATGGTATTGTCCACCACATCAGAATATTCCGCGGGATGTTCTTCTTCATTTTTATCGCCTTCAGCTTCTTCGTGATGATTTTGAGGTTCTTCTTCTTCTTTGTGATCCTGTCCGTCTTCTGCTGGGGCAGGATGTTCATCATTGTATTCATAATCGGGTTTATAAGGATAATCATCGGTAACCATGGGAATATCTTGAGTAGAATCTTCTTCCTGACCAGTATGTTGAACGGTAGTAATATCAGCAGGAGTTAATGGAGTTTGTTGCGTGGTGGGAATCTCTATTTTAGTTTCTTCCGAGTGTTTTAGGGAATCCTCCACATCTTGTTCTTCAACTGAGACATTGTGTTCTTCAACTTCTTCCTCTGGAATTACGACATTCTCTTCAATCTGAGGATCAGATAATGTATTCAATGGCATTTCTTGTTCCTTTGGATGATTAACCACGGGAGCATCTGTTACAATTACTGGTAATGGGGCTGCGGTGGTGGTGGTTGTGGATGATGTACTCGTTACAGGAGCCGAGGTTGTAGAGACCAAAGAAGCTTGATTTTGACTTGAGGTTTCATTTGGAATTTCTTGATTGGGTGGATTGCCTTCAGTTTGTGCTTGGATTACTTCGGGTTCAACACAATTGCCTCCCTTTAGTTTTGCCGGAGCCGTACACTGACAGCGACCAAATAAATTGGGTATCAAGAAATCACAATGGGTTTTTTCACTGAACATTCTACAGTGGGCATGACTGTAGCAAACAGAACCAGGTAGTGCAGCTGAAAGTGGACAAAAATAAAAATAAAGTAATCGATTAGTTTTGATTGGTCGACATAGTAAAGAAGAAATTCTTAAAAATACAAATCTTTTGGAGCATATGAAGAAATTTTGTGATATCTGTGGTTTCCAACAGAAGTTACATCGTTACCACTAGAGAGGTGCGACATTCTCTCTGGTTGTGTCTTTGGCTTTCGTCCACCACACGTAGGTGCTAACCTAGATTTGAACATCCTCTCTAGACCCAAACTCTAAAAGGACTGAAAACTAGAGCTTTACCTCTAGCCGATGTACCTTTTGCTCCCAACTGCAATTCTGTCCTCAAACTAGAGGAGAGCTCTTTGTTCCAGTCTCATGTACAATTTCGTTGTCAAAGTGGGGGGAGAACATTTTCGCTAGTTGCAAATGTTTCGCTTTCGGCGAAGCGATTGAAAACTAGAGAAGAGTTCTACCTCTAGCCGATGGACCTTTTGCCCTCAACTGCAATTCTGTCCTCAAACTAGAGGAGAGCTCCCTGTTCCTGTCTCATCCACAATTTCGTCGTCAAAGTGGGGGAGAACATTCTCTCTAGTTGCAAATCTTTGCAACTGATCACACCCACTCTAGATTCAAACTATATTCATTAAACGACAAATGACCGGCAATCGCCGTCCCACTACCATTTGGTGAGAATAAATTCTTGTCTTCAATCATAATTTTGCTGGTCATCATGGTGTAGGTACTTCATGCCTCAAGGATCGAGGATCAACCAGTTCCACCTAAATACGTAATTAATTTCGTTTGTATGTGAAATTATGCACATCATAGCACTAAATTTAATTTTTATACCATCCACCATAGGATGGGGGTATACTAACTTTGTCATTTCGTTTGTAACACATCGAAATATTGCTCTAAGACCCGATAAAGTATATATATATATATATTCTGGGTCTTGGTGAAATTCTAAGTCGATCCGAGCATGTCCGTCCGTCCGTCTGTTGAAATCACGCTAACTTCCGAACGAAACATGCTATCGACTTGAAACTTGGCACAAGTAGTTGTTATTGATGTAGGTCGGATGGTATTGCAAATGGGCCATATCGGTCCACTTTTACGTATAGCCCCCATATAAACGGACCCCCAAATTTGGCTTTCAGACCCTCTAAGAGAAGCAAATTTCATCCGATCCGGCTGAAATTTGGTACATGATGTTAGTATATGGACTCTAACAACCTTGCAAAAATTGGTCCACATCGGTCCTTAATTATATATAACCCCCATATAAACCGATCCCCCGATTTGGCTTTCGGAGCCTCTAAGAGAAACAAATTTCATCCGATCCGGCTGAAATTTGCTACATGGTGTTGGTATATGGTCTCTAACAACCATGCAAAAATTGGTCCACATCGGTCCATAATTATATATAGCCCCCATATAAACCGACCCCCAGATCCGATCCGGCTGAAATTTGGTACATGGTGTTGGTATATGGTCTCTAACAACCATGCAAAAATTGGTCCACAGCGGTCCATAATTATATATAGCCCCCATATAAACGGACCCCCAAATTTGGCTTTCAGACCCTCTAAGAGAAGCAAATTTCATCCGATCCGGCTGAAATTTGGTACATGATGTTAGTATATAGACTCTAACAACCTTGCAAAAATTGGTCCACATCGGTTAATAATTATATATAGCCCCCATATAAACCGATCCCCCGATTTGGCTTTCGGAGCCTCTAAGAGAAACAAATTTCATCCGATCCGGCTGAAATTTGGTACATGGTCTTGGTATGTGGTCTCTAACAACCATGCAAAAATTGGTCCACATAGGTCCATTATTATATATAGGCCTCATATAAATCGATCCCCAGATTTGGCTTGCGTAGCCTCTAAGAGAAGCAAATTTCATCCGATCCGGCTGAAATTTGGTACATGGTGTTAGTATATGGTCTCTAACAACCATGCAAAAATTGGTCTACATCGGTCGATAATTATATATAGCCCCCATATAAACCGATCCCCAGATTTGGCTTGCGGAGCCTCTAAGAGAAGCAAATTTCATCCGATCCGGCTGAAGTTTGGTACATGGTGTTGGTATGTGGTCTCTAAAAACCATGCAGAAATTGGTCCACATCGGTCCATAATTATATATAGCCCCCATATAAACCGATCCCCAGATTTGACCTCTGGAGCCTCTAAGAGAAACAAATTTCATCCGATCCGGCTGAAATTTGGTACATGGTCTTGGTATGTGGTCTCTAACAACCATGCAAAAATTGGTCCACATAGGTCCATTATTATATATAGGCCTCATATAAATCGATCCACAGATTTGACCTCCGGAGCCCCTTGGAAGAGCAAAATTCATCCGATTCGGTTGAAATTTTGGTACGTGAAATTAGTACATGGTATTTAACAACCATGTACGTACCGTGCAAATGTCCATATCGATTCGTAATTATTTGTAGACCAATCAAACCAAATCGATTGTGGATGACAGTCTTTCGTAGAAGTTTCTACGCAATCCATGGTGGAGGGTACATAAGATTCGGCCTGGCCGAACTTACGGCCGTATATACTTGTTTTTTTATATCCGTTTCAATTATTTCTGAAAATTTTGTCAAAATTTTATTTCTACAGAATTTTAATTACAATTGCAACATTTTACGATGCCACCAACAAAATGCACGCATTCTCCACAATATTTTAGGCATATTCCAAGCCTTTCCCAGTTTCTTTTTTTTTTTCATTCTCAGCTTAATTCCACACCTGTTTTGGCAATACCACAGCCTTCCAATACAATTGACATTACAACTACACTCGTTTCTCCTATAGTTTTCATCGACTCTGGTACAACAAAAGCGGGAAGAGAGGACAGTGTAGTGTGGTGACAACAAACTAAGAGTGACACACTTTTTTCTGCCACAAATGCCTGCATTACCAGCCTAGAACAATGGACCCAATGGTGGGCGACAAAGGAACAAGGAGAAGAGCAACAAATACCAAAACCTGCAACATACATTTGGAGAACAGAGATGCCATATGCACTGTTTGCTTGGCTCCATCAATAACAACATGATCGGTCATGATACACCGCACACCGGTAGAACAACTTCTATGAGAGCACATAAACTCTAACAGGTATTTAGCCACCATGGCCATTGAACAACCTGTTTGCAATGGCTCTCCACCAACCACCAACGTGACAGGTAGTCAGACAGTCATAAAGTCAGTCCACCCGAGACCATATTTACAAAAGTTCCTAGCTCGTTCCTGTCGTGTAAGTACCTGGTCGTGCCAAACAATTCCCGTTGTATTTTCATCGAATTTGGTCTTACTTACTCACATCATTTCCCAAATGGCCAGACGCCAATATCTACCGTTTCGTACCGATATTGAAGAATACGAATGGTGTTGATCGGCAACAGCTAACTGTTGCCGAGCATCACCATTCCATACAGCATCCACCACCATTGTGTCTAATCATGGTGATGATGCTAATACCAAATGGATGGCTGTATGGCTGACAGAGGAAGTCGTTGGCTTTCATTGTTCATCAGCTAAACTACAGCAGACATTGAAATGCCGTTTCATGCAACATCTCACAGTTGAAATTTCGAGTTAGCTTTAACTCTTGCTGTTTATATGAAACATGCTGCATATTTGTGAATACTTTGCTATGTCTCTCAATTTCTTTATTAAACGAAGCTTCCAATTGCAGTTGGTATGGAGAAAATGGTGATGCATTGATTTAAAAAGAAAAAGAAACAGTATTTTGACGATACACTGAGAGGAATAAGAACATACACATACAATTTTGACAAAATTTTCTATAGAAATAAAATTTTGACAAAATTTTTTATAGAAATAAAATATTTGACAAAATTGTCTATAGAAAAAAATTGTTGACAAAATTTTCTATAGAACTAAAATTTTTACAAAATTTTCTAAAGAAATATAATTTTGATAAAATTTTCTTTGGCAATAAAATTTGATAAAATTTTCTATAGCAATAAAATTTTCTATAGAACTGAAATTTTTACAAAATTTTCTAAAGAAATAAAATTTTCATAGAATTTTCTATAAAAATAAAATGTTGACAAAATTTTCAATAAAAATAAAAGAGATATGCTTGCAAATTTGTTTAGGCAGTAGCCGACTATCAAACTCTTTTTCGGAAAGTTCAAGTGTAGTTCACTTTGGGTTGAGTGAATTACCCGAATTTATTCTAATAATTGGTTGATAGTTTTGCTGCAAGTTGAGGATGCTGACGAGGAATGTGGTAATTCCGAAACAGCTGGACATCCAACCATCTTGCAGTCTATAGGGCTTTGCCCAAATAAATTTGACAAGCATACTTTTCCTCTGTTGGTTAAGCTACACTTGTAGTTTAGTCAATGCATGGTTTTAAGCTGAAATCAAAAACAACAATAAACAAGTATATACAGCACTAAGTTCGGCCGGGCCGAATCTTAAATACCCACCACCATGAACCAAATATTAGGGTTTCCTTTGAAATTTCAGGAGGGCTTGAGGACACTTCCCGAAGATAAATTTAAAGATTTCACCTATGAGGACTATATCAGATTCTGGATTTATAAGAACCATTTTTGTTTGAGTTTTAGAGGAATCATTAACATCTCTTGTAAGTGTGCAAGAAAATTATAAAATAACCGTCTTGATTTGAAATCTTAAATCTGTAGAAGTAAAATCTGGAAATTTTACATTGAGTTTCAAGCAATTTTCATGATCAGTGCGCCTTCTACACCCTCATGAAGTGAAGTCGGTCTATATGGAGGCATTACCAAATGGACCGATAAAAACTTAATCCGATACACGTTTTTGTGAGCCTAAAATACCAGAATATTTACAATTTCAGGCAAATCAGATAAAAACTACGGTTTCTAGAAACCCAACGAGTTACATCGGGAGATCGTTCTTATGGGGGCTATGCTAAAATATGGACCGATACTAACCGTTTTCGGCACACCTGAAAATACCTCTAGATTTCCAATTTCAGGCAAATAGGATAAAAACCTCGGATTCTACAAGCCCAAGAAGTAAAATGGGGAAATCGGTCTATATGGGGGCTATACCAAAATATGGACCGATACTCACAATTTTCGGCACACCTCTTTATTGTCCTAAAACACCTCTAGATTTCCAATTTCAGACAAATTGGATAAAAATTACGATTTCTATAAGCCCAAACAAATCAAAACCTGGACCGATATAGCCCATCTTCGAACTTGACCTGCCTGCAGACAAAAGACGAGGTTATGCAAAATTTCATTTCACGATTACTTCATTATTGCAGACTGTAGCGTGATTACAAAAGGCAGACAGACAGACGGACATCGTTATATCGTCTTAGAATTTCTCCCTGATCAAGAATATATATACTTTATATAGTCGGAAATCGATATTTTGATGTGTTACAAACGGAATGACAAACTAATTATACCACCGTCACCATTCTATGGTGGTGGGTATAAAAATAAAATTTTGACAACATTTTCTATAAAAATAAAACGTTGACAAAACTTTGTATAGAAATCAAATTTTGACAAAATTTTGTACAGAAATAAAATTTTGACAACATTTTTTATACAAATAAAATGTTTACAAACTTTTCTATAGAAACAAGATTTTTAAAAAATTTCTATAGAAAAAAATTTTTGACAAAATTTTCTATTGATGAAAAAATTTTGACAAAATTTTCTATAGAACTGAAATTTTTACAAAATTTTCTATAGAAATAAAATTTTGACAAAATTTTCTATAAGTTTGACAAAATTTTTTACAAAAATTAAATTTTGACAAAATTTTTTATAAAAATAAAATTTTGACAAAATTTTTTATAAAAATAAAATTTTGACAAAATATTCTATAAAAATAAAATGTTGACAAAATTTTGTATAGAAATAAAATGTTGACAAAATTTTGTACAGAAGTAACATTTTGACAAAATTTTTTATACAAATAAACTGCTTACAAACTTTTCTATAGAAACAAAATTTAAAAAAAAAAATCTTTAGAAACAAAATTTTGACAATATTTTCTATACAAATAACATGTTGGCAGAATTTTCTATACAAATAAAATGTTGGCAGAATTTTCTATAGAAATAAAATCTTGACAAAATTTGCTATCGAAATAAAATTTTGACAAAATTTTCTACAGAAATAGAATTTTGACAAAATTTTCTATAAAAATAAAATGTTGACAAAAATTTGTATTGAATTAAAAATTTTGACAAAATTTTCTATAGAAATAATATTTTGATTTCTATAAAAATACATTTTGACAATATTTTATATAAAAATAAAATTTTGACAAAATTTTCTATAGAAATAAAATGTAGACAAAATTTTTATTTTATAATTTTCTATAAAAATAAAATGTAGACAAAATTTCGGTTCGGGCGAATGAACCTTTCCACAGCCTTTAGTATAGATCTGTGGAAAGGTTCATTCGCCCGAACCGAAACATGTACAGTCCAGGCGTGTATAGATTTGTATCTGGCGTTTTCTTTTCAATGGCTCTATTAACCATGTTCCTTAATCTATATCTGTCCATAGAGCTCGAAAAATAATTGTATACTTAGATATAATGCATTTGGACGTCAATTGCCTGTTTCGGTATCAGGCTAACATGAAATACAAAAATTTTATTTGTATAAATTTTCTATAGAAATAAAATGTTGGCAAAATTTTCTATAGAAATATACTTTTGACAAAATTTCCTATAAAAATAAAATTTTGACAAAATTTTCTATAGAAATAAAATTCTGACAAAATGTTCTGTAGAAATCAAATTTTGACAAAATTTTCTATAGAAATAAAATTGTGACAACATTTTCTATAGAAATATAATTGTGACAAAATTTTCTATGGAAATAAATTTTTTACAAAATTTTCTATAAAAATAAAATTTGTACAACATTTTTTTTATAGAAACAACATTTTTAAAAAATTTCTATAGAAACAAAATTTTGACAACATTTTCTATTGAAGTGAACATTTTGACACAATTTTTTATAGAAATGAAATTTTAACAAAATTTTCTATAGAAAAAAAAAATGTTGGTAAAATTTTCTATAGAAATAAAATGTTGGGAAATTTTTCTACAGAAATAAAATTTTTGACAACATTTTCTATAGAAATAAAATTTTGACAAAATTTCGTATAGAAATAAAATTTTGACAAAATTTTCTATAGAAATAAAATTTTTGACAAAATTTTCTATAGAAATAAAATTTTGACAAAATTTGCTTTGGAAATCAAATTTTTTAATAAATTCTATAGAATTTTCTATTGAAGTAAAAATTTGGACAAAATTTTCTACAGAACTAAAATTTTGACAAAATTTTCTATAAAAATTAAATTTTGACACAATTTTTTATAAAAATAAAATTTTGACAAAATATTGTACAGAAATAAAATTTTGACAAAATTTTTTATACAAATAAAATTTTTAGAAACTTTTCTATGGAAACAAAATTTTTAGAAACTTTTCTATGGAAACAACATTTTTAAATAAATTCTATAGAAGCAAAATTTTGACAAAATTTTCTATTGAAGTAAAAATTTTGACAAAATTTTCTATAAAAATAAAGTGTTGGCAAAATTTTCTATAGAAATACAATTTTTGACAAAATTTACTATAGAAATAAAATTTTGACAAAAATCTCTATAGAAATAAAATTGTGACAAAATTTTCTATAGAAATAAAATTTTGACAAAATTTTTTATATAAATTAAATTTTGACACAATTTTTTATAAAAATAAAATTTTGACAAAATTTTGTACAGAAATAAAATTTTGACAAATTTTTTTATACAAATAAAATTTTTAGAAACTTTTCTATGGAAACAAAATTTTTAGAAACTTTTCTATGGAAACAAAATTTTTAAATAAATTCTATAGAAGCAAAATTTTGACAAAATTTTCTTTTGAAGTAACAATTTTGACAAAATTTTCTATAAAAATAAAATTTTGACAAATTTTCTATAAAAATAAAATTTTAATAATATTCTATAAAAATAAAATGTTGGCAAAATTTTGTACAGAAATAAAATTTTGACAAATTTTTTTATAGAAATAAAATTTTTAGAATTTTTTCTATAGACACATAATTTTTAAAAAATTTCTAGAGAAGCAAAATTTTGACAAAATTTTCTATTGAAGTAAAAATTTTGACAAAATTTTCTATAAAAAAAAATTTTGGCCAAATTTTCTGTAGAAATAAAATTTTTGACAAATTTTTCTATAGAAATAAAATTGTGACAAAATTTTCTATAGAAATAAAATTTTGACAAAAATTTCTATAGAAATAAAATTTAACAAAATTTTCTATAGAAATAAAGTTGTGACTAAATTTTCGATGGAAATAAAATTTTGACAAAATTTTCTATAGAAATAAAATTTTGACAAAATTTTCTAGAGAAATAAAATTTTGACAAAATTTTCTATACAATAAAATGTTGACAAAATTTTCAATACAAAAAAAATTTGGCAAATTTTTTTTTTTGTAATAAAAATAAAATTTTCTATAAAAGTTTTGACAAAATTTTCTATAGAAATAAGATTTTGACAAAGGCATTCCAAATTCAGCAGTTTATGACCATGGATATGTTTTATTTCAGTGTATTTTTCTCCTTTAAGATGAGACAACATTTAACCATTCAAAGTCAAATGATCACGTGTACAAGAATTTCATTGGGAGAAACTTGTTTTTTTTTCCTATTTCCAGTGTCTCTGTTCTATCTTTGAGAAAACCGTAAATCTTTTCTAGCTTCCCTAGTTCATGTTCAATGTGAGAAATGTCAAGAAAAAATGGAACAAATTTAACTAAACACATATCATCAACATCATCGATGAAATTGCCATCAACATCAATGTTGTCGTCCATCGAAATCCTCGCCGTCATCATCATCAGCATTGACATTGGCATTCAACGGCATGAGGTCTTTACTATTTTAGCCATATATGGTTAACAAAAATGTAGCCGAGAAAAAATGCAAAAAAAATCTACGCATTTTTTTCAGTTGGTAACAGCAATGCTTTTTGGGCTATTGTGCTAGGCTAGCATCTCTCCCAGCAGTAGAGGTATTCTCCATTTGGTAGTCTATACGTGTTGCTACCAGTTCGATAAAAAAAAACAGAACGGGTTTCCTTTTAAGCGCTAAATTGACTGACTTACTGATTGATTGATCTTGTTTGTCAATTGTCATTGAGACTCTGGAAAAATTGTGTCCAATACTGGCGTATGTTAGGATGTAATGCGCACACGTAAAAGCCATCCATCATGATGACATCATAGCGGGATTAACCTACATTTGCTAAAAGGATAAAATTCCTTGTTTTCTTTTTGTGCGACACAATAATATAGTCGGCTATGCCACGGGAAATGCTAGATGACAGGTGAATCTATTTCAACGAAATTTTCAGTTAAAATTTTGCATAGAAATAAAATTTCGGAGAAATTTTGTATAGACATAAAATTTCGTGGAAATTTTCTGTACACATAAAATTTCGGGGAAATTTTGTACAAAAAATAAAATTCCTGGGAAAGATTTTATAGAAATAAAATTTCGAGGAAATTTTTGTGGGGAACCCACATACTACTTGGTTAAAAATCGAGTAGGTTTTCAAATAAGAATTGTGACAACTAAAAAATAAATTTTCATTCTGTACATTTTTTCAACTTCAGAAGTTTAATAAAATAAAAAATAAAATTTTCTTATCAGATAAGTTTATAACTGGTGACCCCGAACGTTTTCAAATGTCACGAAGAACAACAAGATCATCATCTGGACCAACGGTACCAAACGGATCAGTACCCAACGTTCAATTCCTCACAACAACCCCAACAATGAGCTCTGTAAAACTACCAAAATTTTGGAAACTTAATGCTCCTCTTTGGTTTGTTCTCGCCGAGGCCCAATTTACACAACATGGCATCACAACTGAATCAGCCAAAATGTTCAACGCTATCGCTGAAATGGACCAAGAGATCTTAACAATAATTAGTGACATTGTTTTAAATCAACCGGAAAATGGATACCAACAGATTAAAAAACGTCTGATTGATTATTTTGCCATATCAGAAGAACAAAGAATCCAAGAACTTTTAACGAGTACAGAATTTGGCGACAAAAAACCCTCCCAAATGCTACGTGAAATGCGTAACCTTGCTAAAAATGACGTATCGGACGAATTTTTAAAAACACTTTGGTTAAATCGGCTCCCATCACACTTACAGGCTACACTCATAGCATCACCGGCTTCACTCGAAGAACTCTCAAAACTAGCCGACAGAATCGCCGAAACCCCTAGCTTTTCCGAGTCAATCGTTACTAGACAAACATCTAGTCAGATAGAAACTCTGAAAAGACAAATATCGGAATTAACTACGATGGTAAGAGAGCTGAAATCCAATCAAATTTCAACGAGTAAAAACACATCACGAGTAGAGGGTAGAGAATCATCACGATACTGCTATTATCACCAAAGATTCGGTATTAATGCTCGTAAATGCAAACAGCCTTGCAGTTTTCAAAATAATACGGGAAACGCAGAAGCCGGTCACTAAGCGGCGCTAGTAATCGGCGACCTTCAACAAGCCGCCTTTTTGTTTTTGATAAAACACTGAAACAAAAGTTTTTAATTGATACTGGAGCCAACATTTCAGTAGTACCAACGTCATTTTTAAAAAATCCCAAATCATCAAAATTCAAACTTTTCGCAGCAAATGGAACGGCAATTATAACGTATGGAGATATTGTTTTGAGTCCTACGTTCGGTCTCAAAAAGAATTTTACGTGGAAATTCATTGTTGCCGACGTTAGTCATCCCATTATCGGCGCAGATTTTTTTAAATATTTTGGTCTGACCATTGATCTAAAAAGAAAAAAATTGACTAATAAGGAACAACAATTTGAAATTATTGGTAAGTTGCTAAATTTATCCTCGTATTCCGAAGTTAGGACGCTTATAAACTCATCGCCATATCACGAAATCATGTCAAAATTCCCTGATCTAACAAACCCAACTTCTACAAAGAACGTCAAACACTCAGTTCAACATGTTATTGAAACTAAAGGTTGCCCAGTTGCAAGTAAACCCCGCCGCCTACCACCAGATAAACTTGACATCGCAAAAAAAGAGTTCAAGTTTATGATGGAACAAGGACTTTGTCGTCCTTCAAAAAGTTGTTGGTCTAGTCCACTACATATGGTTCCCAAGAAAAATGGAGACTGGAGACCATGTGGGGACTACAGACGCCTCAACACACAAACAGTTCCTGACCGATACCCAGTACCGCACATACACGACTTTGGTCATGGTCTAAACGGAAAAACAATATTTTCCAAAATAGACCTAGTTCGGGCGTACAATCAAATACCAGTGGCACCAGAGGATATTCCAAAAACAGCAATAATAACACCATTCGGGTTGTTTGAGTTCATGTTCATGACGTTTGGCCTCAGAAATGCTGCTCAGACTTTTCAGCGGTTTATGCACCAAGTCTTAGAAGGACTGGATTTTTGTTTTGCATATTTGGATGATATACTCGTAGCATCAAACAGCAAACAAGAACACCTAAAACATATAGAGATTTTATTTTAACGACTAAATGACTTCGGCGTCGTTATCAATGTCGATAAATGCATTTTCGGGTCACAACAAATTGAGTTTCTGGGACATCTAGTTTCTGCTAAAGGCATCCGACCACTGTCCGACAAAATAAAGGCAATTCGTGATTATCCACTACCACAAAATGTCAAGGATCTTAGAAGATTTCTCGCTATGGTAAACTTTTATAGAAGATTTATCCCAAATGCAGCAGAAACACAAATTCCTTTAATAGAACTCCAAAAAGGAAACAAAAAGAATGATAGAACACCCATCAAATGGTCAGATTTATTAAAATCAGCATTCGAAAAATGCAAACAAGATTTATCGAATTGCACAACACTTACATTTCCCTCAGAAAACTCCAAAATTTGCGTAATGGTAGACGCTTCTGAAACAGCTATAGGTGGCGTATTACAACAACTTACATCAAATGGCTGGAAGCCATTAAGCTTTTTTTCACGTAAGTTAACCAAAACTCAAAAAAAGTATTCAACATACGATAGAGAATTGCTGGCCGCGTACACCGTTGTAAAATATTATCGCTACAAGCTAGAAGGCCGTGAATTCATAATATTTACCGACCACAAACCACTCACTTTCGCCTTCACGAAATCCTCAGACAATGCCTCCCCTCGACAGATCCGTCAATTGGATTTTCTAGCCCAATTCACTTCTGATATAAGGCACATAAAAGGAAAAGAAAACATAGTAGCGGACACACTATCGAGAGTAGCTACAATCAACCTTCCATCGCCTATAGACTTAGAAAAATTATCTGAAAGTCAAGGAACTGACTCAGAGTTACAACAACTCCTCAAGGATAGCCAGTCAACCTCCTTAGTCCTGAAACCGGTTCCAATTCCTTCAGATAAAAAGAATATTTACTGTGATTTTTCTTGCGACAACGCCAGACCATATGTCCCAAAGGACCTACGCCGTGCAATTTTCGATTCCATTCACAACTTGTCACACGCAGGAGTTAAATCGACAATTGCTATGATAAAGAAACGATTCGTATGGCTGAATATGAAAAAACAAATAAAATCGTGGGTTCAACAATGTTTGGCATGTCAACGTTCCAAAATACATCGGCATACACGAAGTCAACCAGGTATTTTCCCTAAAACCACTTCTCGTTTCGCTCATATTCATATTGACATCGTTGGTCCATTGCCTTCATCATGTGGAATGTCATATATACTTACATGTATAGATCGTTTTTCAAGATGGCCAGAAGCGTTGCCAATGCCAGACGTACGAGCAGAAACCGTTGCCAGAACTTTCTACGCAGGCTGGATTGCTAGATTTGGAATACCAGAACGTATTACTACGGACCAAGGACGACAATTCGAATCTCGTATCTTTAAGGAACTAATGAATCTACTAGGTTGCGAAAGAATTCGTACCACCCCATATCACCCTTGCGCTAATGGAATGGTAGAACGATTCCACAGAATTTTAAAAGCCGCAATAATGTGTCATAATACAACCAATTGGATGAATGTGTTACCGACGATTTTACTTGGATTACGTACTTGTTTAGGAAGTGAAGACGACTGTACGCCCTCAGATCTTGTTTACGGAGAAACTGTGAGAATCCCAGGAGATTTGTTGGTACCAACGTTGGACACGAGGCCAACGAATGAATTCATATTACAATTAAAAACAGACATGCAAGAACTACAACCCAAAGACATTAAATTCAAATCGTCTAATACAATTTTCATCCACAAAGATCTAAACTCATGTAAACATGTCTTTATTCGTGAAGATGGTGTGAAAAAAGCGCTACAGCCTCCTTACAAAGGTCCATTCTTAATTTTGAGCAAAACTCCCAAACACGTTACAGTCAGTATAAACGGTAAAGAAAAAACAATTTCAATCGATCGAGTCAAGCCTGCATATATCCCAAATAGTTGTGAGTCAGTCCAAATAGGTTAACCACTTTCAACTTCATTGGAGGGGGAATACTGTGGGGAACCCACATACTACTTGGTTAAAAATCGAGTATGTTTTCAAATAAGAATTGTGACAACTAAAAAATAAATTTTCATTCTGTACATTTTTTCAACTTCAGAAGTTTAATAAAATAAAAAATAAAATTTTCTTATCAGATAAGTTTATATTTTCTACAAAAACAAAATTTTTCTGTGCAAATAAAATTTTATCGGAATTTTTGTATAAAACTAAATTAAATGTTCTATAATAATTCAATTTTTAAAAAAAAATTGTGTAGAAATCACATTTTGTCAAAATTTTTCATAGAAATAAAATTTTGACGAAATTTCCCATAGAAATAAAATTTTGATAAAATTTTCCATAGAAATAAAATTTTGATAAAACTTTCCATAGAAATAAAATATTGACGATATTTTCCATAGTAATAAAAATTTCGATTAAATTTTCCATAGAAATAAAATGTCGACAAAATTTTCTGTAGAAATAAAATATCGACCAAATTTTCTACTGGAATAATATTTTGCGGAAATTTTGTACAAAACTAAATTTCGACGAAATTTTCTATAGAAATAAAATGTCTTGAAGATTTTGTAAAAAAACTAAAATTTCTAGGAAATTTAAAAAAAAAATCTCATATAATTTTCTAAAGAAATACAATCGTCAATATTTTATTTTCCATAGAAATAAAATATTGACGTTATTTTCCATAGTAATAAAAATTTCGATGAAATTTTCCATAGAAATAAAATATCGACCAAATTTTCTATAGGAATAATATTTCTCGGAAATTTTGTACAAAACTAAATTTCAACAAAATTTTCTATAGAAATAAAATGTCTTGAAGATTTTCTAAAAAAAAATAAAATTTCTAGGAAATTTATAGAAAAAAAATTCTCACATAATTTTCTATAGAAATACAATTTGTAGGAAATTTTCTAAAGACATAAAAAGTTTTAACGAAATTGTCTACACAAATAAAATTTTAAGCAAGTTTTCAATAGAAATGAAAGTTCGTCGAAATTGTCTGTATGCATAAACTTTGGATAAACATTGCTATAAAAATAAAATTTTAATGAATTTTTTTTATAGAAATAAAATTTTTTGGAAATTTTCTGTTTTGTCGAAATTTTCCGTAGAAATAAAATTTGGTCGAAATTTTATAGGAAAGAAAATGGAAACAAAATTTTGACATAATTTTCTATTGAATATCAAATGTTTTGGAGATTTCCTACAGAAAAAAAATTTTAAAAAATGTTCTATAGAAATAAAATTTCTAGGATATTTTCGCTAGGAATTAAATTTCTAGGATATTATCTATAGAAATATAGAAATACAAATTTTGACGAAATTTTCTATAGAAATAAAAATTTTGACAAAGTTTTTCATAGAAATAAAATTTCGCCAAAATTGTCTATTGGAATAAATTTTGGATAAAGTTTGTTATAGAAATAAAATGTTAATGAATTTTTTAGAGAAGGTTAGGTTAGGTGGCAGCCCGATGTATCAGGCTCACTTAGACTATTCAGTCCATTATGATACCATAGTGGGGATGTGGAACGCCATTCGGACTAAGCTATAAAAAGGAGGGCATTGAGCTTAACATGGAATCGGGCAGCACTTAGTGATAAGATAAGAGAGAAGAAGAGGCATTCCACACTAAGTGCTGCCCGATTCCATGTTAAGCTCAATGACAAGTGACCTCCTTTTTAAAGCCGAGTCCGAATGGCGTTCCACATTGCAGTGAAACCACTTAGAGAAGCTTTGAAACCCTCAGAAATGTCACCAGCAGGTGGGAGAATCCACCATTGAAAAACTTTTTGGTGTTCGGTCGAAGCAGGAATCGAACCCACGACCTTGTGTATGCAAGGCGGGCATGCTAAACATTGCACCACGGTGGCTCCCAATTTTTTAAAGGAAATAAAATTTCTAGGAAATTTTCTATAAAAATTTTGTCGAAATTTTCCATAAAAATAAAGTTTGGACAACATTTTCTGTAGAAATAAAATTTCGACTTAATTTTCTACAGGAATATTATTTCTAGGAAATTTTGTACAAAAGTAAATTTCGACAAAATTTTCCATAGAAATATAATTTCTAAAAATTGTTCTCTATAAATATAAACTTTCTAGGATTGTTTGTTATAGAAATACAATTTCTAGGCTATTTTCTTTGGGGACAAAGTTTCTAGGAAATTTTCTATGCAAATGCAATTTCCATGATATTTTCTATAGGAATAGAATTTGTAGGAAATTTTCTATAGAAATATAATGTTTAGGAAGTTTTCAATTGAAATAAAATTTCGTCGAAATTGTCTGGATAAAGTTTGCCGTAGAAAAAAAATTCAATTATATATAAGACAATTTCTAGGAAATTTTCTATAGATATAAAATTTCAAAGAAAATTTTTATAGAAATTTTCTATGGAAATAAAATTTCAAAGTAATTTTTTTTTTTAGAAAAAAATATGAAAAATAATATCATTCAATATTTCTATTAAAATAAAATTTCAGTGAAATTTTGTATAGAAATACAATTTCGATAAAGTTTCAATAGAAATAAAAGTAAGATGAAATTTTCTATTAAAGTAAAAATTCAGCGAAACATTGCACCACTGCGGCTCCCAATTTTTATTATTATTATTAGTTTATTTAAAATCATAATAAATTATGAAAATAAATACAAAAAAATGAAGGCACTAACAACTAAGGTTTTCGACCTAACCCAATTTTTTAAAGAAATAAAATTTATAGGAAATTTTCTATAAAAATTAAATTTCGACAAAATTTTCTGTAGAAATAAAATCTCTAGTAAATTTTCCATAGAAATAAAATTTGGACAAAATTTTCTGTAGAAATAAAACTATTATTATAGAAATTAATTTCTATAGAAAATTTTGTCAAAATTTTATTTCTATAGAAGATTTTGTCAAAATTTTATTTGTAAAGAAAATTATGTCAAAATTTTATTTCTATAGAAAATTTTGTCAGAATTTTATTTCTGTAGAAAATATTATCAAAATGTTATTTCTATAGAAAATTTTGTAAAAATTTTATATTTCTATAGAAAATTTTGTAAAAATTGTATATTTCTATAGAAAATTTTGTCAACATTTTATGGCTTTACGAAATTTTGTCAAAATTTTATTTCTATACAAAATTTTATTTCTATAGAAAATTTTGTCAAAATTTTATTTCTATAAAAATTTTTTGTCAAAATTTTATATTTATATAGTAATTTTTGTCAACATTTTATTTCTATAGAAATTTTTGTCAAAATTTTATTTCTTTACAAAATTTTGTCAAAATTTTATTTCTTTACCAAATTTTGTCAACATTTTATTTCTATAGAAAATTTTGTCAAATTTTTATTTGAGTAGAAAATTTTGTAAAAATTTTATTTCTATAGAAAATTTATGAAGCATATCATAGTTGGAGAGGAATATTTTGAAAAATCTTCCAAAACATCAAGAATTCTACCAATCTACCAAACAGTAAAAAATCTTCCATTTTTGGTAGACTCGTATTCATAATTGTATTTTGCTCCCATATAAAGCGAGCCCCATATTTCAATTCTGGTTCTATAATTACCGCACAAAACTTCATATCGGTTCGTAATTATTCCCTTCCCTATATATACCGGTCAAGAACTGAATATATACGTATTTATTCGACCTTTCCCTTATCTACTATATATCCCGCATGGACTAACTTACAATTTAGAAGATGATGTTAAGAAGTTTTAAGATGCCTTGTCATCGGCCGCAACCCCAGTAATTCAATTGTGGATGAGCGTCTTTAGTAGAGGTTTCTACGCAATCCATGGTGGAGGGTTCATAAGATTCGGACAGGCCAAACTTACGACCGTATATACTTGTTCTATATGAATTAAATTTATAGGCATTTTTTTTAGTTCCATGCTGATTAATAGTAAATCTGTCGTTCATATATGTAACTTGATTGGTCGCATTGAAAAATCTAAATTGAAATCAACTGTGGATAATTTCGTGCCCAAATAGAAAGTAATTGACTTTCATTACACACCTCATAAATGAATAAAATATTTCTTTCACTACCAACAAGGCTCCATGGCTTCTCATTCCCATGACCCATAACCTTGCCCAACTAACTTGGGCGTTATGACGACAGTGAGATACTACTATGTGTCTCTATTTATGGTCGAAACGAGCCATTGATGTTGCCAAGAAAACCTCGAAAAGCAACAAAATCTAGATTTCGTTCTGGTTTTTGTTTTCCTCCAAATCACAGACATAACTTTCCTGTGGTGGGCAGGAGGTGGCGGCAACCTGTTGCTTGCAACAGAAGCAGCAACAATATTATTTTATGATATTTTAAATGTGCGATGAATTACGGTGGTGTGACAAACCGCACCATTCATCCACTCAATCCATGGAAATAAAAGAAAATAAAAAAAAACAGAAATAAATAAATAATAATGTGAATATTCAGTGTTTGAATACAGGTTTATCAAACACCGGTATTTTTCTCCGTTTTTTTTTTTCTTTGTTCGTCATCTTGTTGGGGAAGTAGAAAAGCGATTTGTGTTTAGTTTTTTTTTTCAACTCCTTCGTTAATTGTGGTTGATATTAATATACTGTGATCATGGAAAACAAAACCCCATGCCTACGAAGTTTTTTTAATAAAATTAAATTATGTATGTTGACGTTATCGCGTCGTCAAATGAAAGTGAAAAAATGTGTGAAAATATGAGGAAAAAGTTTATGGAATGCTACAGTCATAAAGTAAATTAAGTGAATGAAAAAATGTGTGCCAGTAAGTGTCTATGAATGAAATATGAGTTCAGTTGGTAGTGCCCATGGAAATTTTTTTTCAGAAAATATTCCTAGAATGTTGCAAGACATTAAAAACAATAATATTTGGAAATAATTTTTATAGAAATAAAATTTTTAAAAAATTTCGAAACGAAATAATTTTGCCGAAATTTTTCGAATAAAAAATGTGTGCCAGTAAGTGTCTATGAATGAAATATGAGTTCAGTTGGTAATATCAATGGAAATTTTTTTCAGAAAATATTCCAATAATATTGCAAGAAATTAAAACCAATAATATTTGGAAATAATTTTTATAGAAATAACATTTTTAAAAAATTTCGAAACGAAATAATTTTGCCGAAATTTTTCGAATAAAAAATGTGTGCCAGTAAGTGTCTATGAATGAAATATGAGTTCTGTTGGTAATATCAATGGAAATTTTTTTCAGAAAATATTCCAATAATATTGCAAGAAATTAAAACCAATAATATTTGGAAATAATTTTTATAGAAATAAAATTTTTTAAAAAATTTCTAAACGAAATAATTTTGCCGAAATTTTTCGAATCAAAAATGTGTGCCAGTAAGTGGCTATGAATGAAATATGAACTCAGTTGGTAATGCCAATGTAAATTTTTTTCAGAAAATATTCCAAGAATGTTGCAAGAAATTAAAAACAATAATATTTGGAAATAATTTTTATAGAAATAAAATTTTGAAAACAATTTCGAAACGAAATAATTTTGCCAACATTTTTCGAATAAAAAATGTTTGCCAGTAAGTGCCTATGACTGAAATATGAACTCAGTTGGTAATGCCAATGGAAATTTTTTTCAGAAAATATTCCAAGAATATTGCAAGAAATTAAAAACAATAATATTTGGTAATAATTTTTAGAAATAAAATTAAAAAAAATCTAAACGAAATAATTTAGCCAAAATTTTTCGAATAAAATATGTGTGCCAGTAAGTGGCTGTGAATGAAATATGAGTTCAGTTGGTAATATAAATGGAAATTTTTTTCAGAAAATATTTCAAGAATGTTGCAAGAAATTAAAAACAATAATATTTGAAAATAATTGTTATAGAAATAAAATTTTGAAAAAATTTCGAAACGAAATAATTTTGCTGAAACTTTTCGAATAAAAAATGTGTGCCAGTAAGTGGCTATGAATAAAATATGAATTCAGTTGATAGTGCCCATGGAAATTTTTTTCAGAAAATATTCCAAGAATGTTGCAAGAAATTAAAAACAATAATATTTGGAAATAATTTTTATAGAAATAAAATTTTTAAAAAATTTCTAAACGAAATAATTTTGCCGAAATTTTTTCGAATAAAAAATGTGTGCCAGTAAGTGGCTATGAATAAAATATGAGTTCAGTTGGTAATGTCAATGGAAATTTTTTTCAGAAAATATTCCAAGAATATTGCAAGAAATTAAAAACAATAATATTTGGAAATAATTTTTATAGAAATAAAATTTTAAAAAAAAATTTCTAAACGAAATAATTTTGCCGAAATTTTTCGAATAAAAAATGTGTGCCAGTAAGTGGCTATTATTAAATTATTATATATTATTACATTTTTAAAAAAATTCTAAACGAAATAATTTTGCCGAAACTTTTCGAATAAAAAAATGTGCGCCAGTAAGTGGCTATGAATGAAATATGAATTTAGTTGGTAATGTCAATGGAAATTTTTTTTCAGAATATATTCCAAGAATGTTGCAAGAAATTAAAAACAATAATATTTGGAAATAAATTTATAGAAATAAAATTTTGAAAAAATTTCGAAACGAAATAATTTTGCCAAAATTTTTTGAATCAAAAATGTAAGTATCTATGAATGAAATATGAGTTCAGTTGGTAATGTCAATGGAAATTTTTTTTCTGAAAATATTCAAGAATGTTGCAAGAAATTAAAAACAATAATATTTGGAAATAATTTTTATAGAAATAAAATTAAAAAAAAAAAAAATTCTAAACGAAATAATTTTGCCGAAATTTTTCGAATAAAAAATGTGTGTCAGTAAGTGGCTATGAATGAAATATGAATTCAGTTGGTAGTGCCCATGGAAATTTTTTTTTCAAAAAAAATTCCCAGAATGTTGCAAGAAATTAAAAACAATAATATTTGGAAATAATTTTTATGGAAATAAAATTTTTAAAAAATTTCTAAACGAAATAATTTTGCCAAAATTTTTCGAATAAAAAAAATTTGGACGAAATTTTCGAAGAAATAAAATTTTTGCGAAAATTTGTTAACAAAAAACAATTCTACAAAATATATTATGGAGATAAAATTTTAAATAATAAATTTAAAGGAATAAAATGTTGACAATTTTTTTTTATGAAAAATTAAATTTTGAAAAGCACCAATAGAAATAAAGGAGTGCATTAAATTTGTGGGAAATTTTCTATAGAAATAAAATTTCTAACATATTTTCCATAGAAATAAAATTTGTAGGAAATTTCCTATAGAAATACAAACTTTGACAAAATTCCCTATAGAAATAAAATTTTAAGGAAGTTTTCCATAAAAAATAAAATTTCATCAAAATTGTCAATAGGAATAAATTTTGGATAAATTTTGCTATAGAAATAGAATTTCAATGATTTTTATACCCTCCATCATAGGATGGGGGTATATTAACTTTGTCATTCCGTTTGTAACACATCGAAATATTGCTCTAAGACCCCATAAAGTATATATATTCTGGGTCGTGGTGAAATTCTGAGTCGATCTAAGCATGTCCGTCCGTCCGTCAGTCTGTTGAAATCACGCTAACTTCCGAACGAAACAAGCTATCGACTTGAAACTTGGCACAAGTAGTTGTTATCGATGTAGGTCGGATGGCATTGAAAATGGGCCATATCGGTCCAGTTTTACGTATAGCCCCCATATAAAGGGACCCTCAGATTTGGCTTGTGGAGCCTCTAACAGAACCATATTTCATCCGATCCGGCTGAAATTTGGTACATGGTGTTCGTATATGGTCTCTAACAATCACGAAAAAATTGGTCCACATCGGTCCATAATTATATATAGCCCCCATATAAACCGATCCCCAGATTTGGCTTGTGGAGACTCTAAGAGAAGCATATTTCATCCGATCCGGCTGAAATTTGGTACATGGTGTTGGTATATGGTCTCTAACAATCATGCAAAAATTGGTCCACATCGGTCCATAATTATATATAGCCCCCATATAAACCGATCCCCAGATTTGGCTTGCGGAGCCTCTAAGAGAAGCAAATTTCATCCGATCCGGCTGAAATTTGGTACATGATGTTGGTATACGGTCTCTAACAACCATGCAACAATTGGTCCATATCGGTCCTTAATTATATATAGCCCCCATATAAAGGGACCCTCAGATTTGGCTTGTGGAGCCTCTAACAGAACCATATTTCATCCGATCCGGCTGAAATTTGGTACATGGTGTTCGTATATGGTCTCTAACAATCATGAAAAAATTGGTCCACATCGGTCCATAATTATATATAGCCCCCATATAAACCGATCCCCAGATTTGGCTTGCGGAGCCTCAAAGAGAAGCAAATTTCATCCGATCCGGCTGAAATTTGGTACATGATGTTGGTATACGGTCTCTAACAACCATGCAAAAATTGGTCCATATCGGTCCTTAATTATATATAGCCCCCATATAAAGCGATCCCCAGATTTGGTTTGTGGAGCCTCTAAGAGAAGCCTATTTCATCCGATCCGGCTGAAATTTGGTACATGGTGTTAGTATATGGTCTCTAACAATCATTCAAAAATTGGTCCACATCGGTCCATAATTATATATAGCCCCCATATAAACCGATCCCCAGATTTGGCTTGCGGAGCCTCAAAGAGAAGCAAATTTCATCCGATCCGGCTGAAATTTGGTACATGATGTTGGTATATGGTCTCTTCATAACTATATATATCCCCTCGTGGAGGAGCAAAATTCATCCGATCCGGTTCAAATTAAGAACGTGGTGTTAGTATATGGTCGCTAACAACCATACCAAAATTGGTCCAATCACACAAAAATTGGTCCATATCGGTTCATAATCATGGTTGCCACTAGAGCCAAAAATAATCTACCAAAATTTTATTTATATAGAAAATTTTGTCAAAATTTTAATTCTATAGAAAATTTTGTCAAAATTTTGAGAAAGATTTTCAAAATTTTATTACTATAGAAAATTTTGTTCAAATTTTATTCGGTTCATAATCATGGTTGCCACTCGAGCCAAAAATAATCTACCAAGATTTTATTTCTATAGAAAAGTTTGTCAAAAGTTTATTCCTATAGAAAATTTTGTCAAAATTTTTATTTCTATAGAAAATTTTGTGAAAATTTTATTTCTATAGAAAATTTTGTTAAAATTTTATTTCTGTAGAAAATTTTGTCAAAATGTTATGTCTACTTTGTCAAACTGAATTATATACGTATTGGATCGATCTTTTTTTATTTAATATATACCACGTATGGACTTACATACAATTTAGAAGATGGTGTTAGGAGGTTTTAAGATACCTTGCCACCGGCAAGCGTTACCGCAACTTAAGTAATTCGATTGTGGATGGCAGTGTTTAGAAGAAGTTTCTACGCAATCCATGATGGAGGGTACATAAGCTTCGGCCTGGCCGAACTTACGGCCGTATATACTTGTTTTTTTGTTTAAATTAATTTTTTAGGAAATTTTCTATAGATATAAAATTTCTAGACAATTAAAAAAAATACAATTTCTAGGTTATTTTCTAGGAATAACATTTCTTGTAAATTTTCTATAGAAATAAAATGTCTACGATATTTTCTATTTCGATATTAATCTTTTTACAGAAATAAATTTTGGTTAAAAGTTTTTCTTATATTTTGCCTGGTAAATTTTAATATGGAGATACAATTTCTGGGAAATTTTCTATAGAAATAAAAATTCTAGAATTTTTTTTTATAGAAATACAAATTTTAGGATATTTCCTAGGAATAAAATTTCTAGTGAATTTTCCATAGAAATAAAATTTCTAGAAAAAAAATTTGTTCAACTTTTTAATAAAAAAAATTAAAATCATTTTGACATTCCGGTACATTTTTTTATAAATAAAATTAAAAAAAAAAAATTTGTATGGAAATTAAATTTTTACACAATTTGTAAAAGAAATACAAATTTGACGAAATTTGTAGAAGAAATCAGTCAGTCAGAAAAAAATTTCATCAACATTTTTCGAATAAATGAGATTTTGTCGAAATTTTCTGAAAAATTTTTCTCGAAGAATTAAAATTTTGACAAAATTTTTATTGTTATTAAATTATGAATTTAACAAAATTAATCTACAGAAATAAAATTTCAAAAATTTTTTAACTTTTTAACTTTTCTATAGAAATAAAATTTCTAGAATTTTTTTTTAAATACAAATTTGAGGATATTTTCTAAGAATAAAATTTCTAGTGGATTTTCTATAGAAATAAAATTTCTAAGATATATTCTATAGATTATAATATAATAATTTTTATACAGATATACATTTTTGTTCAACTTTTTAATAATAAAAATCAAAATCATTTTTTTAGATACATTTTTTTAGAAATAAAATTAAAAAAAAAAATTGTATGGAAATTAAATTTTTACATAATTTGTAAAAGAAATACAAATTTGAGGAAATTTGTAGAAGAAATCAGTTAGTCAGAAAAAAAAATCAACAAAATTTTTCGAATAAATGAGATTTTTACGAAATTTTCTGAATTTTTTTTTTCGAAGAATTAAAATTTTGACAAAATTTGTATGGTTATTAAATTATGAATTTAACAAAATTAATCTACAGAAATAAAATTTCAAAAATTTTTTAACTTTTTTACTTAAATTTAGAAACAAATGTTGAAACAAATACGAAAACATTTTTTTACAGAAATATTGTTGACATTTTTAAAACACATAAATTTCTCCGAAATTTTCCAATAAAATAAAATTCCTATGAAATTTTTCATAGAAATAAAATGTTAAAAAAATTTTCTAAAGAAATAAAATTTATTAAATTTTTATTTTACCATAATTTCTCTACAGAAATAAAATGATGACAAAATTTTTCATAAAAATTAAATTTATACAAAAAATTCTATAGTACTAGAACACGATATGAGGATATAATTTTTTCCTGAAATGTTTTGATATAAAATATTGACATTTAGACAAAAATTGCAATAGAATTGAAATTTGATGAGCCGATCTTAAAAATATAATTTCGTCAATCATTTAAGTATAACTAAAACTTGAAGAAATTTTCAGAGAAAGTTAATGTTTACAAAACTTTTTTACAAATAAAATTTTTAAGAAATTAATTTTCGAAAAAATTATTATGGATGGGAAATTTTAGTTTTAATTTCAACAAAAAAAAAATTATTTTATAGAAATGAAATTGAAATTTAAATTTTTTATAAAAATTTTTAATTTATACACAAAATTCTATAGAAATAAAATGTTACAAGAAATTTTCTATAGAAATAAAATTTTTAGGAATTTATCTATGGAAATAAAATTTATCGGAAATTTGCTATGGAAATAAAATTTTTCGAAAATTTTCTATAAAAATGAAAGTTATCGGAAATTTTCTATAGAAATAAAATTTCTAGGAAATTTCTAGAGAATTAGTCAACGATTGGCTTTAAGCTGAAATCGTAATAATAATAATCAATTTTTTTTGTATAAATAAAATTTCTAGGAAATTTTCTATTGAAATAAAATGTATAGGAAATTTTTTGTGGGAATAAAATTATTCGACAATTTTATATAGAAATTAAATTTGTAGGAAATCAGTCAACATATAGTTTTAAGCTGAAATCGTAACAATAATAATCAATTTTTTTTTTATAAGTAATATTTCTATGAAATTTTCTATAGAAATAAAATATCTAGGAATTTTTCTGTGGGAATAAAATTTATCGGAAATTTGCTATGGAAATAAAATTTTTCGAAAATTTTCTATAAATATGAAAGTTATCGGAAATTTTCTATAGAAATAAAATTTCTAGAAAATTTCTAGAAAATTAGCCAACGTTTGCTTTTAAACTGAAATCGTAACAATAATAATCATTTTTGTTTTTGTGTAAATAAAATTTCTAGGAAATTTTCTATTGAAATAAAATTTCTAGCAAATTTTCTGTGGGAATAAAATTATTTGACAATTTTATATAGAAATTAAATTTGTAGGAAATTTCTAGAAAATTAGTCAACGTATGGTTTTAAGCTGAAATCGTAACAATAATAATCAATTTTTTTGTATAAATAAAATTTCTAGGAAATTTTCTATGGAAATCAAATTTTTAGGAATTTTTCTGTGGGAATAAAATTTTTTCGAATTTTCTATGGAAATAAAATTTATCGGAAATTTGCTATGGAAATAAAATTTTTCGAAAATTTTCTATAAAAATGAAAGTTATCGGAAATTTTCTATAGAAATAAAATTTCTAGGAAATTTCTAGAAAATTAGTCAACGTTTGGTTTTAAACTGAAATCGTAACAATAATAATAATTTTTTTTTGTGTAAATAAAATTTCTAGGAAATTTTCTATAGAAATAAAATATCTAGGAATTTTTCTGTGGGAATAAAATTTTTCGGAAAATTTCTATGGGGATAAAATTATTCGACAATTTTATATAGAAATTAAATTTGTAGGGAATTTCTAGAAAATTAGTCAACATATAGTGTTAAGCTAAAATCGTAACAATAATACTCATTTTTTTTGTATAAATAAAATTTCTAGGAAATTTTCTATAGAAATAAAATATCTAGGAATTTTTCTGTGGGAATAAAATTTTTCCGAAATTTTCTATGGAAATAAAATTTATCGGAAATTTCTATGGAAATAAAATTTTTCGAAAATTTTCTATAAAAATGAAAGTTAGACGAAATTTTCAATAGAAATAAAATTTCTAGGAAATTTCTAGAAAATTAGCCATCGTTTGGGTTTAAATTGAAATCGTAACAATAATAATATTTTTTTTTTGTGTAAATAAAATTTCTAGGAAATTTTCTATTGAAATAAAATTTCTAGGAAATTTTCTATAGAAATAAAATTTCTAGGAAATTTTCGGTGGAAATAAAATTATTCGACAATTTTATATAGAAATTAAATTTGTAAGAAATTTCTAGAAAATTAGTCAACGTATGGTTTTAAGCTGAAATCGTAACAATAATAATCAATTTTTTGTATAAATAAAATTTCTAGGAAATTTTCTATGGAAATCAAATTTTTAGGAATTTTTCTGTGGGAATAAAATTTTTTCGAAATTTTCTATGGAAATAAAATTTATCGGAAATTTGCTATGGAAATAAAATTTTTCGAAAATTTTCTATAAAAATGAAAGTTCTCTGAAATTTTTGAATAGAAATAAAATTTCTCGGAAATTTCTAGAAAATTAGTCAACGTTTGGTTTTAAACTGAAATCGTAACAATAATAATCATTTTTTTTTTGTATAAATAAAATTTCTAGGAAATTTTCTATAGAAATAAAATATCTAGGAATTTTTCTGTGGGAATAAAATTTTTCGGAAATGGAAATAAAATTTATCGGAAATTTGCTATGGAAATAAAATTTTTCGAAAATTTTCTATAAAAATGAAAGTTATCGGAAATTTTCTATAGAAATAAAATTTCTAGAAAATTAGCCAACGTTTGGTTTTAAACTGAAATCGTAACAATAATAATATTTTTTTTTGTGTAAATAAAATTTCTAGGAAATTTTCTATTGAAATAAAATTTCTAGGAAATTTTCTATAGAAATAAAATTTCTAGGAAATTTTCTTTGGGAATAAAATTATTCAACAATTTTATATAGAAATTAAATTTGTAGGAAATTTCTAGAAAATTAGTCAACATATAGTTTTAAGCTGAAGTCGTAACAATAATAATCAGTTTTTTTTTGTATAAATAAAATTTCTAGGAAATTTTCTATAGAAATAAAATATCTATGAATTTTTCTGTGGGAATAAAATTTTTCCGAAATTTTCTATGGAAATAAAATTTATCGAAAATTTGCTATGGAAATTAAATTTTTGAAAATTTTCTATAAAAATGAAAGTTCTCTTAAATTTTTGAATAGAAATAAAATTTCTCAGAAATTTCTAGAAAATTAGTCAACGTTTGGGTTTAAACTGAAATCGTAACAATAATAATCAATTTTTTTTGTATAAATAAAATTTCTAGGAAATTTTCTATAGAAATAAAATTTCTAGGAAATTTTCTATAGAAATAAAATATCTAGGAATTCTTCTTTGGGAATAAAATTTTTCCGAAATTTTCTATGGAAATAAAATTTATCGGAAATTTGCTACGGAAATAAAATTTTTGGAAAATTTTCTATAAAAATGAAAGTTATCGGAAATTTTCTATAGAAATAAAATTTCTAGAAAATTAGCCAACGTTTGGTTTTAAACTGAAATCGTAACAATAATAATCAATTTTTTTGTGTAAATAAAATTTCTAGGAAATTTTCTATTGAAATAAAATTTCTAGGAAATTTTCTATAGATAAAATTTCTAGGAAATTTTCTGTGGGAATAAAATTATTCGACAATTTTATATAGAAATTATATTTGTAGGAAATATCTAGAAAATTAGCCAACTTATGGTTTTAATCTGAAATCGTAACAATAATAATCAGTTTTTTTTTTGTTTAAATAAAATTTCTAGGAAATTTTCTATAGATATAAAATATCTAGGATTTTTTCTGTGGGAATAAAATTTTTCCGAAATTTTCTATGGGAATAAAATTTATCGGAAATTTGCTATGGAAATAAAATTTTTCGAAAATTTTCTATAAAAATGACAGTTAGCGGAAATTTTCAATAGAAATAAAATTTCTAGGAAATTTCTAGAAAATTAGCCAACGTTTGGTTTTAAACTGAAATCGTAACAATACTAATCATTTTTTTTTTGTATAAATAAAATTTCTAGGAAATTTTCTGTAGAAAAAATTTTTTTTCGGAAAATTTCTATGGAAATAAAATTTTTCGGAAATTTGCTATGGAAATAAAATTTTTCGAAAATTTTCTATAAAAATAAAAGTTGTCGGAAATTTTGTAAAGAAATAAAATTTGTAGGAACTGTTTTATTGAAGTAAAAACTAAATTAAACTTCTCCGAACTTCCGAAAAAATAAAATTTCTAAGACTTTTTTCAAAGAAATTTTTCCATGAAAATAAAGTTTGTTAATATTTTTCAATGGAAACTAAGTTTGGCTAACATTTTTAGTAGAAAATTGTGAAGAAATAAAATTTCGCCAATATTTAAAAAAAAAACTAAAATTTTTACAATTTAAAAATTTAAAAAAACATTTTTCTATAGAAATTAAATTTGGTCGACATTTATAACTAAAAATATTGCTTACATTTGTTTAGAAATATGAAATTTCTTTTGCTTTAAAATAACAAAAAAAAAAAACTATTGTAATCAAATTGTGGTGAAATGTCTAAGCCATCGTTGACTTTTCCTTAGCGTAATGTATCAGTATGTATGTATAATGTGTATCATTTGGAAAATATTCGATGGTATCTATCATCGTCATAGCTACTCTATAACCATCATCTGAAATATCCCAGAAAGGCAGACATATACAGCAATCAGTGTAATGTGATACATTTCTTTTTATTTATTTCGTTTCATTAAATTTGCAGAGTATCTCCTATCCATTGGCAACATAAGTTATTCTATACTACAAACTCATATACCCCACCCAATCACAGACTACGAATGTCTTAATATGGATGCTGATGTAGTCGCATTAATTTTATTTCACCGGTAATGACTTAATGTTTGCTCATGTACAGATCACAAAACATTACAACGTCTGAGCTTCCAAGTAAGTTTCTACCATTTCTGGTATTTCTCTTTGGCATAATTAGATTTTCGCTTAGATGTAATGAAGAGAAAAAAAAAACAACAACAACAAAAACAAAAGTTTGTAATTATTTCTAGAAATTATCATATGGATCACATGCATAGACATTCTGCCTCTGTTTTTAAGAAATATTCATTAGATTTTTCATTCCATTTGGAGAGAGTATTTTACACAGATACAGTGGTCTTTATATTGAAAATGTTGTCAAAATTTTGTATCTATAGAAAATTTCGTAGAATTTCGTTTTATAGAAATTAAGGCTTATTAAAAAAAAAGTATAAACGTTTTTTTTAAAAGGATTTTTTTTACAGAAAATTTCTTAGAAATTTTATTTCTATAGAAATAAATTTTACTTCTATAGAAAATTTCGTAGAAATGTTATTTCTAGGAAAATGCATTGAAATTTTATTTCTATGGAAAATGTTGTGTTGAAATTTTACTTCCATAGAAAACTTCCCAGAAATTTTATTTCTATAGAAATTTTATTTCTTTCTAGAAATTTTATTTGTATAGAAAACTTCCGAGAAATTTTACTTTCATAAAAATCAAATTTCTTTAGACAATTCGTCGACATATTACTTCTAGAAAAAAAAAATCTAGAAAATTTACTTCTATGGCTATTTTTATCGAAAGTTAGAAGTTGTACAAAAAATTTTATTATCTAACTTCCTAGAAATTTTATCTCTATAGAACATTTCCTACAAATTTTATTTCTATAGAAAATTTTCTTGAAATTTTATTTCTATGCAAAACATTCCTCGAAATTTTATTTCTCTAGAAATTTCTAGAAAATTTCCCAGAAATTTTATTTCTCTAGAAATATAATTTCTTAAAATTTTGTGGACATTTTTTTATAGAAAATTTCGTTGTATTATTTTATAATACCCACTGTGTTCATTACCAGCCACTAGTAATCCGCAATCGGTTACCTGGTGGGTAGCCACCACTGAGTCAGTCAGTGAGTCTGAAATTGAGGAATTTTCTTAATGTCAAGTTGCTTTTTGTGAGTTTGTTGTCGTTTTTCCTTTTTGGAGTTTTGTTGTTGTTTTTTTTTTTTTGCTTTAGTAGTTGACCTACATCCGTATTTGCTGGTTGCTTGTGAAGAAAAATTGAACTGAACTTCCTACTTCTTCTTCTTCTTTGGCTTCTTGGCAGCTGAAGACTGACGGACGACTTGGATCAACTTGCGAGGTTGTGTAGTTAACTTTTGTAACGAGTTTTTCTTCTCAGGTTTTCTATTTTCAGGCAATGTTTGGAAATCTGTGTGTGTGTGTGTGTGTGAGTGCACACGCTTTTATTGCATGAAAGCAAATTCATTTGAAGTTTCCAAATTTGGATTGTGAGATGCTTGGAAATGGACCAAAATAAAAAGACAAGCAACATTTGATCATGATGACAAGTGGATACTACCTTTTAGTTGGATGTCTAGAAAAGGTGCGTATTTGTCAAATTCCAAAAATTTCTATTTTCGAATATTTCCAAGTGAGCATTCTTGGTGACTGTAAAATATACAGGGAAATGGCTATAGATGGGTGCTTTGTCAAATTGTGGGACCACTTTTTTAGGTCATATGGTATTAAAACTTTGCCAAGATTATGAGGAAATTGTCGTCTTTTACTATTATAGCCTCAATTTATTAATCAAAGTCCATCCGTCTATCTACCCATCTAATTATGGTACTTGCCCCATATATGTAATGATCCTAAAGAAATTCGCACCCATTAATGTAACAAATTATGATATATATTTTGTTATAGCTATAGTATGAGAAAAATGTTAGCCAATATCAGGCCAAGATTTTGGAATATGTGTCTTAGTTTTTAGCGAGTTATTGGGATTTATATGACCATAAAACCTAAAATTCGCCTAAAGTATGCAAATATTTGCATACTTTTAGGCGCTACTAGTTTTTAGCCTTCTAAATGATAATGAGGAATCTGTTTTGCATGTGTTTTTCGCCACCGTCACAAACACTCGAAAATTTAATTTTTGTAACAAAAGTTGAAAGGCGAAACCAAATTATTATAATCTTCAAATTCGACGAATAGAGTTTTTATATTTTCGAAAATCTACAAAAATCTGACAAAATTTTCTATAGAAATAAAATTTTGACAAAATTTTCTATAGAAATAAAATGTTGACAAAATTTTCTATAGAAATAAAATTTTGACAAAATTTTCTATAGAAATAAAATTTTGACAAAAATTTTCTATAGAAATAAAATGTTGACAAAATTTTCTATAGAAATAAAATTTTGACAAAATTTTCTATAGAAATAAAATTTTGACAAAATTTTCTATAGAAATAAATTTGTGACAAAATATTCTATAGAAATAAAATTTTGACAAAATTTTCTATAGAAATAAAATTTTGACAAAATTTTCTATAGGAATGAAATTTTGACAAAATTTTCTATAGAAATAAAATTTTGAAAAAATTTCCTGTAAGAATAAAATTTTGACAAAATTTTCTATAGAAATAAAATTTTGGAAAAATTTCCTGTAGGAATAAAATTTTGACAAAATTTTCTATAGAAATAAAATTTTGACAAAATTTTCTATAGGAATAAAACTTTGACAAAAGTTTCTATAGAAATAAAATTTTGACAAAATTTCTATATAAATAAAATTTTAACAAAAGTTTATATAGAAATAAGATAATGACAAAATTTTCTATGGAAATAAAATTTTGACAAAATTTTCTATAGAAATAAAATTAAAAAAAATCTGTATAAATGAAATTTTGACAAAATTGTCTATAGGAATAAAATTTTCTTTAGAAATAAAATTTTGAAAAAATTTTCTACAGAAATAAAATTTTGACAAAATTTTCTATTGTAGTAAAGCTTTGTCATAAATTTCTATAGAAATAAGATTTTTACAAAATTTTCTGTAGAAAATAAGATTTGATATAATTTTCTATAGAAATAAAATTTTGACAAAATTTTCTGTAGAAATAAAATTTTAGCAAAAGTTTCTATAGAAGTAAAATTTTGACAAAGTTTTCTATAGAAATAAAATGTTGACAAAATTTTCTATAGAAATAAAATATTGACAACATTTTCCATAAAATAAAATGTTGACAAAAATTTCTATAAAAATAAAATTTTGACAAAATTTTCTATAGAAATAAAATTTTGGAAAAATTTCCTGTAGGAATAAAATTTTGACAAAATTTTCTATAGAAATAAAATTTTGACAAAATTTTCTATAGGAATAAAACTTTGACATAAATTTTGACAAAATTTCTATATAAATATAATTTTAACAAAAGTTTCTATAGAAATAAGATAATGACAAAATTTTCTATAGAAATAAAATTAAAAAAAAAAAACAAATCTGTATAAATGAAATTTTGACAAAATTGTCTATAGAAATAAAATTTTCTTTAGAAAAAAAATTTTGACAAAATTTTCTATTGTAGTAAAGCTTTGTCATAAATTTCTATAGAAATAAGATTTTTACAAAATTTTCTGTAGAAAATAAGATTTGATATAATTTTCTATAGAAATAAAATTTTGACAAAATTTTTATATAAATAAAATTTTAACAAAAGTTTCTATAGAAATAAGATAATGACAAAATTTTCTATAGAAATAAAATTAAAAAAAAAAATCTGTATAAATGAAATTTTGACAAAATTGTCTATAGGAATAAAATTTTCTTTAGAAATAAAATTTTGACAAAATTTTCTACAGAAATAAAATTTTGACAAAATTTTCTACAGAAATAAAATTTTGACAAAATTTTCTACAGAAATAAAATTTTGACAAAATTTTCTATTGTAGTAAAGCCTTGTCATAAATTTCTATAGAAATAAGATTTTTACAAAATTTTCTGTAGAAAATACGATTTGATATAATTTTCTATAGAAATAAAATTTTGACAAAATTTTCTGTAGAAATAAAATTTTAGCAAAAGTTTCTATAGAAGTAAAATTTTGACAAAGTTTTCTATAGAAATAAAATGTTGACAAAATTTTCTATAGAAATAAAATATTGACAACATTTTCCATAAAATAAAATGTTGACAAAATTTTCTATAAAAATAAAATTTTGACAAAATTTTCTATAGAAATAAAATTTTGGAAAAATTTCCTGTAGGAATAAAATTTTGACAAAATTTTCTATAGAAATAAAATTTTGACAAAATTTTCTATAGGAATAAAACTTTGACAAAAGTTTCTATAGAAATAAAATTTTGACAAAATTTCTATATAAATATACTTTTAACAAAAGTTTCTATAGAAATAAGATAATGACAAAATTTTCTATAGAAATAAAATTAAAAAAAAACAAATCTGTATAAATGAAATTTTGACAAAATTGTCTATAGAAATAAAATTTTCTTTAGAAATAAAATTTTGACAAAATTTTCTATAGAAATAAAATTTTGACAAAATTTTCTATTGTAGTAAAGCTTTGTTATAAATTTCTATAGAAATAAGATTTTTACAAAATTTTCTGTAGAAAATAAGATTTGATATAATTTTCTATAGAAATAAAATTTTGACAAAATTTTCTGTAGAAATAAAATTTTAGCAAAAGTTTCTATAGAAGTAAAATTTTGACAAAGTTTTCTATAGAAATAAAATGTTGATAAAATTTTCTATAGAAATAAAATATTGACAACATTTTCCATAAAATAAAATGTTGACAAAATTTTCTATAAAAATAAAATTTTGACAAAATTTTCTATAGAAATAAAATTTTGGAAAAATTTCTTGTAGGAATAAAATTTTGACAAAATTTTCTATAGGAATAAAACTTTGACAAAAGTTTCTATAGAAATAAAATTTTGACAAAATTTCTATATAAATATAATTTTAACAAAAGTTTCTATAGAAATAAGATAATGACAAAATTTTCTATAGAAATAAAATTTAAAAAAAAAAAATCTGTATAAATGAAATTTTGACAAAATTGTCTATAGAAATAAAATTTTCTTTAGAAATAGAATTTTGACAAAATTTTCTATAGAAATAAAATTTTGACAAAATTTTCTATAGAAATAAAATTTTGACAAAATTTTCTATAGAAATAAAATTTTGAAAAAATTCTGTATAAATGAAATTTTGACAAAATTGCCTATAGAAATAAAATTTTCTTTAGAAATAAAATTTTGACAAAATTTTCTATAGAAATAAAATTTTGACAAAATTTTCTATAGAAATAAAATTTTGAAAAAATTTCCTGTAAGAATAAAATTTTCTATAGAAATAAAATTTTGACAAAATTTTCTATAGAAATAAAATTTTGACAAAATTTTCTATAGAAATAAAATTTTGACAAAATTTTCTATAGAAATAAAATTTTGAAAAAATTTCCTGTAGGAATAAAATTTTCTATAGAAATAAAATTTTGACAAAATTTTTTATAGAAATAAAATTTTGACAAAATTTTCTATAGAAATAGAATGTTGACAAAATTTTCTATAGAAATAAAATGCTGACAAAATTTTCTATAGAAATAAAATGTTGACAAAATTTTCTATAGAAATAAAATGTTGACAAAATTTTCTATAGAAATAAAATTTTGACAAAATTTTCTATAGAAATTAAATTTTCACAAAATTTTCTATAAAAATAAAATTTTGGGAAATTTTCTATAGAAATAAAAACCGATATTACAAACAGCAAGCGCGGAATCAAATAACAACAATCAAGACAATCCCACGCGGCGGTTACTCTGCACGGGATTGACCCGAAGGGTCCAACTCATCGGCCAGCGGCTGCTGCCACATCAGTATACGTGTTGTTTCGTCCGTCTTCTTGTGTAGAAGGAGGTGCATCCCGGGGAATCTTCTCCGTTTACTTTTGGTCCAAGCCGGGATAGAGGAGAACCCCGGACCATGGTACTGTTCGGTCTGCCGAAACCAAATTAAGGTGTAACCGGTGCTTGGAATGGGTGCACTTCCGCAATTGTTCCGGCTCAACATCGCTGCGGGAGTATAGTAATACTGACTACGTGGCAGGATGCTGTGCCAGTGATATCAGCTGTGGGTCATCAGACTATGCGAGAGGCAAGTGCAACCGCCTCAATTCCTACTTATGAGTGATTGATAGCAACGTATCTGACGTGTGTCCCATCTGTAACCAAGGGCCACATGACACTCGTCACCTATTCGCTAAACCAACCCAAGTCACCACCAGATCACTCTGGACACAGCCTACCCTTGCCGCAGAGTTCCTAGATCTGGACACCAGTTGAAGTACCAAAGCATAGAACAAAATGGATGAAATTACATTAAAAACTGTTACAACAACAACAATCAACCTTTCACTTTATTTCAAAATTTGGCAGAATGAAATTCACTCTTAGTTAGATAGGCCACTAGTGGAGGGTTTTTTACCAAAGCAAAAAAATGGAAAATTAAAAAAAAATCACAAACCCAGAAAACCCTCCCAAAAAGGAAATAAGGATACTTTTTATGTGGTTAGAAATCGCCATTTTCGGTTGTTTAAAAAAAATAAAAAAAATACAAACGAAAGATGTATATCATCATATCCATCCTCCCTATTGATACATTTAATTGGCTTAGAAAGTCTGGTGAGATTGTAGTAGAAGATTCCCTCCCAATGGTCCATTTTCGATTCATTCTCCCATGGCCCAGTGAGCTGATAAGTTCGAGACTAACCGAAAAAAAGAAAGGTAATAACAGGTGCTTAGCCTAATCAGAGTTTGTTACAAAGTAGTGGTTTTAATTACTACTTGGAAACATTAACCTTTATTACCGATACCCATATTGAAGGAGATCCATAGAATTGTTGTTTGGACGTTCAGCCAGGCGAAATGGATTAGGGATTTAAAAGTTGAAAGTTGACTTTCCCATAAATGATTTTTTTTTTTTTTTTTGTCAAAAGAAACAATGATCACAAAAGGTGAACTATGTATTCTTCAACTCTGCATCGAAATCATTTAAACTCTGTATAAAAATATTAAAAATCCATAAAAGAATTTATATATGATAGAATTTTTTTTCTGTGTATCGTTAAAATTATTTCTCAATAGGCGATTTTTGCATTACCATCTCAATTAGAGCTTTGCTTTTTTTTCGTCTTCACTACCCTATTCAAATTTATTTATTTTTTCTCTGTCGCAAGTAGATTAGCCCCATATGGTTTGGGGCTAATATGGTGCTTCACCATCAGCAGCTCGTATGCTCGCCTTTCATTCCAGGAATACTTGGCTTATTGTGTTGCTGTAGGTTTTTTTGTCTTGTCTTGATTTTTTTTTTTTTCATTTTATTGTCAGTTTATCATGGCTGTGAGAAAACACACAAATGACATCGACGTCTACAGCAAGAGCAACTAATTATTGTGGTAATTGGTTAATTTCCAAGAAATCTACAGAGTATTCTTACAAGATGAACCATCGTTGGTTTTTTCTACCTTGGCTGTCTTGTTTTGGGTTTCTTTGTTTTGGCGCAAAATACATACAATTTGGAAAGGTGAGTTATCCTCTTGGGGTAACACTTACTAAAGCAAAGTCAATTGTGTTATTGTCGGAGACAAGGGACATAAAAGACGACTATCAATTTTTGGCGAAAAAAAATCGAAAAGTCAAAGGCGACTTTTTGTCAAAAAAAAAAAAAAAAATGAAAATTTTAATTTTTGTTGTTTTTGTTGTTGTTTTTTTGTCGTAAAATTCGATTAGGCGACTTTTGATATGTTTGAATATCGACGAAGTATCAAAAATTCGATCTTTCGATTTTTTTTCAAAAATTTGAAGAAAAAAAAAATTCTGTAGAAATAACATTTTGACAAAATTTTCTAAAGAAATAAAATTTTGACAAAATTTTCTATAGAAATAAAATTTTGACAAAATTGTCTATAGAAATAAAATTTTGACAAAATTTTCTATAGAAATAAAATTTTAACAAAATTTTCAACAGAAATAGAATTTTAACAAAATTTTCCATAGAAATAACATTCCGACAACATTTTCTATGGAAATAAAATTTTTACAAAATTTCCTACAGATATATAATTTTGACAAAATTTTCTATAGAAATAAAATTTTTACAATTTTCTATAGATATAAAATTTTGACAAAATTTCCTATAGAAATAAAATTTTGACAAAATTTTATATAGAAATAAAATTTTGACTAAATTTTTTATAGAAATAAAATTCCGAAAACATTTTCTACAGAAATATAATTTTGACAAAATTTTCTATAGAAATAAAATTTTGGCAAAATTTTCTATAGAAATAAAATTTTGTCAAAATTTTCTTTAGAAATAAAATGCCGACAAAATTTTCTATAGAAATAAAATGTTGACAAAATTTTCTATAGAAATAAAATTTTGACAAAATTTTCTATAGAAATAAAATTTTGACAAAATTTTCTATAGAAATAAAATTTTGACAAAATTTTCTATGGAAATAAAATTTTGATAAAATTGTCTATAGAATGAACATTTTGACAAAATTGTCTATAGCAATAAAATTCCGACAAAATTTTCCTTTAGAAATAAAATTCCGACGAAATTTCCTCTTAGAAATAAAATTTTTACAAAATTTTCTATAGAAATATAATTTTTAGAAAATTTTCTATAGAAATAAAATTTTGACAAAATTTTATATAGAAATAAAATTTAGACAAAAATTTCTATAGAAATAGAATTTAGACAAAATTTTCTATAGAAATAAACTTTCGATATTTGTTTAGTTCGGCTTGTTTAGTTCGGTCTCAAGCCGTACTAAACAAATATAATTAACAGTATAAAGGTCAAATAAAATTTTGACAAAATTTTCTATAAAAACAACATTTTGACAAAACTTTCTACAAAAATAAAATTTTGACAACATTTTCTATAGAAATAAAATTTTGACAAAATTTTCTATAGAAATAAAATTTTGACAAAATTTCATATAGAAATAAAATCTTAACAAAATTTTCTACAAAAATAAAATTTTGACAACATTTTCTACAGAAATAAAATTTTGACAAAATTTTCTATAAAAACAACATTTTGACAAAACTCTCTACAAAAATAAAATTTTGACAACATTTTCTATAGAAATAAAATTTTGACAAAATATTCTTTAGAAATAAAATTTTGACAAAATTTTCTATAGAAATAAAATTTTGACAAAATTTCATATAGAAATAAAATCTTAAGAAAATTTTCTACAAAAATAAAATTTTGACAACATTTTCTACAGAAATAAAATTTTGACAAAATATTCTATAGAAATAAAATTTTGACAACATTTTCGATAGGAATAAAATGTTGATAGAAATAAAATTTTTACAACATTTTCTATAGAAATAAAATTTTGACAAAATTTTCTATAGAAATAAAATTTTGACAAAATTTTCTATAGAAATAAAATTTTGAAAATATTTTTTACAGAAGTAAAGCATTGACGTAATTTGCTATAGAAATTAAATTTTTGATAAAATGACCTGTAGAAATAAAATGTTGACAAAATTTTCTATAAAAATTAAATTTTGAAAAAATTTTCGATAGAAATAAAATGTTGATAGAAATAAAATTCCGACAACATTTTCTATAGAAATAAAATTCCGACAACATTTTCTACAGAAATATAATTTTGACAAAATTTCATATAGAAATAAAATCTTAACAAAATTTTCTATAAAAATTAAATTTTGACAAAATTTTCTATAGAAATAAAATGTAGACAAAATTTTCTACAAAAATAAAATTTTAACCAAATTTTCTATAGAAATAAAATGTTGACAAAATTTCCTATAGAAATAAAATTTTAACAAAATTTTCTATAGAAATAAAATTCCGACAAAATTTTCTATAGAAATAAAATTTTGACAAAAATTTTTTATAGAAATAAAATTTTGACAAAATTTTCTATAGAAATAAAATTTTGACAAAATTTTCCATAAATATAAAATTTTGACAAAATTTTTTACGGAAGTAAAGCATTGACATAATTTGCTATAGAAATTAAATTTTTGATAAAATGTCCTGTAGAAATAAAATTTTGACAAAATTTTCTATAGAAATAAAATTTTAAGCAAATTTTCTATAGAAATAAAATTTTGACAAAATTTCCTATAGAAATAAAATTTTAACAAAATTTTCTATAGAAATAAAATTGCGACAACATTTTCAATAGAAATAAAATTTTGACATAATTTTTTATAGAAATAAAATTTTGACAAAATTTTCTATAGAAATAAAATTCCGACAACATTTTCTACAGAAATATAATTTTGACAAAATTTTCTATAGAAATAAAATTTTGACAAAATTTTTTATAGAAATAAAATTTTGACAAAATATTCTATAGAAATAAAATTTTGACAAAATTTTCTATAGAAATAAAATTTTGACAAAATTTTTTATAGAAATAAAATTTTGACAAAATATTCTATAGAAATAAAATTTTGACAAAATTTTCTATAGAAATAAAATTTTGACAAAGTTTTCTATAGAAATAAAATTTTGACAAAATTTTCTATAAAAACTAAATTTTGACAAAATTTTCTATATAAATAAAATGTTGACAAAATTTTCTATAGAAATGTATAGGTGTAGGACATTTTAATTTTTATCTTCGTAATAACCGACTATGCGACTTTTGATCTTTTTGAAAATCAACTAAGAATCAAAAAGTCGACCTTTCGACTTTTTCTAAAATTTGAAAAAAAAACTTTTAATTATTTTTTCAAATTTTAAAAAGTGGGCAATTTTCCAGGATTTGAAAGAATTCGAAATTTCGTATTTTCCAAAATCAATTTACGATTTTGTTTAAATATGAAAAACTTGACTTTCGAATTTTGAGATTATCGACAATCGATTTTGTTGCCAAAAAACTCTAAGTCGACTTTTTTATATTCTTCAAATTTCGAATATGAAAAACAAATTTCAAATATGAAAGAGTTGATTTTAAAATTTTCCGAAAACTGGCGAATTTTCGGCACAAAATATACTACATGACATTCAACTTTCAGGGTTTCTTTTCTTTTCATTTTTTAAATCGAAAACAAAAAATTGACAAATCGTAGTCGACTTTGTATATTGTTCAAATTTTAACTGATCGATGTTTTATATTTTTGAAAATCGACTATTTAGGAAATTCCGATCATCTTCCAACTTTTTGATTTTATTTTATTTTGTTTTATTAGAATAATTTGCATTTTGTAAAAAAAGTTGAAGTCTGATCGATGTTTTGAAATTTGTGAAAATCTACCATGAATCGATAAGTTGTCTTCTTGAATTAATGACTTTCAAATTCAACTTTTAAGGTTTATTTTCTTTCGGTTTTCCTTTTTTTTATATTGAATAATCGAATTTTTGCCAAAAAAAAAGAAAATTGAATATGGGGTCGATTTGTTTTTTTTTTATTTGACTGATCGATTTTTGAAAATCGGACATCAATCAAAAAATTTTTCAATTTTTGACTTTTTAAAAATACGAAAAAATTGACTTTCAGTTTCCCTTGTTATTGGTCAATTTTCAACACAGAAAGTGCTACAGACATTCAACTCAAATTCAACTTTTCGATTTTCTGTCTTTTTTTTTTTTGAAAAATTAGAATAATTTGAGGCTTGTCAAAAAAGTTGATTTTTTATACTCTCCAAATTTTGACTGTTTGATTTTTGATATTTTTCAATTTTCGATTTCAAACAGAAGTCGGTTTGAGTTTGTGAATTTTTCAATTTTCTACTTTTTAAAAATTTGAAAAAGTTGTCTTTAAATTTCTTCTATTATTGATTAATTTTCCACACAAAAAGTGAATTTGAGTTCGGTTTTGAAGTTGAACTTGAGTTCGAGTTTCTTTGTTTTTTTTTTTTTTTTTTTTTTGAAAAATGAGAACAATTGGCGTTTTGTCAAAAAAAGTCGAAGTCGACTTTTTATTCTATTCAAATTTGACTGATCGATTTTTTACATTTTTGAAAATCCACCATGAAGCAAATAATTGTCTTTTTGAATTTTCGACTTTTTTAAAAATACGATAAAATTGAATTTCAATTTCCACTATTGTTAATTAATTTTTAACATAAAAAGTTCAACTTGAGTTCGATTATTTTTCTTTATATTTTTGAAAATTAGAACCATAGGCGTTTTGCAAAAAAAAAAAAAACTACTTTTTATACTCTTTAAACTCTACCGGACAATTATGGATATTTTTAAAAATTATTATTTTTTGTTTTTAATTTGAAAAATTAGGAAAAATTAGATTTTCGTGAAATTAGGAAAAAATCGAAAAATCAGGCTTTCCAAAATATTAAAAACACGGAGGACTTTATCAACTTTTTAATAAAAAAAAAAGATTTATCGATTTTTAATATTTCTGAAAATCGACTAAAATCATCTTTTTGAATTTTTCAAAATTTGAAAATGTTGATTTTCCGAATTAAAACGAAAAATCGGGCTTTCCAAAATATTAAAAACACGAAGGACTTTATCAACTTTTAATTAACAAAATTATCGATTTTTAATATTTTTGAAAATCGAATTTTTCAAAAGTTGAAAATGTCGATTTTCCAATTGAATCATATCTAATCTTATCAAATTAGATCTCCAAATTTACTCGGGTATGTAAATTATTTTTTTTTTCACCCTGGCCGAGAATCGAACCCGGTATCTTCATTTACCAAGGCCCTTTCACTGTGCTGACCTAGGCCACTGTTTTCTAAATTACAACGACCCACTCATAAATTTTTTCCAATGTAACGATTGCTGTACTGTTCATCTGTTAATATTTCCTGATACCCTATTCCGACATTTATCTGTGGTCTTTATTATGATGGAGGTGATAATTATCATATGAAAAAAAAAAACAGAAGAAGAAAAAGATGCATGTTAATATTCTCATGTATCTTTCTACTTGCCATCTGTGAACTCTTCAAATCACACTTAATGACATATGATGGCAATAGTAAGATCTAAGTGGCAAAGAAGGCTTATACACAAAAAAAATCGAAATGATTTTGTGGTCATTGGGAGTAAATGAGATTTGCTTTAAGCGATTTTGTAGTGATCTGAAGTGATTTGAAGTTTTTTTCCAATATTTCCTTTTTTCATTTATTTTGGTGTCATGTCATTGCATCTATTATTGTTGGTTTTGTTAGATCTATTGAGTTTTTTTTTTTGTGGTATTGGATTCTTGGGGCTGTAGGAAATTCATTTGAAAATTCCATAGAATCAATGTGTAAAAAAAAACTTGGTGATATGATGATTGAGCACATTACGACTTGGCGCCACTTGTCACTATTATTGTTTTTATCCTCTTTATCTCTATTATATTTTTTGTATAATTTCCATATGGGTGAATGAACTTTGAGTTTTTTGTTTAATAAACAATCAATTAATTTTGTATTGAATAATATTTCTCCATTTGTTGTTTTATCAGTAATTTGAAAACCTTAAGGAAAGGTCGAAATCTTTTGAATTGAAGTAATATTTTTTTGACTGTATGGTGAAATTATTTACATTCATGGTACTCCCAGTGAAAATAAAATGGTATTCCCCGAAAATGTTTAAAATCTAAAAATAAAATATTACCTACAAAACAATGAAAGTTAAACGTTGACTATTTCACCAAAGGTATAAAATCTCAGAATATCATTTCAGAAAATCATAAAAAAAGTCGAAAAGTCCAAAAGAAAAATCATTTTCTTTGAAAAAAAAAAAAACAACAACAACAAAAAAATCGATAAATCCACTCTTTATTCCCTAGGCTATAAATGTTTTTGGGCCTATAATTAAGCTAATAAAATTCATTTCCTTTATTGCGTTTTTTATTATGATACTGATGGCATACCTCTGATGGCTTATCTCTCATGATTGATGATGGAAGTGTGTGGTGAAATTTGATTGAAAACCCCTAAATTAAAATGTATTCGTTTATTTTTGAGTCAACTTAACGAACAGCATGAAAGCATCTTGAATGGAATTCAGTTAAACATGAAGATGGCGTGACACTATAATATGTAATTATATGACTTTTCTTTGGAATGATAATAATTTGAAATGTTCTATTTTCAGATGAAGTATTTGATTTTTGTTTTCAAAAATCCAATAGGATGAATCAAGGAAAGATCATTGAAGAGATATATTTATGGCATAGCTATCTATAAGGTTTTTCCAATAATTAACAAATTAAGTCCAAAACTAGATATATCTCCCATATAAATCGATCCTCAGATTTGAGTTCTTGATTCTCTTAAAAAACATTTTGAAAAAATGTTCAATAGAAATACAATTTTTGACAAAATTTTCTATAGAAATAAAATTTTTAACAAAATTTTCTATAGAAAAAAAATTCTATAAAAATAAAATTTTGACAAAATTTTCTATAAAAATAAAATTTTGACAAAATTTTTTATATAAATAAAATTATAACAAAATGTTCTATCAAAATAAAATTTTGACAAAATTTTCTATAAAAAAAATTTCTGAGAAAAAAAATCTATAAAAATAAAATTTGGACAATATTTTCTATAGAAATAAAATTTTTGACACAATTTTCTATAAATATAAAATTTTGAAAAAATTTTCTATAAAAATAAAATATTGACAAAATTTTCTATAAAAACAAAATTTTGACAAAATTTTCTATTAAAATAAAATTTTGACAAAATTTTCTATAAAAATAAAATTTTGAGAAAAAAATCTATAAAAATAAAATTTGGACAATATTTTCTATAAAATAAAATTTTGTCAAAATTTTCTATAGGAATAAAATTTTTGACAAAATTTTCAATAAAAATAAAATTTTGACAAAATGTTCTATAAAAATAAATTTTGACAAAATTTTCTGTAAACACAAAATTTTAACAAAATTTTCTATAAAAATATAATTTAGACAAAATTTTCTATAGAAATAAATTTTTTGACAAAATTTTCTATAAAAATAAAATTTTGACAAAATTTTCTACAAAAATAAAATTTTGACAAAATTTTCTATAACAATAAAATTTTGAGAAAAAAATCTATAAAAATAAAACTTGGACAATATTTTCTATAAAAATAAAATTTTGTCAAAATTTTCTATAGGAATAAAATTTTTGACAAAATTTTCTATAAAAATAAAATTTTGACAAAATGTTCTATAAAAATAAATTTTGACAAAATTTTCTGTAAACACATAATTTTAACAAAATTTTCTATAAAAATATAATTTAGACAAAATTTTCTATAGAAATAAATTTTTTGACAAAATTTTCTATAAAAATAAAATTTTGACAAAATGTTCTATAAAAATAAATTTTGACAAAATTTTCTGTAAACACAAAATTTTAACAAAATTTTCTATAAAAATATAATTTAGACAAAATTTTCTATAGAAATAAATTTTTTGACAAAATTTTCTATAAAAATAAAATTTTGACAAAATTTTCTACAAAAATAAAATTTTGACAAAATTTTCTATAACAATAAAATTTTGACAAAATTTTCTATAACAATAAAATTTTGACAAAATTTTCTGTAAAAATAAAATTTTGACAAAAATTTTCTATAAAAATAAAGTTTTGACAAATTTTTTACAGATATAAAATTTTGACAAAATTTTCAATAGAAATAAAATGATGACAAAATTTTCTATAGAAATAAAATATTGACAAAATTAGCTATAAATACAAAATTTTGACTAAATTTTCTATAAAAACAAAATTTTGACAAAATTTTCCATAGCAATAACATTTTGACAAAATTTTCTGTAAAAATAAAAATTTGAAAAAATTTTCTATGAAAATAAAATTATGAAAAAAAAAATTCTATAAGAATAAATTTTTGACAAAATGTTCTATATGAATAAAATTATGACAAAATTTTCTATAAAAATAACATTTTGACAAAATTTTCTATAGAAATAAAATTTTTGACAAAATTTTCTATAGTAAAAATTTTGGCAACATTTTCTACAGAAAAAAAATTCTCTATGGAAATAAAATTTTGAAAAAAAATTCTATAAGAATTAAATTTTGACAACATTTTCTATAAAAATACAATTTTAACAAAATTTTCTATAAAAATAAAATTTTGACAAAATGTTCTATATAAATAAAATTATGACAAAATTTTCTATAAAACTAAAATTTGGACAATATTTTCTATAAAAATAAAATTGTGACAAACATTTCTATAGAAATAAAATTTTAACAAAATTTTCTATAGAAATAAAATTTAGACAAAATTTTCTATAGAAATAAAATGTTGATAGAAATAAAATTTTGACAAAATTTAATATAGAAATAAAATTTTGACAACATTTTCTATAGAAATAATATATTGACAAAATTTTCTATAGGAATAAAAATTTAACAAAATTTTGTATAGAAATTAAATTTTGACAAAATTTTCTATAGAAAGAAAATTTTGACAAAATTTTCTATAAAAAAAAATGTTTACTAAATTTTCTATAAAAATAAAAATTTGACAAAATTTTCTTTAGAAATAAAATTTTAACAAAATTTTCTATAGAAATTAAATTTTGACACAATTTTCTATAGAAAGAAAATTTTGACAAAATTTTCTATAAAAATAAAATTTTGACATTTTTTTCTATAGAGATAACATTTTAACAAAATTTTCTATGGAAATAAGATTTTGACAACATTTTCTATAGAACTAAAAATCTGACAAAATTTTTTATATTTTATTTTATAGAAAATTTTCTATAGAAAGAAAGAGATAACATTTTGAAAAAATTTTCTATAGAAAGAAAATTTTGACTAAATTTTCTATAAAAATAAAATTTTCACAAAATTTTATATAGAAATACAATTTTGACAAAATGTTCTATAGAAATAAAAATTTGACTAACTTTTCTAAGGAAATAAAATTTTAACAAAATTTTCTTTAAAAAGTGAAATTTTGACAAAATTTTCTATAGAAAGAAAATTTTTGACAAAATTTTCTATAAAAATAGAATTTTGACAAAATTTTCTATAGAGATAACATTTTAACAAAATTTTCTATAGAAATAACATTTTGTTGTTGTTTTTTTATTTCAGCTTAAAACCATACATTGACTAAACTACAAGTGTAGCTTAACCAACAGAGGAAAAGAATGTTTGTCTAATTTATTTGGGCAAAGCCCTATAGACTGCAAGATGGTTGGATGGACGCACGTTTCGGAATTACCACATTCCTCATCAACATACTCTACTTGCAGCAAAACTATCAACCAATTATCAGAATAAATTCAGGGAGTTCATTAAACCCAACAATGAACCACACTTGAACCTTCCGAAAAAAGGTTTTGTATGATAGCCGGCTTATGCCGAAATAAATTCGAAACAAACATATCTCTTTTCCTTTTTTCGGAAGGTTCAAGGGTTTTAATGAACTGCCTGAATTTATTCTGATAATTGGTTGATAGTTTTGCTGCAAGTAGAGGATGCTGATGAGGAATGTGGTAATTCCGAAACGTGCGTCCATCCAACCATCTTGCAGTCTATAGGGCTTTGCCCAAATAAATTTGACAAACATTATTTTCCTCTGTTGGTTAAGCTACACTTGTAGTTTAGTCAATGTATGGTTTTAAGCTGAAAAAAAGCAACAACAATGCTTAAAGAACAAAACCAACAATAACAAAACAAAACGAATGGAAATAAAATTTTGACAAAATTTTTTACAGAAATAAAATTTGAACAAAATTTTCTATAGAAATAAAATTATGACAACATTTTCTATAAAAAAAAAAATTTGGACAATATTTTCTATCACCATATCATATCATATCATATCATATCATATCATATCATATCATATCATATCATATCATATCATATCATATCATATCATATCATATCATATCATATCATATCATATCATATCATATCATATCATATCATATCATATCATATCATATCATATCATATCATATCATATCATATCATATCATATCATATCATATCATATCATATCATATCATATCATATCATATCATATCATATCATATCATATCATATCATATCATATCATATCATATCATATCATATCATATCATATCATATCATATCATATCATATCATATCATATCATATCATATCATATCATATCATATCATATCATATCATATCATATCATATCATATCATATCATATCATATCATATCATATCATATCATATCATATCATATCATATCATATCATATCATATCATATCATATCATATCATATCATATCATATCATATCATATCATATCATATCATATCATATCATATCATATCATATCATATCATATCATATCATATCATATCATATCATATCATATCATATCATATCATATCATATCATATCATATCATATCATATCATATCATATCATATCATATCATATCATATCATATCATATCATATCATATCATATCATATCATATCATATCATATCATATCATATCATATCATATCATATCATATCATATCATATCATATCATATCATATCATATCATATCATATCATATCATATCATATCATATCATATCATATCATATCATATCATATCATATCATATCATATCATATCATATCATATCATATCATATCATATCATATCATATCATATCATATCATATCATATCATATCATATCATATCATATCATATCATATCATATCATATCATATTAAGCATCTCACACACACTTCTCTGAAAAGGATGACGGTATCACCATCACCATTCACCACCATGCCAAAACTCATTCATTCAAAAAATTGCACAAAACCTAACGGTTGATGGATTGGCTGGGTTGGCCCATAGATTTCGACCAGTCAGTCCGCCTTTAACTTTCTTTCGTATTATTTTTTGGCCAATTAGTTGTCATTTTTTTATTGTACTTACGTCCAAGACATGTATGTTTGCGGAACTGCAAGAATCCCTCGACACAACGACAGGCTCCATCCAAACAGCTGCTGTTAGACACCTTCATGGTACACTGTTCGTTTAATACACAATCGCCACCCAGAAGTTGAGCTGCAAGAAAGAGAATTACATCAAAAATATGCATGGAACATTATTTATGGTTATAGCCGCAGCCGCAGCCCCAGCCCCACCCCCTTGCTCCACCAAAATAGATGATTGACGGATGGATGGCTAGAAAGATAGATAGATGCTAAAAGTGGCCACCAATAGACACAGACAGGCGATTCTGCAATGTCTTCCTGGCTGCCATAAAAGTGTTAAATGTTAATTGTGTATAGACATGCCCAACGGTCGACCACAAATATTTTTCTAGCCATATTTTACCGCATCTAATTGAGATCGAAGAAAGGAAACGAAGAAAATTGATGGTTGAATTTTTTTTATGGAGATTATAGTTGGAATTCCTTTGAGAATCAGATTTTCATTGACAAATAGCTATTTATCGTTTGGAAATATTCGCTAAAAATAAGAGTAAATTGAAGATAACAAAGAATCCGAGGGATTTTATTTCTTTCTATAGAAATAAAATTTTGTCAAAATTTTATTTCTATAGAAAATTTTGTCAATATTTTATTGCTATATAAAAATTTGTAAAAATATTATTTCTACAGAAAATTTTGTCAAAATTTTATTGCTACGGGGAATTTTGTTAAAATTTTATTTCTATAGAAAATGTTGTTAAAATTTTATTTCTATAGAAAAATTTGTAAAAATTTCAGTTCTATAGAAAAATTTGTGAAAATATTGTTTCTATAGAAAATTTTTTCAAAATTTTATTTCTATAGCAAATTTTTTCAAAAAAATTTTTTTTTCTAGAATATTTTGTCAAATTTTTTATTTCTATAGAAAATTTTGTCAAAATTATATTGCTATGGGAAATTTTGTTAAAATTTTATTTTTATGGAAAATTTTGTTAAAAATTTATTTCTATAGAAAATTTTGTCAAAATTTTAGTTCTATAGAAAATTTTTTCAAATTTTTAGTTCTATAGAAAATTTTTTCAAATTTTTAGTTCTATAGAAATTTTTTTCAAAATTTTTTTCTTTAGAACATTTTGTCAAAATTTTATTTCTATAGAAAAATTTGTGAAAATATTATTTCTATAGAAAAATTTGTGAAAATATTATTTCTATAGAAAATTTTGTTAACATTTTATTTCTACAGACAATTTTTTCAAAATTTTTATAGAAATTCCATAGAAATTTTTTCAAATTTTTTTTCTATAGAAAATTTTGTCAAAATTTTATTTCTTATTTGTTGTTTTGATCTCAGCTTTAAAACCATTGTGTTGACTAAACTACAAGAGTAGCTTAACCAACAAAACGCGAATAAAGTAAGAGGAAGCACGCTCAAAATAAACCCAGCCAACTGCACTCAAATCGATGATTTGATGGTGGCAAAGGAAAAGAGAAATGTTTGTATGAATTTATTTCGGCATAAACCGGTCATCATGTAAAACCTTTTTTCGGAAGGTTCAAGTGTGGTTCACCATGGGTTTAGTTAACTTCCAGAATTTATTCTGATAATTGGTTGATAGTTTTGCTGCAAGTAGAGGATGCTGATGAGGAATGTGGTAATTCCGAAACGTGCGTCCATCCCATCTTGCAGTCTATAGGGCTTTGCCCAAATAAATTTGACAAACATTCTTTTCCTTTGTTGGTTAAGCTACTTTTGTAGTTTAGTCAATGCATGGCTTAAGGTTAGGTTAGGTTAGGTGGCAGCCCGATATATCAGGCTCACTTAGACTATTCAGTCCATTGTGATACCACGTTGGTGAACTTCTCTCTTATCACTGAGTGCTGCCCGATTCCATGTTAAGCTCAATGACAAGGGACCTATTTTTTATAGCCGAGTCCGAACGGCGTTCCAAATTGCACTGAAACCACTTTGAGAAGCTTTGAAACCCTCAGAAATGTCACCAGCATTACTGAGGTGGGATAATCCACCGCTGAAAAATTTTTGGTGTTCGGTCGAAGCAGGAATCGAACCCACGACCTTGTGTATGCAAGGCGGGCATGCTAACCATTGCACCACGGTGGCTCCCATGGCTTTAAGCTGAGATCAAAAACAACAATAAAATTTTAATTCTATAGAAAATTTTATTGTTATAAAAATTCTGTAGAATAATTTGTCAAAATTTTTATTTCTATAGAAAATTTTGTCAAAATTTTATTTCTATATAAAATATTGTCAATGTTTTATTTCTATAGAAAATTTTGTCAAAATTTTATTTCTATAGAAAAGTTTGTCAAAGTTGTATTTCAATTGAAAATTTTGTCAATATTTTATTTGTGTAGAAAAGTTTGTCAAAATTTTTTTTCTATAGAAAATTTTGTCAAAATTTTATTTGTATATGAAATTTTGTCAAAATTTTATTTCTATAGAAAATTTTGTCAAAAATTTATTTTTGTAGAAAGTTTTGTCAAAATGTTGTTTTTATAGAAAATTTTGTCAAAATTTTATTTCGCTGTTGTTTGATAGTTGACCTTACTGTTAATATACTGTTAATTATATTTGTTTAGTACGGCTTGAGGCCGAACTAAACAAGCCGAACTAAACAAATATCGAAATTTTATTTCTATAGAAAATTTTGTCTAAATTCTATTTCTATACAAAATTTTGTCTAAATTTTATTTCTATATAAAATTTTGTCAAAATTTTATTTCTATAGAAAATTTTCTAAAAATTATATTTCTATAGAAAATTTTGTAAAACTTTTATTTCTAAGAGGAAATTTCGTCGGAATTTTATTTCTAAAGGAAAATTTTGTCAAAATTATATTTCTATAGAAAATTTTGTCAAAATTATATTTCTATAGAAAATTTTGTCAAAATTATATTTCTATAGAAAATTTTGTCAAAATTATATTTCTATAGAAAATTTTGTCAAAATTATATTTCTATAGAAAATTTTGTCAAAATTATATTTCTATAGACAATTTTTTCAAACTGAATTATTTACGTATTTAATCGGCCTTTTTTTTGTTGAATATATACCGCGTATGGACTAACTTACAATTGAGAAGACGGTGTTAAGAAATTTTGCCATCGGCAAGTGTTACCGCAACCCAAGTAATTCGATTGTGGATGACAGTGTGTAGTACAAGTTTTATGCAATCCATGGTGGAGCGTACATAAGATTAGGCCTGGCCGAACTTACGAATAGATTCATAGATTTTCATACTTACATGAAAGACATGTTGTCGTATTGAATTGCACATAGTATGGTGCACATTCGCAGTAACCTAATGCTGAACATGATGAGCCCTTAATAAAATCCGTACAGTCCATATCATGTTGACATTTGGAGCCAAGTGTTGATGCTGCTGCAACTTGTGATGTGTGGATCAGGGTTATAATAGACACTAACTGCAACAAAAGAAAAGATTTAGAATATAAAAATTTATTACAATACTAATCAAGAATATAGAGAAATAGGAAATAAGAAAATAGAAATAAGGAATTTTACCTAACTTCAAAGAATATACGACTTCAACGGAGTAAAGTTCGTAAACGCCAAGTTCAAAGATTCCTGTCTAAAATTTTATAAGAAAAAATTAAAAGCTAAGATAATGATTTTTTTTTTATTTTAAAAAATTTGACTTTATTGGCGCTATGAATATGGGCCCATGAAATTTAGCACCAAAACCTGAATGAAATAGCACCCCAAAAATTACACAGAAAAAAAATCCAAAAACAGCATAGGAAAACTTTGTCTCAAAAAAAATATTTTTTTTTACAGAATAGAATTCAACCTACTGCTGCCTTTAATACCAATAATTTAAGCTTAAATTAAATTTCATACAATTTAAATAATTTATGGTTTTTAAATGAAAACAAGGTTATCATCAATTAAATTGAATCTAACTTATTTTAATTCCTGACACCATAAATTTCTATAGAAATTTGTCCAAATATATTTGAAATAAATTGTAAGAAGATGAATTAATTTTAAAAAATAAGAAAACAAAATTCCCTCAACACTAATATTTGTTCGCCTCATGTGATTTGGAAAAAGTCAAAATAAAAATGCCCATGTCAAAGAATCAAATCAATCAATTTTGTTTATTCATCTCGGAGGTAGTTAAGCGGTATTGTATTCTCAATAAAGGCTACTCTAAAAACGTGGACATAAACAAAACGAAGCTACGGTAATATGAGAAAAAGAAACTGTGTTGAGTTGCTAGTACCACCGTTGAGGTGCAAAGACTTTTATATTTGCTTTTAGTTTGATGCTATTACAGGGTGGTCCAACCATAATAGTATAAGTGAATAAAATATAATTAAAATAAAAGCTTCAGATGTTAGGGATTCAGAAAGGTGAATATATACTTGTTGTTAACGAAGTCGCAGACACCTTTTTTATTAACCAAATAAAATAAAATTTTGACAAAATATTCTAGAGAAATCAAATTGCGAAAAAAATTTTCTATAGAAATAAAATTTGAACAAAATTTTCTACAGAAATTAAATTTTGCAAAATTTTCTATAGAAATAAAATTTTGACAAAATTTTCTATAGAAATAAAAATTTTGACAAATTATTCTATAGAAATAATATTTTTACAAAATTTTTTATAGAAATAAAAATTTTGACAAATTATTCTATAGAAATAAAATTTTGACAAAATTTTCTATAGAAATAAAACATTGACAATATTTTATATAGAAATAAAATTTTGACAACATTTTCTACAGAAATGAAAATTTTGACAAATTTGTCTATAGAAATAAAATTTTGACAAAATTTTCTATAGAAATAAAATTTTGACAAAATTTTCCATAGAAATAAAATTTTCTATAGAAATGAAATTTTGACAAAATTTTCTATAGAAATAACATTTTGACAAAATTTTCTATAGAAATGAAATTTTGAAAAATATGATAACATATAGAAATAAAATTTTGACAAAATGTTTTTACAAATTTTTCTATTGAAATGAAATATTGACAAAATTTTCTATAGAAATGAAACATTGACAATATTTTATATAGATATAAAATTTTGACAAAATTTTCTATAGAAATAAAAATTTTGACAAATTATTCTATGGAAATAAAATTTTGACAACATTTTCTATAGAAATAAAATTTTGACAAAAATTTCTATAGAAATAAAATTTTGACAAAATTTTCTATAGAAATAAAATTTTGACAAAATTTTCTATAGAAACACAATTTTGACAAAATTTTGTATAGAAATGAAATTTTGACAAAATTTTCTAAGAAATAAAATTTTAACAAAATTTGCTATATAAATGAAATTTTAACGAAATTTTCTTTGGAAATAAAAATTTTTACAAATTATTCTATGGAAATAAAATTTTGACAACATTTTCTATAGAAATAAAATTTTGACAAAAATTTCTATAGAAATAAAAGTTTGACAAAATTTTCTATAGAAATGAAATTTTGACAAAATTTTCTATAGAAAAAAAAATTTGAGAAAATTTCCTATAGAAAAAGAATTTTGACAAAATTTTCTATAGAAATAAAATTTTGAGAAAATTTTCTTTGGAAATAAGACTTTGACAATATGCCTATAAAAATAAAATTTTTAGAAAATTTTCTTTAGAAGTAAAATTTTGAGAAAATTGTCCATAGAAACAAAATTTTGACAAAATTTTTTATAGAAATAAAATTTTAGCAAAATTCTTTATAGAAATAAAATTTTGTCAAAATTTTCTATAGAAATAACATTTTGTCAAGATTTTCTATAGCAATAAAAATTTTGACAAATTGATCTATAGAAATAACATTTTGACTAAATTTTCTATAGATATCAAATGTTGACAAAATTTTCAATACAAATAAAATTTTGAGAAAAATTGTATGTTGGGAAATAAAAATTTGACAAACTATTATATAGAAATAAATATTCGACATTTTTTTATAGAAATAAAATTCGACAAAATTTTTTCTATAGGAATTAAATTTATTTATTTATTTCGTCTAGGGAAGCATTCCGTACAGATTAATGCTTAATAATAAATTGTGCTCAACAAGTTCTTAAATCGATTAAAATTTACAGGAAAGTTTACATCGTATGGCGAACTTATTCTACTACATTCTGTAAGAATTTTGGTAATGGTCCCTTTCGTAGCGTAGCTTGTTCAGTGGCAAGGAACATGAAAAACTTCAAAATTTCTTAATCTTCGGGATGCTGCATGAAATTCTAATTTATTAAGAATATAATTTTGACAAAATTTTCTATAGAAATAGAATTTTGACAAAATTTTGTATAGAACTAAATTTGGACAAAATTTTCTATGGACATAAAATTTGGACAAAATTTTCTATAGGAATAGAATTTTGACAAAATTTTCTATAAAAATATTTTTTTTACAAAATATGCTATGTCAAAAAAAAAAATTAACAAATCTTTTATAGAAATAAGAAGTTAATTAAATTTTCTATATAAATAATATTTTGAAAACAAAAAAATCTAGAGAAATAAAATTTGGATAACAAAAAAAAAAATGGATAACAATAAAAAAAATGTGACATAATTTTCCATAGAAATAAAATTTTAACAAAATTTGCTATATAAATGAAATTTTAACAAAATTTTCTTTGGAAATAAAAATTTGGCAAATTTTTTTATAAAAAGAAATTGACAAAATTTTCTATAGAAAAAAATTTTGACAAAATTTACTATAGAAATAAAATATTGAGAAAATTTTCTTTGGAAATAAGAATTTGACAATATGCATATAAAAATAAAATTTTGGGGAAAATTTTCTTTCGAAGTAAAATTTTGAGAAAATTGTCCATGGAAATAAAATGTTGACAAAATTTTTTATAGAAAAAAAAACAAAATTCTTTATAGAAATAAAATTTTGACAAATTTTTCTATGGAAATAAAAATTTGACTAAAATTTCTATAGAAATAAAATTTTGACAAAATTTTCTATAGAAATAAAATTTGAACACATTTTTCTACAGAAATGAAATTTTGACAAAGTTTTTTATAGAAATGAAAATTTGACAAAATTGTCTATATAAATAATGTTTGGGCAATTTGATACAATTTTCTATAGAAATAAAAATTTGACTAAAATTTCTATAGAAATAAAATGTTGACAAAATTTTCTACAGAAATTAAATTTGGCAAAATTTTCTATCGAAATAAAATTTTGACAAAGTTGTTTATAGAAATGAAAATTTGACAAAATTGTCTATATAAATAATGTTTGGGCAACATTTTTTTTATAGAAAAAACAAAATTTTCTATAGAAATAAAATTTTGACAAAATTATGTATAGAAATTAAAATTCGTAAAAATTTCTATAGAAATAAAATTTTGACAAAATTTTCTATACAAATAAAATTTTTAAAAAATACGTTATAGAAATAAAATATTGACAAAATTTTGTATAGAAATAAAATGTTGATAAAAGTTTTAATAGAAATAAAATTTTGACAAAAATTTTTATAGAAATAACATTTTGACAAAAATTTTATTTTTGTCAAAATTTTGACAAAATTTTCTGTTGAAAAAATTTTCTATAGAAATAAAATTTTGACAAAATTTTCAATAGAAATAAAATTGTGACAAAGTTTTCTAAACAATAAAATTTGGATAACATTTTCTATAGAATTAAATTAATTACAAACTTTTCTATAGAAATAATATTTTGATAAAATTTTTTATAGAAGTAAAATTGTGGCAAGATTATGTATAGAAATTAAAATTCGTAAAAATTTCTATAGAAATAAAATTTTGACAAAATTATTAGAAATTAAAATTCGTAAAAATTTCTATAGAAATAGATTTTTTAAAAAATATGCTATAGAAATAAAATATTGACAAAATTTTCTATAGAAATAAAATTTTGATAAAAGTTTTAATAGAAATAAAATTTTGACAAAAATGTTTATAGAAATAAAATTTTGATAAAAGTTTTAATAGAAATACGATTTTGACAAAATTTTTAATAGAAATAAAATTGTGACAAACTTTTCTACAGAAATAAAATTTTTACAAAATCTTCTATAGAAATAATATTTTGATAAAATTTTTTATAGAAATAAAATTGTGACAAAATTATGTATAGAAATTAAAATTCGTAAAAATTTCTATAGAAATAGATTTTTTAAAAAATATGCTATAGAAATAAAATATTGACAAAATTTTCTATAGAAATAAAATTTTGATAAAAGTTTTAATAGAAATAAAATTTTGACAAAATTTTCTATAGAAATAAAATTTTGACAAAATTTTCTATAGAAATAAAATTTTTACAAAATTGTCTATAGAAGCAATATTTTGATAAAATTTTTTATAGAAATAAAATTTTGACAAATTTTCCAAAAACGTTTATTATGAAAGATTATAAAATCTCTTACCGAAGCATTTAAATTAACAGTTAATAAGCAACATCTTTTTTAGGGAGCCACCTTGGTGCAATGGTTAGCATGCCCGCCTTGCATACACAAGGTCGTGGGTTCGATTCCGGCTTCGACCGAACACCAAAAAGTTTTACCCCAGCGGTGGATTATCCCACCTCAGTAATGCTGGTGACATTTCTGAGGGTTTCAAAGCTTCTCTAAGTGGTTTCACTGCAATGTGGAACGCCGTTCGGACTCGGCTATAAAAAGGAGGTCCCTTGTCATTGAGCTTAACATGGAATCGGGCAACACTCAATGATAAGAGATCACCAATGTGGTATCACAATGAATAGTCTAAGTGAGCCTGATACATCGGGCTGCCACCTAACCTAACCTAACCTAACGTCTTTTTTAACTAAATTTATAAGCAAAACTATAATATTCTTTAGTCTGCCGTTAGATGATACTTCTATGCTGTGAATTGGCAAGTACAGACTAATTTTTATTACCGTTCACTTTTATCTTCATCTTCTTTTTCTATTTAATTAAAAGGTTACGGATGTTATTGTTAATGTTCTATGGTATGGAAATTTTTCTAAATTAATAGTTGGTTACATATTATAAGTGTTGCAGAACCAGATTTATGCAAAACTATCCACAATTATGAAAATCTATTACTAAAACAAAAGACTTAAGACACGAACACCAAAATACTATTCTCTAATAGGAATCTAAGTAACAGGAAAATAGGTGAATACAAAATGAATTCAGTCGGTATTGAGCTTATAGTAGGGCTTTATATACCCTTTAAACAAAAACACCAGTTTATCGATTTAAAAAATCCGATGATTTTGGGTTTTTAATCAATTTGATTCCATCAGCTGAAAGAACGATTATCGCTTTATTAACTTAGAACTACACAACTTTATTGAGTATGGAGTCGTAGAATAAGAAATGTTTCCCAAAAAAACTATTTTCGGTTTAGTGTCAAGCTAATTCAAACGATGCATGATTCCTTAATTTGGTTAAAATGCTACCAAACTATCACTTCACTTGTCTTAAAATGAATGATCGCTGCCGCTTTTCTTCAGTTTTTATTTAATTTTTTCTTTTTTTGGTTTCTCATCAGCATTCAGCACCGACAGTGAGCGATAAATTTTTTTCGGACCTTGCCATGGTATTCTAGCTATGTTTGGTGTATTTTTTTCAGTTTATCTGTGGTATTGTTGTTTGACCATTTTTGGGTTGAGCGCTGCTCTGGCAGGTCTTCTCAATGGCCTATGATTTTGGTCTCAAACGATTACCAACACTTCATGTCTTTTGGGAAAGTAGTTTAAAGAAGGCTAATAGTACTTGACACTCGTCAAATTGTAAATTCGATAGAGAATGGTTTTTGTTTTTGAAGGGGGACGGTTTCATTGTTTTTTTCTTTTCTTTTCTTTTGGCCTTTTCTTTTTGTGATGATGTGAATCATTTCGTGTTATTATTTGCGGTCTTTGTTTTGGGTATGCTTTATTATTTTCTATTTAAAAGGTGTTTTGTTCTATTTCATTATGTTTTTGAGGTGTTTTTGCTATTGTTAGACGTTTCTCCGGTTTGCAATTAAAAATTATTTTTAATTTTTCATTTACTGTTTTTTTTTTTTTTTTGGGAGGGCTTTTTGGCACACGCGCTTTTTCTTAATTTATGGCATAGAAATGAAATCGTGTTGTATTTCTAATGGTGGTCATTTTGCTTTTTGTTGTTTTTTTTTTGTGCGAGGAAATATCATAAAGTTGTTTTTTTAAATATGTGGGTCACTTTTGCGAAGTCATTAAAGTGACTTTATGACGCAGAAGATGTATTTGTTTTTTTTTTGGTATATATATGGTAAGGTTCTTTAGAACGTGTCAGCTGATATAAGCTGATGACAAGGGAATAAGATATAGACAAAGGAAATTTAATGTAATCACTTGAAATTGAATCTGTTAGAGGAAAGTTTTATAAATAATCCTTCGGGTGATTTGTTAAATAATCCGTGACTGTGATGACCTTTTCATTCATCTTATATTTTTGTAAAACCTAGGACTGTTAGACTTTTTATGTAAAAAATTTGAAAAGCCATCGCTCAAAATTTTTAAAAGGTTGACATGGCGACTTTTCCAGAAAAGAAATAAAAATCGAAAGATCAAAAAGTCGACTTTTCCAAATTTGAAAAAAAATCGTAGGATCAAAAAGTCCACGTTTTGATTCTAATTACAAAACTAAGCTCAATGAGAGGCTTTTGAAATCAGCTTCAACGAGAGGCTTTTAAAGCCAGCTTCACAGGAATATGAAAATTGGGTTAAATTAGCAGAATGTTGTAGGGATCAATAGTTCGCAGCCACCAATTTCGCAGATATGCAGAGGTGCTCTATCATGGTGAGGCTCAATTCATAATAAATGCTGATTCAATTTTACACGAATTCATTATGCTACAATTTGAAAATGGGTCTAAGAAGAATTAGTCAACCAAAGTTTTAAGAAAATTTTGCCAAAACTTTGTTTCTATAAAAAAAAAATTGTCAAAATGTTATTATACCCTCCACCATAGGATGGGGGTATATTAACTTTGTCATTCCGTTTGTAACACATCGAAATATTGCTCTAAGACCCCATAAAGTATATATATTCTGGGTCGTGGTGAAATTCTGAGTCGATCTGAGCATGTCCGTTTGTCCGTCCGTCAGTTGAAATCACGCTAACATCCGAACGAAACAAGCTATCGACTTGAAACTTGGCACAAGTAGTTGTTATTGATGTAGGTCGGATGGTATTGAAAATGGGCCATATCGGTCCACTTTTACGTTTAGCCCCCATATAAACGGACCCCCAAATTTGGCTTGCGATTGCTCTAAGAGAAGCAAATTTCATCCGATCCGGCTGAAATTTGGTACATGGTGTTAGTATATGGTCTCTAACAACCGTGCAAAAATTGGTCCATATCGGTCCATAATTACATATAGCCCCCATATAAACCGATCCCCCGATTTGGCTTGCGGAGCCTCTAAGAGAAGGAAATTTCATCCGATCCGGCTAAAATTTGGTACCTGGTGTTAGCATATGGTCTCTAACAACCATGCAAAAAATGGTCCACATCGGTCCATAATTATATATAGCCCCCATATAAACCGATCCCCCGATTTGGCTTGCGGAGCCTCTAGGAGAAGCAAATTTCATCCGATCCGGCTGAAATTTGGTACATGGTGTTGGTATATGTTCTCTAATGACCATGCAAAAATTGGTCCACATCGGCCTATAATTAGATATAGGCCCCATATAAACCGATCCCCAGATTTGACCTCCGGAGCCTTTTAGAGGAACAAAACTCATCCGACCCGGTTGAAATTGGGTACGTGGTGTTAATATATGGTCTTTAACAACCATGCAAGAATTGGTCCATATCGGTCCATAATTATATATAGCCCCCGTATAAATCGATCCCCAGATTTGTCCTCCGGAGCCTCTTGGAGGAGCAAAATTCATCCGATCCGGTTGAAATTTGGCACGTGGTGTTAGAATGTGGTCTCCAACAAACACGCAAGGATTGGTCCATATCGGTCCTTAATTATATATAGCCTCCATATAAACCGTTCCCCAGATTTGATCTCCGGAGCCTATTAAAGGAGCAAAATTCATCCGATCCGGTTGAAATTTCCATAGAAAATTTTGTCAAAATCTTATTTCTATAGAAAATTTTGTCAAAATTTTATTTCTATAGAACATTTTGCCAAAATTTTATTTCTATAGAAAATTTTGTCAGAATTTTATTTCTATAGAAAATTTTATCCAAATTTTATATCTATAGAAAATTTTTTCTAAATGTTACTTCTATAGAAAATGTTGTCAAAATTTTATTTTGTCAAATTTTTATTTCTATAGAAACTTTAAACTTAATATATAGAAACTTTATAGAAACTTTAAACTTATATACGTATTTTATCGGCCTTTTTTAGTTTAATATATACCACGTATGGACTATGTGGTATATATTACAGTGTTAGGAAGTTTTAAGATACCTTGCCATCGGCAAGTGTTACCGCAACCCAAGTAATTCGATTGTGGATGACAGTCTTCAGTAGAAGTTTCTACGCAATTCATGGTGGGAGCCACCGTGGTGCAATGGTTAGCATGCCCGCCTTGCATACACAAGGTCGTGGGTTCGATTCCTGCTACGACCGAACACCAAAAAGTTTTTCAGCGGTGGATTATCCCACCTCAGTAATGCTGGTGACATTTCTGAGGTTTTCAAAGCTTCCCTAAGTGGTTTCACTGGAATGTGGAACGCCGTTCGGATTCGGCTATAAAAAGGAGGTCCCTTGTCATTGAGCTTAAAATGGAATCGGGCAGCACTCAGTGATAAGATAGAATAGAAGTTCACCACTGTGGTATCACAATGGACTGAATAGTCTAAGTGAGCCTGATGCATCGGGCTGCCACATAACCTAACCTAACCTAACCATGGTGGAGGGTACATAATCTTCGGCGTGGCCGAACTTACGGCCGTATATACTTGTTTTTATTTAAAATTTTGTTTAACTTTTGCTTCTATAGAAAATTTTATCAAAACTTTATGCCCTAGAAATTTTTGTCAGGATTCTATTTCTAATCTAATCTCTCCAAAATTTTGTCAACATTTTTTTCAATAGAAAATTTTCTCAAAATTTTATTCCTATATAAAATGTTTTGTCAAAATTTTATTTCTATAGAATATTTTGTCAAAATTTCATTTCTATAATAAAAATTTTGTCGAAGTTTGTACTTCTATAGAAAATTCTCTAAAAAAATTTTCTCAAAATTTAACTTCTATAGAGAATTTTGTCAAGCTTTTACATCTATAGAAAATTTTGTCAAAATTATATTACTATAGCAAATGTTGTCAAAATTTTATTTCTATAGAATATTTTGTCAAAATTTCACTTGTATAATAAAAATTTTGTCGAAGTTTGTACTTCTATAGAAATTTTTTTAATGTTTATTTCTATTTATTTCTATTTATTTCTATTTATAAAAAAAATCTCAAAATTTAATATCTATGGAAAATTTTGTCAAAATTTTATTTCTATAGAAAATTTTTTCAAAATTTTATTTCTATAGAAAACTTTGTCAAAATTTTTTTCAATAGAAAATTTTGTCAAAATTTTATTTCAATATAAAATGTTTGTCCAAATTTTATTTCTATAAAACATTTTTTTCAAAATTTTATTTCTATAGACTATTTTGTCAAGATTTCATTTCTATAAAAAATTTTGTCAATATTTGTCATTCTATAGAAAATTCTCTAAAATTGTTTATTTCTATAGAAAATTTTCTCAAAATTTAACTTCTATAGAGAATTTTTGTTAAGATTTTACTTCTATAGAAAATTTTGTCAAAATTACATTACTATAGCAAATGTTGTCAAAAATTTATTTCTATAGA